>NW_016805186.1:2134738-2170559 GCF_001698545.2 Rhinopithecus bieti | reverse complement strand
AAAAAAAAAAAAAAAAAAAAAAAAAAAAAAAAAATTTAACAAAGCCCACAGAATATATTTCATTAAGTCTCCAAGGCTCTTTGAAAATCCATCCCAGGTTCCCCTTCTCTTCTTTATGCCACTTATTTGTTGAAGAAACCCCTTAATTACTATAGCAGGTTATTTTTTACTTGTGTTGGAGTGGTAGGAGGCATAATGGTGAATGTCTTTTATTTTAAATTTTCTTAGCCCCTTTAACATTCCACCTTCGGCCTAGAAGAAATGAGCCTGGGCCCCTGTTAAGGGAAACTCCCAGCTTTCAAATACTTAGATTCTCATTAGCCAGCTTCTCTCAGCATCCCTGCAAGTCGTCCCCTCGACCTCCCTCGTCGCTGACCTCTGCCTGTTCTCCATTACCCTTCGGCCCAGCCTGGGCTCCCCAGGGTGGCACACAGAACTGCAACTCCAGATGTGGCCTGGCCAGGGAAGCGTCTGTGGGGATGATGATTTCTCTTGAGCTGGATGCCACCCTTTTTTAATACAAACTAAGATCTCATTAGCTAGTTCATTCTCTGGTTCACACAGTCCCGACTCATTCTCCCCTTGAAATCAACTAAAGCACTTAAGGTACGTTTGTATGTGTGTGTGTCTGTCTTCCCGTACAAACTTCTGACGCCAGGTTGTGTACTGTAGAGTGGACTTTTGGAACCTAAATGCAGGTTTCTATTTTTATTTATCTGCATTCAATTTCATTTTGTTGATTTTCATTCATCTGTACAGTCCTTAGAGATTTTTAAAACTTTTTTCTAGAGACGGGGGTCTCATATTACTGTCCAGACTGGTCTCAAACTCCTGGTGTCAAGAAATCCTCTCACCTTGGCCTCCCGAAGTGCTGGGGTTATAGGAATGAACCACCTCACCAAGCCTAGAGATCTTTTTGAATCCTGAGTTCTACACACCTTACAAATCTGAGAAGCATGTTTCTCTGTTGCAAAGTCACATAGAAAGCCCTAGAGCTCTCCTGGACGTGTAACATTGATCTATTGCCTCTGTGACCTCTTGGTTTAATCAACTATAAATCCACAGAACTGTACTATTACCCAGGCCTCAGTTTTCCATGAGCTCTACAAGAATATCATACAAGACTGAAAAAGCACCTATCTGAAACCAAGACGCTGTTCATTTAGTTCCAGGCTCACTTCATTTTCCCTTACCATTTCTTGCATGAAGCTCACTAAATGATATAGGATGTCCTTGACCTCAAGAATGAAGCACAGGCCGGGCGCAGTGGCTCATGCCTGTAGTCCTAGCACTTTGGGAGGCCGAGGCGGGCAGATCACAAAGTCAGGAGATCGAGACCACCCTGGCTAACACGGTGAAACCCCATCTCTACTAAAAACACAAAAAATTAGCAGGGCGTGGTGGCGTGTGCCTGTGGTCCCAGCTACTCGGGAGGCTGAGGCAGGAGAATGGTGTGAACCTGGGAGGCGGAGCTTGCAGTGAGCTGAGATCGCACCACTGTACTCCAGCCTGGGTGACAGCGAGACTCTGTCTCAAAAAAGAAAAAAGAATGAAACACAGTCCTCAAATTCCAAAACTAGATTGTTTTGCAGAAAAATGTGATAAACACATTACTCTGCTCACAAATACATAATTGCCAATCTTTGAAATGTAGTTTTTTTTGAAGTCTCCTAAGTTTTGTTTTAACAGACTTTCTTTTTTTATTGGTATTTCCCTTCCTTCACCTTGTCTATCTTTGAATTTTATCTTAGCCATTTGACATTTTGAACAAAATATTCACTGACTTCAACATGTTTCTCTTCAGGAAAATATTTTCTAGTATTTTAAAATTCCTTAAGGGTATCTTTCTAGGCTGGGCAAGGTGGCTCACACCTGTAATCCCAGTACTTTGGGAGGCCGAGGTGGGTGAATCACGAGGTCAGGAGTTTGAGACCAGCCTGGCCAACATGGTGAAACCCCTGTCTCTACTAAAAATACAAAAAATTAGCTGGGCGTAGTGGTGGGCGCCTGTAATCCCAGCTAGTTGGGAGGCTGAGGCAGGACAATCGCTTGAACCCGGGAGACGACGGTTTCAGTGAGCTGAGGTCGCGCCACTGCACGCCAGCCCGGGCGACAGAGTGAGACTCTGTCTCCAAAAAAAAAGAGTATATTTCTATTTATCTAGGTTCTCTTAAATGAGTCTGATGATAAATGCCATATGTATGTAGCATACATTGTAATTGTTTATTTATTTTTACATCCTCTAGAAGGAAATGGCTTGCTTACATTCTATATACGACTCTATGGAAGGATGGAATGCAAATAGTAATTGCCAAATCCAGCCATGAATGCAATAAATTCAACTCCAAGGTAAGCTGAGAGACGTAGACACTTCTTTTTGTAAAGTTCTGAAAGAAAAGCCCACACTCCCTAAATCTAGAAAGTGATATGCCTTTCTGGCAATCGGAAGACTGTGTGAAGGCACCAGGCACCTTTCTGCAATGTGCGCTCCTGCAGAACCACAGTGGGCTCTGCGTCTACGGGCCAGGTTGGTTCATTGATGTGGACATGGCCAGGTGAACTTGACGCCCTGTCATTTTCACTGTCACTCACCAAAGGAACATTTGTGTTCAGGGCAGGTGTTCAGGAAGTGCTGGCTGGTTTAGGATTGCAAGGAACTTGCAGCGTTCCCTCTGTTTGTGGGGGTGATCACACCAGGAAGAGTTCACATTCTTTATTTAACCGGGACTGGCCCTGCATTCCAAATGGAACACAGCCAAGCTCTGGACAACAACAGATGGCTCCATCTCTGCAAAATGCAAACTTGATCCTGCTTGGAGAATTTATCTTCTGCTAAAATAGTACCCCAAGCAGTAAATAAAGCAAATATTCTGTAGGATTCCTATGTGGGGTGCAGGAAAACTTCTCTGTCGAAGCTGACATTTCAAAACATATCTGGACTGGGTAAGACACATGGCTTTTGGGTTATTCCACCCCAGTAATGGATGTACTGTGCTTCGGGGAGACATTCTAAATGTAACCATATTAATGGAGCCCATAACTTTACTAGTAGATTAATGAGGATCTGAAAGATAGGGTAAGTCTGATCTGTTACTGGATAATGTGGTGATTAATGTTTGTGATGTAATAAGGAAGCCCTAATTAGAAAACTACAGGAGGAAAACCCCAACAGGCTTTTTCACTTAACCAAAGCTTCCACCATCGAGAGAAATTTTGAAGTGTCATTTAATAAGCTTTATGGACTCAGGATGTAAAATCAGAGTAAAGCCTATTACATGTTGAATAGAGTCAGCAACATTACAATCCATTGAGACTTCATATCTTTTCTTATGAAAATTCTTAGAACAAATTACTGTGAAAATATGATTTGTAGTTATAATAATAAACGGGGCTACGTGTTGTTTCAATGATACTTTACGTTTTGTTCTTTTAAGACTATGAGAAACATACGCTACAATTTTCAAGAGGACACTAACCTATGATCCAATTTTTCACTCTCCTTAAAACTTTCAATAAATTCATTCAAAGTGCTAACAGGCAAAAACAAAGATTCCTGTTTTTTAAAGTGAATTTTATGCCCCTTTTCTTTGAAAATATTTTGGAATGCCTGATCTTAGTAATAGTTTTCCTTCCCTACATACATAGAATATTTACCTCAAATTACTCTTTTGTACTGGAAGAAAAGTCTGGAAATAAAACCTAAAAAACCCTTTAAACCACCTTGCACACATATATACATTGTAAGATATTTTCTACATTGGAAATTTACATATGAAATATCATACAGTCTTTTAAATAATATTGGTAAAATGCTTTTTTTGCATCCTATTTAGCAGTTTTAGAGGTTAATGACAAGCTGAAGGGGTCAGTGACCAAGGCTTTGTCAGCACTGTTAACTTCAACCCATCACTAATTGCTAGAAATGTCTTGGGTCTAGGAGGTTAACGCTTGTACAAGATTAAGGAGAAGGAAACATAAACTCTTACTACTATCTTTATGGGCTGTGTCCTTTAATTTGGTATGTACAGGGCAATTATCGTTTTGGCCAATAATTAGCCGATCTGCAGACTTGCCGTTCATATGGCTTAAACCATCATTCAGCTCTTTGCCCAACAGTTCTACAATTGAAGACTTTATATTTTAAAAGGAAATGCAGTTTATTACTTCTGTCTACTTTAGTTACTTATGATTTTTATATCTGTTCCCAGAGATGGTTTCATATTTTTTCCTAGAATCTTTATGTGGGGGCTTTCATCTCTTAGAAAAGTCTATTCGTTTGTCTATAAGACCACTGGGGTACTCAAAGTGATCTAGGACAAAAAAAGTCTTCCTAAAGTGCAGCAATTTAAGCAAACCACCTCATTTCTCAGGTGCCAGAAAATGCCCTCTGCATCCTCCAATTTCACACTTGTCACCGAAGGCTTTGTACTGGGCAGGGAAAACATCTGAGGTATCTCTGTGGTGTCCATTTTTGTTTTAGCACATAGTAGGCCCTGAACGTGCATATATCGATTTACTGCATAAATGTGAACCAAGTCTCCTTATGGGTATCTTTAAATACAGAAAAACTTCTTATTTTCAAATACTCATGCTATATCAATACAGCTGTTCACAACAGCAATGCTCATAACATATTAATAAGATACAAGAAAGTATGTAAGTTATGATCCATTTTTGAAAAAAGAAAATATTCTTAAATTATTTGAATTATTAAATAAAGCCACACAACTACAAAGTTGACTTATGCAATTAGGTGTCTCTCTTTTTGAAAAAAACTCCAGGTTCTTTAAAGAGGAGATGAGTTGGGAAGCTTTAGGAAACAAAGCAAAAGTCCTCAAAGCAGTCTACTTAGTCTTGCCTTACATCAATCACCCTTTCTTATTAACCTCTCACCCTTAAATGGTGCTGCAAGGAGGTTGGGGCAAGTGCGTAGTGGGCTGGGGGTGAGGACAGAGTGATAAAATGTAAATTATATAGAAGAGGGCTGCAGCTTTAACAAGTGTTTGTGTTTATTCGGAGCCTTCCTCTGAGATGCTCCCAGTGTTTTATAAATGTTATCTTCTTAAACCTCTGGAACAAGGAGGTGGCAACTCTGGCTCTTTACTTGACGGATAATTTATCTATGATTGGAAAAATGAAATGCCAGCAGAAGATCTTCACAGAAAGCAACTGGATGATGACAAAGATTAATTTTAATGCATGCTCTCAACAACAATTCCGAGCCATCTACACTCCACTCTTGTTTTTCAGCCACGTGTTTTAGCCTCTACCAGCATGCAGTGTGCTCACGTGGTAGGATTCTCAAGAAACCGGAAACAGAGGTTGCTTTGAGAGAGGGAAATCTGGCAGTTGGAGGGAGGGACTGAAGGAAAAGGAGACTTATCACTGTCTATATATGCTTATGTACCTTTTGGATTTACGTATTTAAAAAATAACTTTTAAAACCCTCCCAGCACAGTCTTCAAGAGGGCAAAGTCAACTGGAAGATCTGCTCACTCCCCTGACATTCCCTCCAGGCCCCAGGAAACAGTAGCTGGGCTTTCATCTAACTCTGTCTTTCTTTGTAATATTCAGAATGGAAATCATTGAAGAAAAATGAGTACACAATTTACAGTCCATATTAAATGTATAACTTGAGAGATTTAATGGAAATGAGAAATGCAGTGTGTTGAAAGGCTCTCTGGCTCTTTCTTCCTCTCTGTGGATTTATATATTTACAGATGTTCCTTAACTTACGATGGGGTTAAAGTCATAAAGTAAAAAATTTTAAAGTAAAAAAAATCCCAAGTCGAATCGTAAGTCAGGGGCATTATATACTGCACTTCATTCATCTGGGTGGCCAACAGCATCAAAGAAATTTCAGGTCTATTTACAAACCACCAAAAGTTTTAAAAGTTTTAAGAAACTTTTAAAAGGGGTAATTTTCCACTTTTCCTGATTTCACCCGGTCTTCAACTTCTTATCAATTTTGGTCTTGATTGAATGAAATGGATGTAGGAGTCTTAGGCTGACTAATCATGAAATATACAACTTTAGGGAGAAAAGAAAAGAACTAAATCAGGGCAATTGGTGGTAGTGGGGTGAGAAGCGGACTTGACGACTGTATATACAGTTTTGCACCCACCTCCCACTGTTTGATGTTTCTTCCAGTAAATTCCAAGGGTACTCTTGTTGCTAGACAGGCCATGTCTTCCAGCACAGGGTGGAGGCATCCAGGGCACTTTCCCTCTCAGATTCTGTGGGCTCAGAGCTGCGGTGACTGAGGAGCATACAGAGCAAGTCCCTGGGGATCTGGTTAAAACGCAGATTCTGGTTCAGTTGGTCTGTGGGGTGCCCTGGATTCTGCGTTTCCAGCACATTCCCAGGTGCTGCCCCTGCTGCTCCCCAAGGAGCACGCTTCCATTAGTGAAGATGTAGACAGAGCTTGCATCTGTTATGACTGGGTTCCGCTGCATGTAACTGACTACCCAGCTCAAATAATTAAAAGTTCCTCCCAGGCCAGGTGCAGTTGCTTATGCCTGTAATCCCAGCACTTTGGGAGGCCAAGGCAGGAAGATCACACGAAGTCAAGAGTTTGAGACCAGCCTGACCAACATGGCTAAGCCCTGTCTACAAAAATACAAGAATTAGCCAGGTATGGTGGCACGCGCCTGTAATCCCAGCACTTTAGGAGGCTGAGGCAGGTGGATCACTGGAAGTCAGTGGTTTGAGACCAGCCTGGCCAACATGGTGAAACCCCGTCTCTACTAAAAATACAAAAATTAGCTGGGTGTGGTGGCGGGCACCGGTAATCCCAGCTACTCAGGAGGCTGAGGCAGGAGAATGACTTGGACCCAGAAAGCAGAGGTTGCAGTGAGCCGAGATCACACCATTGCACTCCAGGTGACAGAGTGAGACTCTGTCTTAAATAAATAAATACAATTCCTCCCTTTTCATGAATCTAGAAATCTGGAGCTTGGCAGACAGGAGCGAAGGAGTCATTTCCACAATGTCTCAGGGATTGTGGATTTGTTCACTTTTCTTTGCAGATTCGTCCACTTTTTTTTTGGTTCGCCATCTTTTTTGAGTGATTTTCATTGTCGAGGTCACAATATAGTGGCTGCCCTTCCAGGTATCATGTTCATTTTCCATGAGGATGAAGAGGTCATGAGAGAGAACAAAAGGTAGATGCCAAGTGAGTCTCCATCTTTTAATTGTGAAAACAGCCGCTTTCTGGGAAGCCAGACTCCTACTTCTCATTGGCCAGTGGACGTCAACTAACATCTCATCAGTCACATGACTGCAGGAAGCTTCGAGGCAACTTTGTAAATAAAAATTATTTAGCCAAGCATATTGTCACCCCGAACAAAATAATGGCTCTGTTAGAAGGAAGGGGAGAATTAGGTAGGTGCCATAGGTGGAATAATGGTCCCCCAATGATGTTCATGACTGAATAACTGGAACCTGTGATTATGTTACCTTCCACGGCAACTTTGCAGATGTGATTAGATGGGAGGATTCTCCTGTGTTACCTGGAGGGCCCACTGTAATCACAAGGCCTCTCACCAGAGGGAGGCGGGCGGATGAGCGTACGAGGGAAGATGTGCTGTTGGAAGCAGTGGGCAGAGTGGTGTGGGGCTGTGAGCCCAGGAGAGCAGGTGGCATCTAGAGATGGGGAACGGAGAGGACAGGGACGCTTCTTCAGAGCCTCCAGAGGGAGCACAGCTCTCCGGACACTTTTTATTTTAAGCCCACAAAACCCTCTTTGGAATTCTGATTTTCTTTCAGAGCTTTAAAGTAAGTTTTTTCTTAAGCCTCTGTGTGGTAATTCACAATAGGAGACTCATGCTGCACCGTGTGGCGTTGTCTGTCCCAGAGTTAGGAGGGGGTGTGGGGAGACAGGGAGAACTACCAGGACACCAGCCCTGGGCAGGGCCTAACGCAGATGCACTGGCAGGTGGGCTGCCTCCCGGAGGGGGCAGTGGACGGTGGGAGAGGGGACAGAGCCCAGAGGCAGCAACTGTCTGAACTGTGAACATTTGCTAATTGGGCTGGTTGTTTTATTTCGTATTGGCAAAAGGCTCTTTCTTAGAGAGGCTCACGGACTGCGAGGGAGCCTCAGTGATCACCCAGGCCAGACGGCTCCTCAGGCTCCTCAGATTTCCCTGGAGGGACCGGAGGCCTGAATCTGGAGAGACTCCCCAGGCGAGAGCGTGGGACCCCCTGGAGCTGTTCCAGTGCTTCCCACCTCGGCCGGCGGCTTCCTGCTCCAGCGTTCTAGGTCCAATTGCCAGGCCAAATACAGGATGCACCAAGTATATGTGATTTTCAGGTAAGCAACAAATAGTTCTTTTAGTGTAACTATTACCTGAGTTTCTTATTGCTTCTGTAACAAATTAGTGGTATAAAGCAACACAAATTAATCTAACACTGCTGCAGGTAGCTAGCCCTGGGGTCTCCTGGGGCTCAAATCAGTGTCTAAGAGAGCCACGATCCTTCTGAAGACTCCAAGGAGAGTTCATTTCCTTGCCTATTCCCACACTTCTAGAAGCCGACTGCATCCTCCAGCTGGTCCATTCTTCCTCCACCTTCAATTTCTAACTCTGGCTCTCCTGCCTGCCTCCTCTAAGGATGCTGTGGTTACATTTCGACCACACAGATCACCCAGGACGACCCGCCCTCTGAAAAGCCTTAACTTAATCACATCCGCAAAATCCTTTTTGCGGGAGCATGTTCCAAGTGTTAGGAACATCTGTCCATGGACACCTTTGTTGGCCCCTTTTCTACCTGCCACAACTATGTCCTAAATACTGCATGGGACATACTTACACTAAAACAAATTATTCATTGTTTTTCTGACATTCACATTTAACTGGGGATACCATACTTTTATTTGCTAAATGTGGCAATCCTCATTTTTCGAAGTGTAGATAGGGTGCATTCTCTTCTGCTATGGCAATTATTCCACCTACAACTTTATCAGTAAACAAAAAAATTGGATTTGGACTGGTGAGTGCCTATTGAAATAAATGCCTTCCTTTTAGAAAATTGATATTAATTGGTCTTTTAATATTCTAAACTATATTTTAGTGAGCAATTTCTATTTAATTAATCTTCAACAGGGAACATAAGAGTAACTGAACACATCGCTGCAGTCAGACAGAAAGGACACCAAGTATTTATTTGAAATACTTTGAATTTCTCCACACACCACATGGTCCAGTTCTCTCAACCAGCCCATTAATAAATCTGTTATCCAAAAATGTGGCTCTAAACGTGGCTTAGTGTGGTTGCACTTGATTACTGAGTGTCTAGAATGTCTTGCTCTCTTAACCAAAACACTTCGGGGTAAAAGAGACGCCAGGGAGTGGGACTCCCACGGCCTGGGCTGGGTTCAGAGCTGATGTCTCCCTTGCTAGCTGCTTTCTGAATAACCCTGAAGACCTCTCTGTGGTGCTGCGGCCTCCTCTTGCTGGGCTCTTCTCTCGCCCGGCAGCAGGTGAACCTCCCTCTAGTGGAGGGAGGGCTGCTCTCTTCAACTACCCCAACCCCAGGAATCAGGCAAGACGCCTCTTTACTTCTGTAAACCTCTTCAAGCCTCTTTTTTTTTTTTTTTTTGAGACGGAGTCTCGCTCTGTCGCCAGGCTGGAATGCAGTGGCGCAATCTTGGCTTACTGCAACCTCTGCCTCATGGATTCAAGTGATTCTCCTGCCTCAGCCTCCTGAGTAGCTGGGATTACAGGTATGTGCCACCATGCCCAGCTAATTTTTGTATTTTTAGTAGAGACAGGGTTTCACCATGTTGGCCAGGATGGTTTCGATCTCTTGACCTTGTGATCTGCCCACCTCGGCCTCCCAAAGTGCTGGGATTACAGCCGTGAGCCACTGCGCCTGGCCCTCTCTTAATGACAATATTAAAACTGACTACAATTAGCAGTATTCACTGATATGCAAGCACTATCATGCTTAAGTTCACTTTAAAAAACAAAACTCTCTTAAATAGGTTGCTCTGGTGTTAGGAAAAATTATCCAAAACTTAGAAATAAAGCCAAGGGAATGACTGTCTTTTAAGGCTATACTAAAGCATTGTCTAACAAGCCTATCTAAAGATTATTTCATTCTCCAGGGATAGAAGGTTGTACTATTATTTTACTTTGCTTGGGAATATTAATTAAAGACTCAGACTCTATGCAGCTAAGTATTAACTTGTAGATTTATGTCCAGTGGAGAAAAATTATTTCTCTCAGGTAGAAAACCCCAAAAGTTAGGCTTCCATCTCTTTTTGAAACATGACTAGCTACTTGTATGTCTGATCAAGTTATGTTATTCTGAATTTTTTTTTTTTAGTTTTCTTTATTGTTTCTTTTCTTTCTTTCTCTGTCTCTCTCTTTCTTTCTCTCTTTCTAAGAGACAAGCCTTCACTCTCACCCAGGCGGGAATACAGTGGTGTGATCATAGGTCACTGCAGCTCCAAGTCGTCAAACCTCCTGGCCTCAAGCCATCCTCCTATTCAGCCTCCCTAAGTGTTTGGATTGCGGGCATGGGCAGCCGTGCTCAGCCTCCAGTTTCTGTTGTTGTTGTTTTTGTTTGAGACAGGGTCTCACTCTATCACCCAGGCTGGAGTGCAGTGGCACAATCTCAGCTCACTGCAAGCTCCGACTCCTGCACACAAAGGATCCTCCCAGCTCAGCCTCCCAAGTAGCTGGAACTACAGGTGCACGCCACCATGCCTGGCTAATTTTTAATTTTTTTTTTTATAGGGACAGGATCTTGCCATGTTGCCTAGGTTGGTCTCAAATTCCTGGGCCCCTCAGATGCTCTTAAAACCAGCTTTGAATTCTTACTGGATGCCTTATTAATTAGTTGAATAAAATTTGATGTGTACTCATCCTATAGTTGTATGAGAGTCATGCTTTAACTAGTTGAAAATGATGCTTGATTGGTAGTATAAGTCAGCTGGTCTGGTTTATGCTATGGATGCACTCCAACAACTTCTTTCTTTTTAGATGAGTTAAAAGTTCAAGTTTCTTAGCATGACACTAAGGGTTCTTCTTCACATTCTGTTCCCAGGTGACACCTCCTCTCTTTTTTTTGAAACAGGGTCTCCTTCTGTCACCCAGGCTGGAGCGCAGTGGTGCAATATTGGCTTACTGCAACCTCCGCCTCCTGGGTTCAAGTGATTCTTCTGTCTCAGCCTCCTGAGTAGCTGGGATTACAGGCATACACCACCAAAGCCTGGCTAATTTTTGTATTTTTATGTTTAGTAGAGATGGGTTTCACCATATTCGTCAGGCTGGTCTTGAACTTCTGACCTCATGTGATTTGCCTGCCTCGGCCTCCCAAAGTGCTGGGATTACAGGCGTGCCGCGCCTGGCCTGACATCTCCTCTTCTGTGAAGTCTTCCCCAACCTCCTCTTTCCCTGTCTACACCGCACCCTCCTCGGGCAGAGTCAGGTATCTCCACATCCTTTGCACCCAACATCCCAAACATATGTTTGTTGATAAATTGAACTATTTTCCTACTCTTCTGGTTGGTGTGTGACCTGGAGGTTAATTTAAATAATACATTCCATGTCCTGGCCACAGTGATTGCTTCCTGGGGGTCCTATGAGCCACCCTGTTTCCGTTACCACTCTTCTCAGGACGTTTATTGCAATGGTGGGACAGAAGTACTCTTTCTTTCCTACTGATGTGGACAAAGCCTGTCACCTGGAATGTGGTGGCAGCCGTCTTTGGTTGGGGAGAGGAGCCACCCTCAGGACACAGCCAGCACTGAGAAAGCAGCTGTGAGAAGTGGGGAGAAATTCCAGCTGTGGTCATGTGGCTGGGTTTCTGGAACAGGCCTTAAGATACTCTTGATTCTAGACTTTTCAAGTCTGGGAGCCAGTAGATCTCTTTGATCACACAAGCCTGTTTGAATTAGATTTTCTATTATTTCCGGCCAGAAGCATCCTAGCTGATACAGATACCTATGTTACTCACTGGTGTCCCCATCAATGCTTCCAGAGTAATTTCGTGTCTGCCTAACTTCTGCCCACAGAAAAACATCTTTGTGATCCCAGAGCCTTGCTCAGTTTCTAGCTCAGTTGGAACTCAATAAATGCTGCCTGAGTTCATTTTAGGAAAACACTCTTTTGCACCACACTCTTGTTATTTTTACAAGTAATGAAATAAAAGCCTACTTTCCTCACCTTCTGCAGATCCCAGTGTCTGCCAAATTCCAAGGCTTGATTACCTTTTTTGACATCTGTGTCATCTCACCTGGAGCCACATGAATCTCTCGTATACCTACTCTACTACTTCAGCCCCTGCCCACTTCCTGTGGGAGCTTTCCAGGAGCCTATGCCTGGGCAGTTAGCCAGGCTGGCAAGTGGTGGGTTTAACAGAGCACTGCATAAACACACCCCCATCCTACGTCAACAAGACGCACCTAGTGTCTGACAACTTTGAATTTTAAGGATGATTGCAGAAACACAGCTGTAAACGTGGAAATCTTTTCTGAAGTGTATGGACTTCATTCTGAGTCAACTCAGCTCTGGACCAGGCTGGGAAATCACGTGGGAAAGAGATTTTGCTGGCAGATTCAGAGGGCCTGAGCATGAATCCCTTCTCAGCAACCAGGCACGGTGCTGGGAAGCACTTCGGCGTCGTCTCTCCCGATTGACATTCACAGTTTCTCCACCTGGGCAGTGCACCTGTCCCACCCTTTTGACAATCATGCCAATTTTATCACACTCCCCGTATGTCTCTTGTGCAAAGAATGAGAACTCAAAACATCTGTGGGAAGAAGGCACCAGGAGAATGATTTCGTGCTTGATATATTTGCATACATTGGCAATAGCAAGAATAAAAGCCCCTATTTTGAACTAATTCAAGCAGATAGGACCAAGATAGATTTTAATAGTTCAACATTGAATTCAGTGAGTTCTTAGACACCAAAGGAGGGAATCTGTCTGCTTCAATTGCAAAATAAAACTGGTATTGATTCTAAAAACATGAAATGACATCAAGTGGGCCATGCCAGTCTCATATTTCAGATGTGATTTACTGTTGTGTATTTTTCCAGAGCCCACCTCATCTGGGACAAACTATTGCTAATAATTTATGTATGATTTATCACCGCCACCCCACGGTAAAACAGTGACCCAGACAGTATCAACCCGGTTTTCACACCAGAGGCCAGAAACCTCTTTCCTTTCCATTGCCTGGGGTAACTTAGGGGCATGGTGTTACGTTTTGAACATGAAACACCCTCAATCCCTGTATTTCTTTCTCTTCCCCTTGATTCATGAAACACCCAGAGGTAAAAGAAAAAAAAAAATAGCAAGTAGGTGTGGGAGGCAGACACCCACATAAAGAAGCAGAATTTATGATTTGTGTCTTACAGATTTGTTAATGGGTTTGCTAACACCTCTTTCTTTCATTGAGTTGGTGCTTGAAACTCTCATAAGCATGTAATTTTCAACTCACAGTGTTCCCAGGTGAGGCATGGTTGTGGGGATACAGCAGACAGACACCCACAAGTTATTTTTAACAATAATGACCTGCTCCAAGGGTCTTGCGGACTTTAATTTTGAAGGGTGAGCTTGAAATATTTCACATCTTTGTGGCATACGACTACGCCACATTTCAACGAATGTTTTCTTTTTCTTTTTTTGAGAGAGAGTCTCGCTCTGTCACTCAGGCTGGAGTGCAGTGGCGCAATCTCTGCCTACTGCAACCTCTGCCTCCTGAGTTCAAGCGATTCTCCTACCTCAGCCTCCTGAGCAGCTGGGACTACAGGTGTACGCCATGAGGTCCAGCTAATTCAATGAATGTTTTCCGTTCCAAATTGAAAATGTTTAAGGAGACAAGATTCATACTTTTATATAACAGAAGGGCAGCTGTTATCTTCTCATTGTCTAAGATGTTATGATTTTAATTTCTGCAATGTAGTGATCATGTCCTTAAAAAAAGGGCAGTAATCACATTGGACTATCTCAGTGCAAGGCACAGAACACAAGTCTGTAATGCTTAATGACATCTGTAGGAACTGCTCTGTGAAAACGGAATTTCTGAGCTGAGAAGTCCACATCTCTGTTCATCTACCTGAATTTATTAGTCAGTTAACAAATAAACACTCAATATTTATTCCATGCGACAGGAACAAATATGAGGAAACCAAAAAGTATAAGACACGGTGCCTGTTTTGAATTGCTTACAATTTAACTGAAGAAAAATATTACATCACAAAAAAAACCATATTCATCCTTCAAGAATCAGCTCAAGACTCCTACCTGGCTCTTCTCCAGTGTTCCCTCCCTGAAAGAGTCAATCACTCCTTTTTCTGGACTTTCACTCTGAAATGTAATGTTTTCTATAGGCACCCTCTGCACGGTTGCCTAGTATAGTGCAACACGTAGGTACTCGACAAAATGTAAGTTAAAAAAACAACGAACAAAGGAGCCAGTGCACCAGAAGAACTAAAGAACATTCTGGATTGTCGTATGCATAAAACAAGTGGGGCAGAATGAGCGCTCACTCCAAGTTGGAGTGGTCGGTAGGGGCGTCTGCAGTAGACCAGACCTTCATGCCTGGGATGGGATGGTCAGCTGTAGGGGATTACACATATGACAGTGAAGATGCCACCCCCATCCTCCGGGCAGCTTCTGGTTTGTTTGTTTCTTTGAGATGGAGTCTCGCCCTGTCGCCCAGGCTGGAGTGCAGTGGCGCAATCTCGGAGCACTGCAACCTCCGCTTACCAAGTTCAAGCAATTCTCCTGCCTCAGTCTTCCAAGTAGCTGGGATTACAGGTGCGCGTCACCACGCCTGGCTAATTTTTTGTATCTTTAGTGGAGTTGGGATTTCACCATGTTGGCCAGGCTGGTCTCGAACTCTTGACCTCGTGATCTGCCCACCTCAGCCTCCCAAAGTGCTGGGATTACAGGCCTGAGCCACTGTGCCGCCTGACCACGGGCAGCTTCTTGAAAAAGGATACTACTGGTTGTGGGGATACAGATTTATGGGAGATAAATTGAAACCTTGCATTTTTTTTTTTTTTTTCCTGAGACAGGGTCTTGCTCTGGAGCCCAGGCTGGAGTGCAGTGGTGTGATCTCGGCTCACTGCACCCTCTGCCTCCGGGGCTTAAGCAATTCTCTCACCTCAGCCTTTCATTGGCTCACTGCAAGCTCCGCCTCCCAGGCTGAAGCGATCCTCTCACCTCAGCCTTTCATTGGCTCACTGCAAGCCCCGCCTCCTGGGCTGAAGCGATCCTCTCACCTCAGCCTTTCATTGGCTCACTGCAAGCTCCACCTCCCAGGCTGAAGTGATCCTCTCACCTCAGCCTTTTGTTGGCTCACTGCAGCCTCTGCCTCCCGGGCTGAAGCCATCCTCTCACCTCAGCCTTTCATTGGCTCACTGCAAGCTCCGCCTCCCCACCTTAAGCGATCCTCACTTAAGCCTTTCATTGGCTCACTGTAAGCTCCGCCTCCCCAGCTTAAGCGAGCCTCTCACTTAAGCCTTTCATTGGCTCACTGCAAGCTCCGCCTCCCGGGCTTAAGCGATCCTCTCACTTCAGCCTTTCAAGTAGCTGGAATCACAAGTGCGCACCACCATGCCCAGGTAATTTTTTGTATTTTTGTAGAGACGGGTCTCACCACATTGCTCAAGCTCGTCATGAACTTCTGGGCTCAAGTGATCCTCCTGCCTCAGTCTCCCAAAGTGCTGGGATTACAGGTATGAGCCATCATACCTGGCCTTTTTTTTTTTCTTTTTAAACAGCTTAATTGAGGTATGATTGACTTAAAATAAATTGCACAGGTATACACTTATGAAGCCATTACCACAATCGAGATAATAAACATATCCATCTTCCCCTAAAAACCCTCCTTTCTCTTGGTAACCCCAATCTTCTCCCTCCCTGTGCCTCTCTCTACCCTTAAGTAACCACTGCTGTCTTTCTGATGCTATCAATTGTATTTTCTAGAATTTTATGTAATGAAATCATAGAGTATACATGCGGCATAACTATTTGAGCTGCATCCATTTTGTGTTATATCAGTAGTTATGCCTTTCTATGACTGAGTGGTATTCTATGATGTGTATATACCACAATTTCCTTACCTATTCATCTTTTAACTGACCACAGGGTTGTGTGATGGTTAATTCCATGTGTCAACTTGACTGGACTGAAGGATGTCTAGATAACTGGTAAAACAATGTTTCTGGGTGTAGCTCTGAGGTTGTTTCCAGAAGAGATGAGCATTTGAATCAGCAGACTGAGTAAAGAAGGTCACCCTCACCAATGTGGGCAGGCACCGTCCAATCCACTGAGGGCTGGAATAGAACAAAAAGGTGGAGGAAGGGCAGTTTGCCCTCTCTATTCACTCTGGGATGTCCATCTTTTTCTGTGCTCAGATAGTAGTTCCTGGTTCTCAGGCTTTCAGACTCAGCCTGAATTATACTACTGGCTTTTCTGCATTTTCAGACAGCAGACTGTGGGTCTTCTTGACCTCCATAATCTCAGGAGCCAATTCCCTACTAAATTACAAGTATACGTATTTTCCAAGGCTCCCCAGGGAGGCAGAACCAATAAGATGTCTATCAATCTACTTACCTATCAGACATGTATGAGACATACAAGAAATACACACACACATAGATACACATACGCATATCTTACTGGTTCTGTTTCTCTTAGAGAATCTTGACTAATACAGGTTGTTTCTAGTTTTGAACCATTACAAATTCATGTACAACTCTTTTTATGTACACTGCTTTCATTTCTTTTCAGTAAATCTCAAGAAATTTAGGTCTATGATCCCTAGAAGTCAAATGGCTGGGTCCTACGTTAGGTATTTGTGTACCTCATTAAGAAACTGCCAAACTGGTTTCTAAAGTGCTTGTGCCCTTTTACATTCCCGTCAGCAGGGCTGGAGAGTTGCAGTTGTTCCACATGCTCACCAACACTGGGTGCAATCAGTCCTCTTAATTGTAGCCATTGTAATGATGTGTACTGGTATCTCACTGTGGTTTTAATTTGCATTTTCCTAATGACTAATGATGTTGAACATCTTTCCACAGCTTTTTTGCCATCTAAATATTTTCATTGGTCTCTTCAGTGCTTTTGTGACTTTTAAAAAATGGATTGTTTATATTCTTATTATTGGGTTTTGAGGGAATTCTTTTTATATTCTGGATAAGTCCTTTATCAGATATGTAATGTGCAAAGATTTTCTTCCAGCTGTGGCTTGTCTTTTCATTCTCTTAACGTGTTGTTTGAAGAGCAGAAGTTTTAATTGATGGAGTCTAACTTAACAATTTTAAAATAAATTGTGCTTTTGTTATTCTAAAAAAGCTTTGACTAACTCAAAAGTTTCAAAGATTTTCTTCTATGTATTGTCCTAGAAGATTTATAGTTTTATGATTTATATTTATGGCTAGGATCCATTCAGAGTTAATATTTACATATTGTGTGAGATATGGATTAATTTTTTTACATATGCATAACCAATTGTTCTAGCAACAAATCCTAAAAAGGATTTGTTGAAAAGGCAATCCTTGCTTATGGAATCACTTTTGCTCTTTGGTTGAAAGCCCACTGGCCGTATATACCTGGGTCTGCTTCTGCTTTCTGTTTTCTCTCATTAATCTTTGTCTATCTTTATGCTAATAAGACACTGTCTTCATTACTATAGCTTTATGAAGTTAAGTAATGTGGGTTCTTTACTTTGTCCTTGTTTTTCCATGTTGTTTTGGCTATTCTAGGTATTTGGTATTTCCATAGAAATTCTATAATCCCCTTATCAATTTGGACATAAAAATCTAGTCTTCCTGGATTTGATTTGCATCGAATTTATAGATCAATTTAGGGATAATTGACATCTTAACAATATTCTGTTTTCCAATCTATAAACATAGGATATCTCTGTATTTATTTAGGTTTATTTAATTTTCTTTTAAAATTTACTTTTTATTTTATTAGAGACAAGGTATTGCTCTGTTGCCCAGGCTGGGGTGCCATGGTGCAATGTAAGCTCAAACTCCTGGGTTCAAGCGATCCTCCTGCCTCTGCCTCCCAAGTAGCTAGGGCTATAGGAATGCACCACATCAGCTAATGTTTTCTTTTTTGTAGAGAAGAGGTCTTGCTATTTTGCTCAGGCTGGTCTCAAACTCCTGGGGTCAAGTGATCTTCCCACCTTGGCTTCCCAAAGAGCTGGGATTACAGGTGTGAGCCACCATGCTTGGGCTAGTTTTACTTTTTTAGAGATGGGATCTCTTTCTGTTCCCCAGGCTTGAGTACAGTGGCACAATCGTAGCTTGCTCTCTGTGGTCATGAACTCCAGGGCTCAAGTGATCTTCCCACTTCAGCCTCCCAAGTAGCTGGGATTACAGCTGCATGTCACCATGCCCAGCTAATTTATTTATTTTACTTTTTTAGAACCAGGGTCTTGTTACATTGGCTAGGCTGGTCTTGAACTCCTGGCGTCAAGCAATCCTCCTGCCTCAACTTCTGAGTAACTGGGATTACAGGTGTGAGCCATTATTCCTGTGGGGTTTTTTGTTTTGTTTTTTGTTTTTTGTTTTGGTGATAAGGTCTCACCCTGTTGCCTAGGCTGAAATGCAGTGGCACAATCTTGGCTCGCTGCAACCTCTGCTTCCCAGGTTCAAGCAATTCTCGTGCCTCAGTCTCTTAAGTAACTGGGATTACAGGCACACGCCACCACACCTAGCTGATTTTTGTATTTTTAGTAGACACGGGGTTTCGCCATGTTGATCAGGCTGGTCTTGAACTCCTGACCTCAAGTGATCCACCAGACTCAGCCTCCCAAAGTGCTGGGATTACAGGCATAAGCCACCGCACCCAGCCCTGTGGCTTCTTTTAACAATGTTTCATAGTTTTCGGCCTCCAGGTCTTATAAATCTTTGGTGTAGTGATATATCTATATTTGTAATATATTCAGATAATAACAAAATGTTGATTGAAAAAAAGACAGGTAGATACAGGATGTGATGTTACGCCAGCTAAGAAAAAGCTTAGATATGGGCAGAGTAGGCAGTTTTTTCCACTGGGGCAGTAGAGGGCACCTGCCACCTTTTCCCTCATTTGCTCTGCATCTCTTCTCTTTGGAGGAACAGAGCCAGTACTGGAACCAGCCAGAGTGAACTGCCTCTGAGTCACTGCCAGTGGGTCCCGTCTATGCACTTCAGATGGAATGGACCCATCCTGTCACAATAAATGGGTTCATGGTTGTTTACTGGACCTAAGCCAGGCCAATGAGCCTCATTTTGGGGAGCCTGTCTGGAACGATGAGGATGCGGTGTTTTCCTTTTGAAGGGATTAGCTACTATGAGCAGGATATCTTAAGCCCAGAGCTGTGGAAGGCTACTTTTGTCATCTTTTATTGAACCTGCCTGTGAAATCTAGAGCACTCCATCAGATTAGGTAATTATGGAATGCAGTTTGTGGTAACCAGCCTCCAACATCACCTTGGAGTTGGAGGGTGCCCCAAGATAGTCAGGTACCCCCGGTGATTCTTGCCACCTGCTAGTCATCTTTGTGGAACCCCATGTGTGTGTATGTGTGTGTGTGTGTGTGTGTGTGTGTGTGTGTGTGTGTGTGTTTTGGCAGGCTGGAGTGCAGTGGTGCGATCTCGGCTCACTGCAACCTCCGCCTGCCGGGTTCAAGCAATTCTCCTGCCTCAGCCTCCCAAGTAGCTGGGACTACAGGTACTTGCCACCATGTCCAGCTAATTTTTGTATTTTTAGTAGAGACGGAGTTTCACCATGTTGGCCAGGATGATCTTGATCTCTTGACCTTGTGATCCACCCGCCTCAGCCTCCTAAAGTGCTGGGATTACAGGCGTGAGCCACCGTGCCCGACTTCCTTTTGTTGTTGTTGTTATTGTTTGTTTGTTTTTGAGACAGAGTCTTGTTCTGTCGCCCAGGCTGGAGTGCAGTAGTGCAATCTCAGCTCACTGCAACCTCTCTAACCTCTGCCTCCCAGGTTCAAGTGATTTTCATGCTTCAGCCTCCCAAGTAGCTGGGACTACAGGTGTGCACCACCAAACCTGGCTAATTTTTGTATTTGTAGTAGAGATGGGGTTTCACCATGTTTGCCAGGCTGGTCTTGAACTCCTGACCTCAGGTAATCTGCCTGCCTCAGCCCCCCAAAGTGCTGGGATTACAGGCGTGAGCCACTGTGCCCAGCCCCACTTCCCACTTTGAAAAGGACTGATCCACATAGGCAATGGGATATTGCAGAAATGATGCATTCGAGTCCCAAAGGTAGGTCATGAAAGATACTGCAGCTTCTACTCTGCCCTCTCTTGGAACACACGCTCTGGGGGAAGCCAGCTGTACATCACAAGGACATCAGTGCACTTTGGGTGAGTTGCTCCCTGTGTGAGGTGGAACTGGGGCCTCCACCAACATGTGTTTGAGCTGCTCTCTAGCCCCGGCCAAGCCTTCCGATGGCTGCCTCTCCGCCAACATGTTTCTTGCAACCTCTTGAGAGACCTTAGTACCAAGCTCATCTGCTCCCGAATTCCTGACTTGCAGAAACTATCTGAGGTAATAAAGGTTGATTGTTGCTTAAAGCCACGACGTTTTGAGGTGACTTGTTACATGCAATAGATAACAAATACGTGGTCTAATGTAGCTCACTCCGATTTGCCCCAGCTTAAGACGATCCATTTTTTCTTAACTCTCCTTGTTTTTATTTTCCCGATGACTCAGTTCCTTCTGGGCCAGAGTCCCTTGAGAGATTGTCCTCAGTGATCAACCACACTCTGTTCCTCGCCTAAGCCCTGCTGCCGGAAAGCCCCTTTGGCCCCGGTCATATTGAGACATGATCCTTAGGTTTCCTCCTCACAGATACCACCCCTGATTCTGTAGTCCTTGGCTTATTTCTGTGCTGTCATTTGAGGCTCTTCCTCCCTGCACAGTTCCTCTTTCCCCAAGCAGCTCTGCTCCTTGCATTGCACTTTTCTTGTATTTTCCATTCTTTTTTCTCTAACTACCTCTCTTGCTCTCTCCTTTTCTCTTATAATTATAGAATTTTCCAAATATGTCACTCCCTAAACGTGTCTACTTTTTCACGACACTGGTGACTTTGTCTATGCCATGTGTTATACTCATTGGTCCATTCATTCATTTAACAAGTACTTCTTACGTCCCTGCCATGTGCTAGGCAGTAGGCTAGGTGCTGGAATACTTCTGCCTGGAACACCCTCGCCTCCGAATGCCCTCTTTCTCCACCTGAGCTTCCACCCAAGTGAATTCATCTGACTTTTATTATGGGCTCATTCAAGGTCAGACACCACGCTAGACATTTAAACCTTTAAGGCTTTAAACCTCAACTCAAATCACAATTTCTTACAAGATTTCCTTTTTCCTCCAGCCAGAGTTAATTGCTCCCGCCACGCTCTATGTTGGCATTCCCAGAATGTTTTGTTTGTTCATTTGCTTATTCATTCGTTATTTCACGGGTGATTTTGAGAGCCTGCTATACGCCTGACACCATGTTAGGAGCTGGGAAAGCACGGTGTGAGGTAAGTGCCAACAGACATTTGTACCTAAATGCAATGGAAACGCCAAGGTAGATAAACTAATTGCATGTTGTAATTATTTCCCTTGGTCTCCGTGTCCTTCACAGACCTTGAGCTACCTGAAAGCATGGATTACCTCTTCTGGTTATCCCCAGTACCTAGCACAGCCTCTGGCACACAGAAGGTGCTTAATAAAGATTTGTTGTGTGTTCAAAGCTCAGTACACGCGATTTGACAAATTGGGAGCCAACCTGCACTGGATCATCAAACAGCCCCAGGAACGTAATTATCTCCCTGGGCCTTCGCATTTTGGTTTTTATCTTTTCTCCAAGTTGATTTAAAACAAAAGCTCATCTACAACTTAATTACATTTCAGCCCCTCCGGCCTGGTCAGGTTGGCCACTTGCCAAACCCACACTTGGAGTCATAGGAGCTAGTGGGTAGGTGGGAAGCGGCGGCTCAGGAATATTGGGTGCTTAGAGAGAAGTGAAGGAGGAAAATGACTGCTGGAAGATGAGTTCGAATACAAGGAGGGCCACCTTCTAAATGTTTTTCCCCTGGGACGGAGTCTCGCTCTGTTGCTCAGACTGGAGCTCAGTGGCGCGATCTCGGCTCACTGCAACCTCCGCCTCCTGGGTTCAAGCAGTTCTCCTGCCTCAGCCTCCCAAGTAGCTGTGATTACAGGCACGCACCACCATACCCAGCTAATTTTGTATTTTAGTAGAGACAGGGTTTCACCATGTTGGCCAGGCTGGTCTCAAACTCCTGACCTCATGATCCACCCACCTCAGCCTCCCAAAGTGCTGGGATTACAGGTGTGAGCCACTGCACCCAGCCAACAACATTCTAAATTTCTATAGGGTAGCCAGCCCTGATAAAAGCTCAACAAATTAGTTGTAGCCAGCAGTCTGAAAATAAGCAAAGGATCTTAGATGAGCTAAAGGCTGAAACCAAAAAATACCTGAATAACATTGACAGCTTTGCCCAACCCTGTTTCCAAGCTCCTGGCCTGCTGTTTGCATCCTTGCCAGCTGCAGATTTGTGTGGCTGAGAAATGTAGTCAAAGTTGGTGAAACGACTTGCAGATTTTACACCTAACAATGAAAAAATTTCTTTTATTTACAGAAAACAGGATCTGCTGAGGGGACTCTCATGAATGAGTTTCAAGGTAGCTTGTGGTTTCTCCACAGGTTGCCAGTTACCCTGGTGGTTCAGCGAGGCTGTTTTGTAGGCAGAATAATTCATTCCGAAAAACGAGATGATGAGATAAGAGTATGCTCTGAGATGTTTCACTGCTTGGACGACTTGCATTCCAATGCGGATAGTAAGCTAATTGGCGTATCTTAATCCCATCTTTGGATTGACTAGCATTTCAAAATGATAACGTGTTCTGGAATCTCAGACCTCCCTTTGGAAGTGTTCAAGCAAAGCAGTTTCATTAGATGCCTTTAATGTCACTGCCACTTTGCTAAAAACCAATAAAATCCTGCTATAAAATATACGGTATTATAGAAATCTCCATGTCACAGTAGTCTCACATGACAGCACTGACCCGTTTATTTTTCCCAATTGTATTTGAGAAACAAATTGCTTCATCAACAAAATAATTACATAGATTGTAATTCAGAAGTTACTTCCAGATTTCTAATTTGGTATCAGCAAGTTTATTTTACTAAAATGGTTTGCAATAGACATGGTTTCATTTAAGCTAAGTTGACTTTCTAATTACTTGTATTCTTGGATGATTCCTCTGGGGGACTGAGGCGCCCTGGCAATGCCAGTGAAGAAGGCAACAGCCTGAACATTTTTCTCCCTGTCCTGGCCACTTCTGATTGCTGAACTGAGTCCTCTTGACAATCTGTGAAGCCAGATGTCCTGGATGTTTGTGAGTTTTAGCCCCTTTTCTACATTTGGGAGATGCCCTGCCTGAGCCTGGCTCCCATCTTGGAGGCTGAAGCCTTCATGTCTTTTCCTCCCCAGCCTCACTTGACACCAGGCAAAGGCTTGGCTCACCAGGTTCTGCCTGGGAGTGACAGCAGAGAACCTTTAGTGGCAGGGAACTCAAGGGGCAGTGTGGGGTGGTGTCTGACACCTGCAGGAAAGGTGGCCCAGGGCAAGAAAGGCAGACTGTATGGAGCACCCACAATACCTGGGTTCTCCTGGAGCAGCCCCGCCGGGCAATCCCAACTGTGGTCCTGCCCATGTGGGTGCCCTGCGGGGCTCTCTAGCCTCCAGAAACCACCCTATAATCTGTCAGTGAATTTTCTCCTCGCATAAAGCAGCAGGAGTAAGTTTCAGCTGCTGACATTAAGAGCCCCTGCTGATTCCTTTATTTCATGTTCTAGGCTTCTCTTTTATCTCCAGTCCTTTTCTTGACATCACCGTTCCATGCCCCCTCCACCAGAACAAAGCAATTAACTTCCACTCCAGTCTTTGTCCACTGGTGCTGCTGTAACGAAATACCATAGACTGAGCCATTTATAAAGAATAGAAATATAGATGCTCCCAGGTCTGGAGGCTGGGAAGTCCAAGATCAAGACACCCACAGGTCCAGTGTCTGGGAGGGCTGCCCTCTGCTCCCAAGATGGAGCCCCGAGTGCTGTGTTCTCATGCGGTAGAAAGTGGATGGGCAAAAACGGGGCAAATGCTGTGTGATGTTTCTTTTATAAAGGCCGTCACCCTAGTCACTAGAGCTCTGCCTACATGACTTAGTCACCTCCGAAAAGCCCCTTCTTTTAATACTATCGCAGTGGTGATTAAGTTTCAACACGTGAGTTTTGGGGGGTAAACACTCAAACCATCGTCACTCCCAATACCCAGGCAAATGCTAAGTCATCACATTCCCTCGTTCAGCTAACAACTATTTATGAAGCTGACCCTCTGTGCCGGGCAGCGTGCTAACACCAGGGAAGTAACAGTGAGGACCCCGTTGGCAGTGAGTAACGATCCTAGGTCCCAGGGTATCAGAGCCTAGTGACCATATACCAGGTACTAAAATGCACACGGTATCCTGCATCACGGAAGAGGAGAGTCATTTACCGACCCCGTCCTCTTGTTCTCATTCTCGTTCCTGACAGACTTGCAAAGCCCCTCTGGCCCTAGAATCCTCAGAGTGGGACAAGACCAGCCGCCCCCGCAGGACTTGGGAGTTTGCCAGAAAAGCACATTTTCAGGCCCCAGCCCACACCTACTGGATGCGAATCTCTAGGGCGGGAGCCTGGGAATCTCTGTGAAGCTAGGGGAGTCTCGCCCACCCTATAGCTGAGAAGCACTGCTGCAATGGGCCTTCCAAACTCCACTTTTCTTTTTTAAGCCATCATTTCCCTAATATATGGTTCTGATAATGGCACTGCATTGAGAAGAAATCACCAAGGTGCCACTGTACACTGAGTCACTTCCTTCCTTTCTGTGCTTTCTTGTTGCGAGGACCAGAGACCCGTTCAGGTTGCTGACACACGGGAGTTTACTGTAGGTGTAACTAAAGCACCTGCTCCTGACCACCCAGGCAAGATGTCCTGTTTAGCCCCAGAGTGTGTCTCGCTTTCTCCATGGGGTTACGTGTTTCCAGGAGAGTTACTGGAGAGGCATTTTCAGTACCAGGAAGACACGGAAAATTGGGGAAAAGAACAAACAGCTTCACCAACTAGGCCCCATGGACACCCCGAGGAACCAGAGGTTCAGGCGCTGATGAGATTTTCCTGCCGCCTCCTCATCCGCAGGCAGCTCTGCTCTCTACTTTCCTGCTCTGCCTCTAAAAACAAAATCATATCATTTGTTTTATTTTGCATCAAAGGCAATTTTCCAGGCTGTTGTGGATTTTAGGGAGCACTGAGCGTTGCATCTATTATTAATACCTTTTAAATATTTCTCCCCAGATATATAAGATTTGCACTTAACGATATTTTTCAGAGCAGTTCTTTAGTTCAGAAGAATCGAGCAGATGGAGTTCCCAGCCCAGTCCCACCATCCTGCTCCCCTGTTATAAACACCTTACATTGTATGGTACATTCATGACAATTAATAAGCCAATATTGATATATTATTAGTAACTAAAATCCATAGTTTATTCTGATTCTCTTAGTTATTTATTTTTTTTTTTTTTAAACCTAGTATCTCTTTACTGCTCCAGGACCCCATCCAGGATAACACGGGACATTTAGTTGTTCTGTCTCCTTGGGTTCATATTGGTTGTGATGGACCAAGCCTGTCCAATCCTCGGCCCGCGGGCCACATGTGGCCTGAGACAGCTTGGAATGTGGCCCAACACAAATTCATAAACTCTCTTAAAACATTATGAGACTGATGCACAGACCTTTGTTATTTTTTAGCTCACCAGCTATCCTGAGTGTTAGCATATTTTGTGTGTGGCCCAAGACAATTCTTCTTCTTCCAGTGTGGTCCAGGGAAGCCAAAAGATTGGACACCCACGGCAGACTTTCCTTTTTCCTGCTGACCTTGGCAGTTTCGAGGAGTACTAGGGAGGTGTATTGTAGGATGCTTCTCTCCTGGAATTTGTTTGATGATTTTTACATGACTGGACATGGGCTATGGATTTTGGGGAGAAGGTCAGAGAATGAAAGTGACATATCGAGGGGGCACACTAGCAGCATGAATTATGTTTTGTTTTGTTTTTTTTTTCTTTTTTTGAGATGGAATCTCACTCTGTCACCCAGGTTGGAGTGCAGTGGCACGAACTTGGCTCATTGCAACCTCTGTCTCCCAGGTTCAAGCAAGTCTTGAACCTGCCTCAATCTCCCAAGTAGCTGGAATTACAGGTGTGCACCACCACTTGGGGCTAATTTTTAAATTTTTAGTAGAGACGGGGTTTCACCATGTTGGCCAGGCTGCTCTCAAACTCCTGGCCTCAAGTGGGCTGCCTGCCTCAGCCTCCCAAAGTGCTGGGATGACAGGCATGAGCCACAGTGCGCAGCCCATTTATGACTGTTGATGTGGACCTCGATCACCTGAATGACACAGGTGACTGGAATGTTACTCTTTTTTTCCTTTTTTCCATCCTGTACTCTTGAGCAGGAAGTGATGATGTGTAGCCCACACTTAGGAGGGGGGAGCTATGCTTTATCTCTCTCAGTGTGCAGCATCTACATACATTATTTGGAATTCTTTCACCTGGAAGGTTTGTTTCTTCTCCATTTATTAATTTATTCAACAATTTATTTATGTCAGTATGGGATCATGAACAGCTGCAGTATGTTTTGGGTTATAATCAAATATTGCTTTATTTATTCCTTGCTGTCATTGTTTCAGCATTGGCCATTAGAAGCCTTGCAGTTGTCTCTGCACCCCTCCACATAGCCCCATCAATGGTGGGGGTGTGTGGGGGTGGGGGGGCACTTGAGTGCTTCCTTACTTCCTGTCACTATGCTCCAGGCTCATCTTGTATGTTTCCCGCCCCGGCCTTAGAATCAGCCAACCTTCCAAGGAGCCCTGATTCCTTTGATTGGAAACCAAGATCTGGATTCTACGTGTGCTCAGTACTACTGAAAGGCAGAACTACTCATTGAACCTAAATGGGTCTGACTCCAAGTCTTGAGGCATTTCCATCCCGAAAGTGTTTTACCTCAGGTCCTCAAGTAATCTCACCACACACGGTGGTCTAGGGCGTGTCTGCACCCTGTTGCTGGAGATTTTGAACCAGAGGAAGGGGTCACTCCAGCAGAGGCGTGGTGGCGCATGTCTGCAATCCCAGTTACTCAGGAGGCGGAGGCAGGAGAATCACTCGAACCCGGGAGGTGGAGGTTACCGTGAGCCGATATTGTGCCACTGCACTCTGGCCTGGGCCATATTCCTTTCTTTCCTTTATTATTTTAATTACACAATTAATCCATCAATACAGTTTCTAAAAAAAAAAAATCCAACAGTCCAAGCACAGCAGTCTCCCCTCAACCTCAAAAGCCTCCTGAGAAGTAACCTGATATCAGTGGGCTGTGCAGATTCTTGCAGTCTTCTTTGCCTTTATATATGGAAATAACTTTCACGTTTGTTTTCACATAAGTGGAATTATGCTGATTGAATTATATGACTTGCTTTCTTCACATGATAGTGACTCCAGAGTGTTTCTGTATCAGCTACACAAATCTCCTGTATATTGCTAATATTCATCTTTATCCGAGAGACAAGATGAATGTTCAAAAAACGGTAATCCAAACTGAGTTCTCAAAATGGGTGTGTGTTTCAACAAGAGCTGCTCAGCTGAGGCAGTTCTGCTCCCAAGGGAACTTGGGCAATGTCTGGGGATATGTGTGGTTGTCACAACTCGTAAGGGGGGTTCCTGGCATCTAGGGGGTGGAAGGCTGGAATGCACAGGTCAGGCCCCTGCAACAAGGAATTGTCAGGCCCAAAATGTCAACGATGGCAGCATTGAGAAAACCTGATTGGTTTAAACCCATTTACCTTAATAGCGTTTCAACAGCCCTGTTAAGGAGCTTGGTCAATGCCTGGTTTATCAACACCAACCTTTACATTAAAAAAAGTGTGCACTTGGGAGCAGAGGTGTGAACATTGCCCTTAGGCTCAGGAGCTCTAGAGCAGCCTGGGCAACACAGCGAGAGCCCATCTCCTAAAAAACAAAAACATAAACAGAGTGCTGAAAAGTAAGTCCATTTTAAACATATTTCAAATTTTCTGAGGAAAATTTTAAACATATTTCAAATTTTCTGAGGAAAAATTTAATTAGACTTGGCTTCTTCTCTGATTTGAAATTATCAATACTTTTATACATCTCAAAGTGTGGTTTATAAAAGAGGCAAAATTGTCAATGACTACTTGTTGGATTTTACTTCCTAACCATGCAGTGGGGACAAGTGTTTCCGAATACATGTTTTATATGGTTATTTTTTCCTGCAGTGGGGAATTGTTTGCCAAATTATACTTTGTCCACTTAGGCTTAGGTAGATATGGATTCTGGAAAACTGGAAATCACTGAACTGGATTAAAAGGAACTGTGGCAATTGTAGATCTGTTAGAATGGGCTTGCTGTGCCCTACTCGCACCCAGTATAAGGAGACCATTGGCTGTTGGAGCAAGTCGTTGGGTTCGAGGTTGGATTGGCATGATTTGGTTCCTGTGTCACGCTTAGGTTGATTTCTCAGACTGCCATCTTGTGTTGGAGGAAGTAAGGCTAGGCACCTAAGCTTCGGGACTGTTCATGCCAAGAAGTCCAACCATTCATTATGACTTCACTACAGGATGCATGATCACAAATATTTGTAATGAAGATAATTACTCCTTTTTTCTCAAATTGATTTTAAATTATTAAAAACCCCCTGTTTTCAGGAAGAAAGTAGTTAAAAGTAAAACCTACCTTTTTAATTTAGGACTGATTCTGCATCTTGGAATTGTAGATTATTCATAGTATGAAAGTGCCATTGCATGTTCGAATACTTTTAATTCTTAATTTCTAAAGTAAACAAAGAATGGAGATTGAAAGGACTTTTCTTAACTGTACTCAAATTCCAAATACCCTTTCAAGAAATTTGTATCTTATTTTCCGTATAGTTTTATCCCAGCCATGGGTATGCACTGTAATGTCATAATATGGAAGAAAATTCTTTATCATATTCAGATATTAAAGATTTCAGATTTGAAAAGAGTTATCAGTGAAACCATGTTACAAGAATATTTCTTCCTGAGACATCCTCAGTATTAATTAAGGTTGGCTTCAGACTAACAGGCACAGGATACGATAGTGTGAAGTATTGATTCGCTGGTTACTTGGTACCGTATAGGACGTTCAGCAGAGTGATGGAGGGATTTGCACGTCTACCACTCGTGTGTGTGTCCGTGAACCACATCTCCTTTAGTGCCTGCTTTTGAACTTTATATAAACAGAATCATGCTGCCTGTTTATTTCTATAATGTTCTTCTTTCCCTTAGCATGTGCTGTTCTTGGCAGCTTGCTTCTCCATGTGAATTTTGGAAAAGCTTCTGAAGTTCCCTTTAGTAAACACCAAGAGAACTATTGCTGGGTCATATGGTAGTTGCATGTTCAGTTCTCTAAGGCACTACCAATCTGTTTTCTTTTCTTTTTTTTGAGACAGGGTCTCGCTCTGTCACCTAGGCTGAAGTGCGGTGGTGTCATCATGGCTCACTGCAGCTTTGACCTCCCTGGGGTCAGGTGATCCTCTCACCTCAGCCTCCCGAGTAGCTACGACTATAGGCATGCAGCACCACGCCCATCTGATTTATTGTATTTTTAGTAGAGACCAAGGGTTTCGCCATGTTTCCCAGGCTGGTCTTGAATTCCTGGGGTCAAGTGATCCTCCTGCCTCAGCCTCCAAGTGCTGGGCTTACAGGTGTGAGCCACTGCGTCCAGCCCAACCTGTTTTCTAGAGTGGCTGTTTCATAGCTCTAAAGTCCCTCATCCATTCTGAGCTATGTTTTTGGTGTAATTTATGTGGTTTAGGTCAATGTCCAGTTGCTTCAGCACCATTTGTTGAAATTGTGTAAAAAATCAGATGGGTATTTTTTGTCGTTGTTGCTCTATTTCTGGTTCTCTATTCTGCTCCAGTCATCTATGCACCCATACCTCTGCCTGTATAACATGGTCTAATGACTACAGCTATTATTGTAAGCCTTAAGGAAAAAATAAAACAATGCCTATTTTCAGACAGCATGATTGTTTACATAGCAAACCCTAAGGTATCTACAAAACGAACTCCTTGCTGAACTGGTAAGTGAGTTCAGCAAGGTTGCTGGATTCAAGAGTAATACACAAATGTCAATCACATTTTGCATATTAACGATGAAGATATGGAAAGCAAAATTTAAAATACAATGTCATTTATAAGTAATTGCTCCAAATAAAATGGAATGCCTAGAATATACGCTTAATAAAACATGAATAGAATTTGTATGTTGAAAATTACAAAATGCTGATGAAAGAAATCAAAGAAGAACTAAATAAATGGAGAGACATACTGTACTCATGAAATGGAAGGTTCAGTATAGTAAAGATGTCATTTCTCCCCAACTTGATAATAGTTTTAATGAAATTGAATTAATGAATCAAAGAGAGTGATTTCTCCCACTTTCTTCTTCTTCATCCAAATTGTTTTAGTTATTCTTGGGCCTGTGCTTTTTTCACGTAAATTTTACAATAAACTTACCTTTGTCTATAAAAAAACTTGTTGGGATCTTGACAGGAATTTCCTTACATCTGTAGATCAGTTTGGGAAGAAATGACATGTTTACTATACCGAATCTTCCAATTCATGATTCAGTGTGTCTCTCCATTTAGACAGGTCATTTATTATAGGTTGATTATAGGTATATAGGTTGATTTCTTTTATTAGCTTTTTTGTATTTTGTTGTGTTATGTCCACGGGTTTTAGTTGTAAAGGGGAGGACCTGGGAGAAAAGGAGCTACTTCATCCTGGCGGAATTGGAAGTCCTATTACAGTTGTCTCCTCTTACCCACGGTTTTGCTTTCCATAGTTTCAGTTACTTGTGGTCAACAGTGGTCTGAAAATATTAAATGGAAAATTACATAAATAAAGAATTCTTAAGTTTGAAATTTTGCACTGTTCTGAGTGGCATGATGAAACCTTGCCCCTTTCTGCTCCATCCCACCCAGGACGCGAATCATTTCTTTGTCCAGCGTATCTACTCAGCATATGCTACCTGACCACTAGTTACTTGGTAGTCCTCTTGGTCAGACCAAAAACCCAGTATATATAGCATTGGTACTATCTGTGGTTTCAGGCATCCTCTGGGGGTCTCGGAATGTATATCCTGCAGATAAGGAAGACTACTCTATTGGCTTTTGAACTCTTCAAGGTCAGAGATTTTGTCTGCTTTTTTTTTCTGCAACACGAAGTCTAGCATGCTGTCTGTCACACAGTAGATGGTTTAATACATGTCAGGTTAATAACCAAGTAATTGATATTTGTTGAGAAAATAAATTTGTGCTGGATGCAGAGAATATGTATGAGGTATTTTTTCTACCCTTAGAGAACAAACTATATGACTGTGAAAACTTAATGTGAAACTTACACGTTTAGTTTTGTGTAATGTGGTTTTGTTTAGTGGGTATTAGAATGAATTTTGAAATCCAGTGCAGTGGTCCTGGATATGAATCTGGCCTCCATTAATTTACTAGCTATGTGACCTTGGGAAAGTTCCTTAACTTCTCTGACTCTAGGATTTTCTCATTTAAAAAATTGGGTGCTGGCTGGAGTCACCTGTCAGGGTTTTTATAAGATTAGATGATATAATACATGAAAAGTACTTGACTCTGTGCTTGACATGTAGGAAGCCCTCAACAACTGATAGTGACTAAAGAAAATGATAAGCAGCATTACAGCACAGGTAAGTGATAAGTGGGTTACACAAAGTATAACAAGAATGCCTATAGAAACCTAAAGTTGTAGGGAAAGACTTTATGGAGGAAGCAGGACTTAATCTGGCCCTTAAAAAAAGAACACAGTGGCTCACGCCTGCAATCCCAGCACTTTGGGAGGCCGAGGCGGGCAGATCACCTGAGGTTGGGAGTTCGAGACCAGCCTGACCAACATGGAGAAACCCTGTCTCTACTAAAAATGCAAAATTAGCTGGGTGTGGTGGCATATGCCTATAATCCCAGCTACTCGAGAGGCTGAGGCAGGAGAATCTCTTGAAACCGGGAGGTGGAGGTAGTGGTGAGCCAAGATCGTGCCATTGCACTCCAACCTGGGCAACAAGAGCGAAACTCCATCACAAAAAAAAAAAACAACAACAACAACAACAAAATAAAACAATGCTTAGACAAGCTTCAAGGTAAGAGTAAGTGAACATGGCTGTGGCATTCCAAAGAGACCAGACTTCATGAGCTATGGTGAGGAGGCTGCAATGTGTGTGGCAGGCTTGCAAAACAAAAAGATTACTTGGATGATCCAAGAAGTCTTGTACAGAAGTAATAGCAATAATAGCTGTCCTGAAAATCATTCCTCTACAAAATCCTTAAAAATACTTAATTTTAAAATACTTTAAAGTATAGTTAAATTTTCAAAAGTAAGGGAAATCCTCAAATTCTAAAAAAGTACTTAAAAGCATGAATTTAAGCATCAGCGTTAAACTACATACCAGACCAAATAGGCCTAAGTGACATTTACAGACCATTTCACCCAAATGCTGCAGAATACACATTATTTTCATCAGGACATGGAACATTCTCCAGAACAGACCATATCTTAGGCCACATGAAAAGTTTCAACAGATTTTTTAAAATATAAATCATATCAAGTGTCTTTTCTAACAAAAATGGAATAAAACTAGAAACCAGTAGCAAGAGGAACCTTGAAAACCACAAAACACATGGAAACTAAACAACATGCTCTTGAACAACCCATGGATAAGCAAAGAAATAAAGAACATTAAAAACTTTATTGAACTACATGACAAAGGAAATAAAACATATCAAATCTATTGAATGTAGCAAAAGCAGTACTAAGAGGGAAGTATATAGCAATAAACATTTATATCAAAAAAACTAGAAAGACTTTAAATAAACAACTTAAAATGTGCCATAAGGAACTAGAAAAAAAGAATAAACCAAGCCCTAAATTAGTAGAAGGAAATAAATAATAAAGATCAGAGCAGACATATATGAAACTGAGACTTAAAAAATACAGAAGATCAATAAAATGAGAAGTTGGTTTTTTGAAAAAATAAACAAAATCAACAAACCTTTAGCTAGATTAAGAAAAAAAGAGAGAAGACCCAAATAAAATTAGAAACAAAGAAGGAGACACAACAACTGAGACCACAGAAATAGAATCATTAGAGACTGTTATGAACAACTACATGCCAACAAATTTTTTAAAATTCTAGGAAACTTAGAAAAATTGATAAATTCCTGGACACATACAACTTACCAAAACTGACCAATGAAGAAATGGAAAACCTCCACAAACCAATAATGAGTCAGGAGATCAAAGCTGTAATAAAATGTCTCTCATCAAAGAAAAGCCCAGGACCTGATGACTTTAGTGCTGAATTTTGCCAAGCATTTGAAGAACTAATACCAACTCTACCCAAACTCTTAAAAAAAAAAAAAAAAAAAAAAAAAAAAAAAAAAAAGGACAGGAGGGAAAAATTGCAAACTCACTCTGTGAGGCCAATATTACCCTGATACCAAAACCAGACCAAAAAAGAAAACTGCAAGCCAATGAACATGGTTGGGAAATCCTCAACAAAATACTAGTAAACAGAATTCAACAACACATTAAAAAGATCACTGAGGCCTGGTGCAGTGGCTCACGCCTGTAACCCCAGTACTTTGGGAGACCAAAATGGGTGGATCACAAGGTCAGGAGATCAAGACTATCCTGACCAACATGGTAAAATCCCGTCTCTACTTAAAAAATGCAAAAATTAGCTGGGCGTGGTGGCGGCGTGCCTGTAGACCCAGCTACTCAGGAGGTCGAGGCAGGAGAATCACTTGAACTGGGGAAGCGTAGGTTGCAGTGAGCCTAGATCGTGCCACTGCACTCCAGCCTGGCAACAGAGAGAGACTCTGCCAAAAAAAAAAAAAGAAAAAAGAAAAAAAAAGTAGCATTTATATACACCAATAGCAAACAATCTGACAGAGAAATCAAGAAGATAATCCCATTTACAATCGACACACACACATACACACACACACACACACACACACACACACAGAATAACTTTAACCAAGGAGGTGAAATTTCTCTATAAGCAAAATGACAAAAACTGATGAAAGAAATTGAAGAGGACAAAAACAAATGGAAAGATGTCCATGCTCATGGATCAGAAGAATTAATATTGACAATTCTACTCAAAGCAATATACAGAGTCAATGTAATTCCTATCAAAATGCCAATGACATTCTTCACAAAAATAGAAGAAACAGTCCTAAAATTTATAAAAAACCACAAAAGATCCTGAATAGCCAGAGCAATCTTGGGCAAAAAGAACAAAGGAAGCATCACACTACCTGACTTCAAAACATACTGCAAAGCTATAATAACCAAAACAGCATGGTATTGGCATAAAAAACAGACACATAGACCAGTGGAACTGAATAGAGAACTCAGAGATAAATCTATGCACTTAGAGCAAACTCATTTTCAACCCAAGTTACCAAGAACATAAAATGGGAAAGGACAGTCTCTTCAATAAATGGTACTGGGGAAACTGTATATTCATATGTAGAAGAATGAAAATAGATCCTTATTTCTCACCATATATAAAAATCAAATCAAAATGAATTAAAGATTTAAATCTAAGACCTGAAACTATGAAACCACTACAAGAAAACCTTAGGGAAATGTTCCAGGACTTTGGTCTGGGCAAAGGTTTTTTTGTGTGTGTAAGACATCAGAAACATAGGCAACCAAAGCAAAAATAGAAAAATGCGAGTATAGCAAGCTAAAAGGCTCCTGCACAGGAAATGAAACAATCAAGAAAGTGAAGAGACAAACCACCGAATGGCAGAAAATATATGCAAACAATCCATCTGACAAGGGATTAATCACCAGCTCAAACAACTCAATAGCAAAAAAACCAAATAACCTGATTTTTCAGATGGGCAAAAGATCTGAATAGGCATTTCTTAAAATAAGACATACAAACAGACAGCAAGTATATGAAAAATGTGCAATATTACTAATCATCAGAAAATGCAAATCAAACCCACAATGAGAGATCACCTTACCTCAGTTAAAATGGCTTTTATCAAAAAGGCAGGAAATAACAGATGCTGGTGAGGATGTAGAGAAAGGGGAACATTTGTACCCTGTTGGTAGAAATATAAGATAGTACAGTCATTATGAAAAACAGTATGGAGGTTTCTCAAAAAACTAAAACTAGAACTACCATATGATCCAGCAATCCCACTACTGAGTATCTACCCAAAGGAAAGGAAATCAGTGCATCAAAGGGATACCTGCACCCCATGTTTACTGCAGCACTATTCACGAAACCCAAGGTGTGGAATCAACCTAAGTGTCCACCAACAGATACATGGATAAAGAAAATGTGGTATATATACAATATGGAATATTATTCTGCCACAGAAAAGAATAAAATCCTGTCATTTGCAGCAACATGGATGGAACTGGAGGTCATTACGTTAAATGAAATAAGTCAGGCACAGAAAGGCAAATGCCACATGTTCTCACTCACTGTGGGTGCTAAGAAAGTGGGTCTTGGCCAGGCATGGCAGCTCACACCTGTAATCCCAGCACTTTGGGAGTCTGAGGCAGGTGAATCACCTGAGGTCAGGAGTTTGAGATCAGTGGGAGTCTGAGGCAGGTGAATCACCTGAGGTCAGGAGTTTGAGATCAGTGGGAGT
>NW_016805186.1:2030865-2133691 GCF_001698545.2 Rhinopithecus bieti | reverse complement strand
AAAAAAAAAAAAAAAAAAAAAAAATTTTTTTAAATCATGAATTCAGTGATGAGCACTGAAGCCAGCTGCTGCTCTGTGGGGCTTTGTCCCTCCCGGATCGCCTGTGGAGTTGGCTTTTTGTCTTGCTCTGTTGCCCAGACTGGAGTACAGTGGCACAATCACAGCTTATTGCAGCCTCGACTTCCTGGGCTCAAGAGATTCTCCTGCCTCAGCCTCCCAAGTAGCTTGGACTACAGGTGTACACCACTACACCTGGCTAATTTTTGTATTTTTTTTGTAGAGATGAGGTTTCACTCTTTTGCCCATGCTGGTCTCGAACTCCTGGGCTCAAGCTATCAGCCTGCCTCAGCCCCCCAAAGTGCTGGGATTACAGGCATGAGCCACTGTGCCTGGCCTGGGTGTTGGTTTTAAAGGGTTGCACAGGGTGACAGGGGAGAAGGGAAGTCAGATTGGGGATCCCCCCCCATAAACCTAAGTCCTATAGAAACACACCTTCAATGTGTGACCTAGACAAAGAGATGACCCTCAAAAGGACATTGGAAGGAAATTTGTCCTCCTTGGGCTTTTACACAGGAAAAAATAAAAAGTCCCTGAAATTCGTAACCACAGGGCAGGCCCTTATGAAGCGTTTGAACCAGGGAAGCGGAGGTTGCCGTTCTTCACTTACGAAGAAATGAGGCCCCAGTTCACACTGTCCATGAACTTCAGCCAAGAACCTACTTTCAAGTGAAGAACCTCAAGCCAAGAACTTACGTCCGAGTGAACTGGAGTTGATAGTGCCTGAGATCCATGGTGGTGCAAACTAAAATCTTCCCTGAGGAATGACCTTAAACCCAGGCCTCAAGTAATTCCTTCAGACCACATTGCGGCGAGCATGAATCACGATGAAAGCTGTCAGAGAACACGTGAGAGAACAAGCTACTGTGAGTTAGCACCAACAAAGCAACGAAGAGCAGAACCAGAACAAAGACACCAAACAGAATGGTCATGCACAGGGGAGCAGGGCAAGGCCTGCGGCTGCCGGCTTCCCCCACTTCCCCGGCGACCCGTATGACGCAGCAGAGGCAGCCACAATCCCTCTGGAAACATAACCCATTGGCCTGGGAATCACACCCCATCCCCCACAGCAGCTGCAGCAACCCTGCCCAGAGAGAGCCTCAACTCAGAGGCACCTAACCCTGTCCCCACCTGATGGTCTTTCTCCACCTGCCCTGCCAGCTGAAGGCAAAGGACATAATCCCTTGGGAGCTCTATGGTCCTGCCCACTGCCTGACCCTAGGGCAAGCTTGTACCCTCCTTATACAACCACAGCTGATGCACCCGTGAAAGCACCACCTCCTGGCTGGAGGCTAACCAACACAAAACCAGTGCACTTAACAAAAACACAACCAAGGACTCTGACAGAGTCCACTTCGCTTCCCTGCTACCTCCACCAGAGCAGGTGCTGGTATCCATGGCTGACAGACCTGAAGATGGATCAGTTCTGTCCATTCTCCAGTACCAGCTGGGAGCCTGGTAGTGCCACTGGGTTGCTAGATCCAGAAGACAAATAACAATCACTGCAGTTTGGCTCTCAGGAAGTGCCATCCCTAGGGGAAGGAGGAGAGTACCACATCAAAGGAGCACCCTATGGTACAAAAGAATCCTAAAATTCATATGAAACCAGAAAACAGCCTGCATAGCCAAAGCAAAGACTAAGCAAAAAGAGCAAATCTGGAGGCATCACATTACCTGATTTTAAACTACACTATAAGGACATTGTTACCCAAACAGTATGGTACTGGTATAAAACAGGCATATAGACCAATGGAACAGAATGGATACCCCAGAAATAAAGCCAAATACTTACAGTCAACAGGTCTTCAAAAAGGCAAACAAAAACATAAAGTGAGAAAATGATACCCTATTCAACAAACGATGCTGGGATAAGTGGCCAATCACATGCAGAAGAATTAAACTGGATCTTCATCTCTCACCTTATACAAAAACCAACCCAAGATGGATTGAAGACTTAAATCTAAGACCCGAAACCATAAAAATTCTAGAAGATAACATCGAAAAAACCCTTCTGGGCATTGGCTTAGGCAAAGACTTCATGACCAAGAACCCAACAGCAAATGCAACTAAAGCAAAGATAAATAGATGGGACTTAATTAAACTGAGAAGTTTCTGCACAGTGAAAGAAATAATCACCAGAGTAAACAAAAAACCCACAGAGTAGGAGAAAATGTTTACAATCTATACATCCGACAAGGAAATAATATCCAGAATCTACAAGGAACTTAACCAAATCAGCAAGAAAAGACAATCTGATCAAAAAGTGGACCAAGGACATGAATAGACAATTCTCACAAGAAGGTATACAAATGGCCACTAAACATATGAAAAAATGCTCAACATCACTAATGACCAGGGAAACACAAATCAAAACCACAATGTGATATCACCTTACTCCTGCAAGAATGGCCATAATCAAAAAATTGAAAAATCATAGATGCTGGCATGGACGTGGTGAAAGGGAACACTTTTACACAGCTGGTGGGAAGGTAAACTAGTACAGCCACTATGGTAAACACTGTGAAGATTCCTTAAAGAAGTAAAAGTAGATCTACCGTTTGATCCAGCAATCCCACTACCAGATATCTACCCAGAGGAAAACAAGTCATTATACGAAAAAGATACTTGCAGATGCACGTTTACAGCAGCACAATTCCCAATTGCAGAAATATGGAACCAGCCCAAATGCCCATCAATCGACGAGTGGATGAAGAAAATGTGGTGTATATATACACCATGGAAGACTACTGAGCCATAAAAAGGAATGAAATACTGGCATTTGCAGCAACCTGAATGGAACTGGAGACCATTATTTTAAGTGAAGTAACTCGGGAATGGAAAACCAAACATAGTATGTTCTCACTCATAATTGGGAGCTAAACTACGAGGATGCAAAGGCGTAAGAATGATACAGTGGACTTCGGGGACTCGGGGGAAAGGGTAGGAGAGGGGTGAGGGATAAAGTACTACACATTGGGGTACAGTGTACACTGCTTGGGTGATAGGTGCACCAAAATCTCAGAAATCACCACTTAGTAACCTATTCATGTAACCAAACACCACCTGTTTCCCAAAAACCTATTGAAATAAAATTAAAAAAACAGAACGTCCATGCACAGAATGCATAATGACTAGTTGGAATATATTTGAAGAAATAGTTTTCAAGAAATAAAAGAGGCAGCCAGGCATGGTGGCTCAGCCTGTAATCCCAGCACTTTGGGAGGCCGAGACAGGCGGATCACAAGGTCAAGAGATCGAGACCATCCTGGCTAACACGGTGAAACCCCGTCTCTACTAAAATACAAAAAACTAGCCGGGCGAGGTGGCGGCACCCGTAGTCCCAGCTACTCAGGAGGCTGAGGCAGGAGAATGGCGTGAACCCGGGAGGCGGAGCTTGCAGTGAGCCGAGATTGCGCCACTGCACTCCAGCCTGGGCGACAGAGCAAGACTCCATCTCAAAAAAAAAAAAAGAGGCTATGAAACATATACTTATGGAAAAAGAGACTTTCAAATGACCAGGCAGACTTAAGATGGAAGAGAAGAGAGGTGCGTCAGCAAAGCAGACCTAAAATGCCCAGTGAAGAAAGAACATGATGGACATGATGGAACCGTTGACATCTTCAGTGAGCCTGACATATGCTAAGTGGGGTTACTCTGGTAGCCATGTGCAGAAGGGACTAAAGGGGAGAGGGCAGCGTAAAGGTCAGTCAAAACTCCCGTGGCAGGAGTGCCAGTGCCAGTGTGAGGAGAGTGGAAAGAGTGTATGGAGGCGGAGAAGGCATCACAATGGAGAAATCCACAGTATTGGGTGCCTGGATGGCAAGGGAGTGGGGGAGGATTCCGCTGTAAGCCTTACAGTCTCTCATATCTTGTGTTCTCTTCTCCTGGAATGTTCCCAAACCCAAATCCCTGGGTTCATCATCAGCTTCCACTCAGCCACTGTGCCCTGGGGAGACCTTGGGGTCCCTGACCCTTCAAGAAGCACCAGAATGCAATCAGCCTCCTATTAACAAAAATACGGACTCGGCCCAGCCCTTCTGAGACTGGGGTCACAGTAATAGTGCATTAAATATTACGAAGCCCTTTTACACACCCTGCCTCGGTGGATCCTTGAAGTAGGTGGCTGAGCCCCTCATCCTCACCTGTTTTCTGAGTGGTAAACCTCAGGCTCACCAGCATGAAGGGACATCCCCAAAGTCAAACAGGCTGGGGAGTCGGGAGCCTGGACTAGGCTACTCCAGGTTACACCTCTCCTCCTTCTTCCACATCTTCAAAGGTGAGACCTCAGGATGGAACCTGTTGGTTTTCATTATGTTTCATTGTCTTTGGGTCCTTGCATGGATACAGGGCATAAAAAGAAATGAAGTTGCGGGAAACCTTAGTTCTAGCAGGTTCACAGCTATAAAGAAGGACTTGGGTAATGCAATGCATTTTGCAATTTCTCTGATGCTTTTAATCATAAGCAAGTAGGATATGCGGGAGGGGCAATGGCGTGGGGAAAGGGTGGAAAGAGGACTGCAGTTGCTCAGAGAGATACAGTTGTAAAAAGGGATAGCAGCTGAGTTTCTGACGCTACATTTTTGGTGCCCTATGGTGTTAATTAGACATTTCTTTTCAACCTGATTGACAGTGCATTTTAATGAAGAAATAACAGAGCCCAGCAGAGCCTGGCAGTATACTCTTTTCTTACAATTTACAAGCTGAACTTCCCTTGGCAACCTACATCTGGTTTGCCCTGCTAGTAAGTCTGTCAGTAGAACAATGTATAGGGTCTTTCGTTTCAATAGGTTTGCTGTTGTTAAAGCCTTCTGCATTTTCTTCCGCTTAGTTCATTAGTGCTGTTAAATTTCATCAAATTACTTTCCTTAAGTTAAAAAATAGCAGTTTTGACCAGTGTGAATAAAATGGGATAGTATGAAAATGTGCAAGTTTTAAAGGAAGAGCCTCTCTGTTAAGAGTTGTATAATGGAGGCTTCATGGGAAACTTTGTAAGTGTTTTGTTTTTCTCCCTTTAAATGGGATGTTTCCTGGAAAATTAGAATAAATCCTAAAGGATCCGGTAAGCCTCCTGTGACCACTTGGAAGCAGAAGGTCCACACGCATTAAACGGCTTGACCACCTAGGAGTGCTGATACTTGGACGACTGTTTTTGGAACAGTTTATTTTATAAGATTTCACCTTTGTTTATATTTCCAAGCGGATTAAAAATATATATATATCTTTGGTTTTTTTAACTTCTACCCAGGAGTAAATGTGCATCTCTACCAGAGACTAAGGGGAATCTTTGCTTTTGCAGAAGATCCAGGTGACCAGAGAGGACAGAGGCAGGGCAGGCTGGGTTGAACTTACCTTCCCTCGCCTGGGGACAGGGGTGGCCTTAGGGCTGGGGGTACAGCTGAACCTACAAATTATGGGTTAAGTGGCTCCAGTAGAGGCTATAAAGGCAGAGAGCCAAGCAGACCATTACGAGCTTCTCCTCCAGGAAAATGGAAGCCATTTAAGAAATTCCAGGAATTGCTTGGAACATGCAGGATTCTTAAACAAAGGACCTTTGTGACATTCAGAATTACCAAACTCAGGAGAGGAAAAGACTCACACCTCACTTGCCTCCCTTTCCTTGGTCTAATTCTATTGCTTGGTCTAGATCAATTGAAAAGACCTCCAAATTTGGAATCTAACCACAACCCCACATTTTTGTGAGGAGTGCAAAGGGGTGCTGCACCTTCTTAAGGATCCTGCCCCCATGCTGTCCCAGGTGTTTCCCACCTGGTTTGCACGATCTTCTTTCTTTCCTTCCTTCCTTTCTTTCCTTTCTTTCCTTCCTTCCTTTCTTCTTTCTTGCTTTCTCTTTCTTTCTTTCTTTCTTTCTTTCTTTCTTTCTTTCTTTTCTTCTTTCTTTCCTTTCCTCTCTTCTTTCTTTTCTTTCTTTTTTTTTTTTTTGAGATGGAATTTCATTCTTGTTGCCCAGGCTGGAGTGCAATGGCATGATCTCGGTTCACTGCAACCTCTGCCTCCTCAGTTAACTGATTCTCCTGCCTCGGCCTCCCCAGTAGCTGGTATTACAGGCATGCATCACTATGCCAGGCTAATTTTGTATTTGTAATAGAGACAGGGTTTCACCATGCTGGTCTTGAACTCCTGACCTCAGGCGATTTGCCCGCCTCGGCTTCTCAAACTGTTGGGATTCCAGGCGTGAGCCACCGTGCCTGGGCTGTAATGTTTTCTTAGGTAGAAAAAAAAAATGCTGCAATTCATGCTTCATACAAAGTCTTCCTATTGCTGGGCCAGGTGTGGTGGCTCATGCCTGTAATCTCAGCACTTTGGGAAGCTGAGATGGGCGATCACTTGAGGTCAGGAGTTCGAGACCAGCCTGGCCAACATGGTGAAACCCTGTCTCTACTAAAAACACAAAAAATTAGCTGGGTGTGGTGGCAGGCACCTGTAATCCCAGCTACTCAGGAGGCAGAGGCAGGAGAATCGCTTGAATACAGGTGGTGGAGGTTGCAGTGAGCAGAGATCATACCACTGCACTCCAGCCTGGGTGACAGAGCGAGACTTCATCTCAAAAACAACAACAACAGAACAACAAAAACAGCAACAACAACAAAGTCTTCCTATTACTGCAGGCATATGATAGAAGAAAACCGTAACAAGAACAAAAGAATAAAGGCTTACTCAGCGACTTCTGCTCCCATCTTATCTATTAGGACTGGGCTATGTGACCACCCCTGGCTGCAGCTGAAGGTGTGTAATTTTGGGGCCCAGTGCTGCTCTGTCAAAATCACCGTGGTTAGGGAGAAGGACAGAATGGCTATTGGATGGATGCTAGCAGGTTCTGCCCGTTCATCAGCTTTTAGAAACCGTGGGCGTTTCTACTGTTAGTTTCTATGAACCAGTCACAACAACCCCATGCTGTTGTGAAGCACTTCTTAGTTCTTTATTCCCAGGCAATATAAATCCACAGAGAAAAAAAATTTTAATTAGAAAATACACTTGAGAAAGAAAGATTTAAAAACACCTATAATCCATTACGTAGAGAGTACCAGGGTTAACCTTGCGGTGTATTTTCTTTCGATCATGGATGTGTATGTGCGTACACATACACACAACTTTTTGTTTTGTTTTGTTTTTGCATAAATGGACCGATGAGATTTGAATGGCGAGGCTGAGTGGAAGCTTTGTAATCACAAAGATAGCCAAATATGGCCAAATCCGTTGTCAGGGGTCCTCCCTCCAGGGCTGGCCCCTCCTCAAGAGGAGGGTCAGCTGCTGGGGGCCAGAGGCACCCCAGGCTGTGAGGACTGCCTGGAGGTGGCATAGAGGCTGGTGCCCAGCCAGCTGAGCAGGAAGGAAAGGCCCTCTCAGGGCAGATGACCCCAAAGTTCTCCTCCTCCAAAACTGAGAATAGTAATGACCAAATCATATTAAACATGAACATTAGAAAACGTAATGGTATAAAGTCACTTTATAAACTGAAAATGCTACACCACCATAAGGTGGGATCATAATCACTGTTTTTGTTGCCAACATGAATAACAATATCTAATATTTCTTGAGCACACGCTGTGTGCCAGGCAGGCACTCTGCCACTATGTATGAATATTTAATCTTCAGAATAACCCCATGGTATGGGTTTTTAAAAATTACTATCATCTTTTTTGTAGATGAGGATATTGAGGCAAGATTAAGTAACTTGCCTAAGCTCACAGCTGGTGAGGGACTGCTAGGACTGCAGCCCAATTCTAATGCTGAATCCTGTTCTTCTAGAGAATCTAGTTTTCAGAGTGTTCACTATTTAGATTGTCTTCCTTGGATGCTTTCTGGTTATTTTAAAATTCATTGCCTGTAACTTAAAAAGTACTCCAAATATAGCCTGACCATCAAAGATTACAATGGGATTGATTGTCACCTCCTTCATTTGAGATATTATGCCTTCATTAATGCATCCCTACATTTTACTGGTTTTTTGAAAAACTATGTCCCACTGATGGTTTATCTGAATTTGAAGTCCGCATTTCCTAAGCCCTTCTCTCTTGCACTGTTAAACTGGATCTCCCTTACTGTGAACTCATACAAATGAAATTGGACGTCAGTCTTTAATAGGTTGTCTTGATTGAAGCCCCAACCAGTGTGTGGAAACTCTGAAGAAATCAATAAAATATTCCTCTGCTGGGTGTTCTATGCAAGACTCTCAAATGCTAATTGTTACTGTGAAATGGTGAGTCATCTGAAAGAGGTTCCTTGTCAAGCTGCATTGCATCATATGGGAACTGTTTTAAATAGACCACCCTGTACACAAACATTTTCATCTTGGTGCATTCAGGCACCACTTCTGTGTAGTAGGAGATTAATTGTCCTCTCCACTGAACAGGGGTAGCGGCTGCACAGGGAGCATCACGCAGGGCTGCAGGGAGGGCCAGAGCTCCTGGGTCTCCTCCCGCTCCGTTTCCAGAGGGCGAGATCCGATCTCTTCATAAAAGTGAAAATTTAACAGGAGAGAGAAAGGGCTGAGCAGCTCGTGTTTCCCACTGAATCAAAAACAGACCATTCCTTAGAAAAGAAGATTCTTTAAAATGGAACTTAAAAAGGACTGATGAGACAGGAATTTGCATTAAAATATTTTCAATGTTACTTTGAACAAGTCAGGACGAAAACGGAACGAAACTTCAAGCAGCATTGTGGGGGACGGGGTGATCCTGGACTATGTGTGAATACAGGGTGGAGAGAAAGAGGAGCCTTGGCGTGCAGAAAGGGAAAGAGACATACAGCAATTCTACTTAACTGGTTAATTTGCAGACAAAGAACAATATAAATTTCACTGTGTGAAGGAGGGAAATCTCCTCTTAGAAAAACAAAAAACAAAGCAGATCTTCACAGCTCTGCGCATATTTCCCTTCTCCGCAGTGATGAAAGTGTTTGCGCTCATTTTCCAGGGAGACCAGAAAATATGTATAGTGTGTTTTGTCTCCAGTGGCATCCTGGGTCACTGAGCACCATCATTCAATGCGATCTGTTGATGGATAGATGGAAGAATCGAACCTTTCAGCATTAGGGGAAAAAAGTAGCCAGCACTCCGCATCGACGGGAGCCCCAGTGGAAAATAATCTGAAATGTGAAATCTTAAAGTTACAGAAGACGCCGTGCCGTGGAATGAAGTGCAGACACCGTCACTGGGAGAGCTCAAGCCCGATCGCTTTTGCCTCCTTCTGTTGGATACGGTTTTGCTTCTAGAAGATGAGAGCGCAGTGACAAAAACAGAGTGTTCCATGTGGCGTCTGAATGGGCCAGACTCAGGCCCTCCACGTCAATTGTGTGCAGAAAGAAAGGCCCAAACTGCTAACTAGGGTTGCCCAGAGAACTGGTAGCTGTGGGAGTGGACGGGGGCGGGGCGGGGGAGGGGAAGATAATTCTCTTTCTGCTCAGAGGGGAAAAGTCTCCACCAGCTCTTTCCCAGCTGAGTGCAGAAAGGGACACATCCCGACACCCCCTCGAGTTCCCAAGGGAACAGGAGGCCGCTTGAGCTCTCCCCTCCATCCCCTCTTGGTTCACTGAATAAAACAGCCTCTTCCCTGGGGCTGGGGTGAGACCCCTGGCGCTCCCGCATGGTCTCCTGCTCAGCATCCTGCCCCTCCGCAGGCTCACGGGGAGTCCACTCCAGGCCCGGGTGGGGCGGAACAGTGGCTGAGCCCATTTGCCTTGACTGGCGACAGGATGTTCAGACAGGAGCAGGTCAGGTGGATGACTGGGATCCTGCACGACCTGGAATGGGAGGCAGGAGAAAGGAATGAGCCCCCGCCATGTGCCAGGCCTGTGCTTAACGCCTCAGTCCTCCTCCTGAATCCTCCCGTTTGACAGATGAGGACCTGGAGGCGGAGGGACCCTGAGCAACCTGCAGAAGCCACATGTCACGTCGGTAGCAGAGCAGGATGGTCACCTCATCTGTCAGGAGCCTCATGATGGGCCTGGCCCAGAAAAGCACCAGCTCAGGGCCTTAGGAAGTCAGGGAGGGCTCCAGGTGTAACGGGTTCATGTCTGCACAGAGACTGGACGGGGCTGTCAGTCACGAACCTCTGAAATGCCTACGGCATGAAGGGAACGGCAAAAGGCTGAAATGAGACTTTGTCCCAGTTGGGACCTCAGGAAGCTGATTCTGAGATTTGCCCCTGAAGTTTATTGAGGCACTCTCAGGATCAACGTCTGTGAAGGAAGAGAAAGAGGCATGATGAGGCAGAGAGGAGCTGAGCTGCAAGGCAGTCTCCACGAGGCCTTCGCCAACCCCAGGGCAGGTCTGAAGCGGAAAGAGCCCTCAGAAGGCAGGGCTTTTGCACCGCTGCCCCCTCGCCCACTGGACGCAGCTGTCCTGGGGAAGGAGCATGAACTCGGGAAAGTGGCTGTTTTGAGCTGAAGGCAAGTCATAGAGAGGAATTCAGCTGAGAGCTGTGGGCAGCCAACACTTGGTATAGCCAAGAGCATGAAGGCCTGAGCTGCCAAGGGGCTCTGGGAATGCACCATGGACCCACTGTTCAGCTGCACAAAAATACCCACCAACAGGCCAAGATGGGAGGTGTGGAACAAGACCCAAACCAGGGTCCTTTAACGGAATCTTTGGTGGAGAGATACATGGTTTTCTACATATTAATATTTCTGAAATTGAGATGCATCTTGCAATTCAGGTCAAAGTAGACTTGTCAGCTGCAAAGCTGTTATTAAATTGATGGTGGGTTTCAGAACAGAAGATCTGAGAACTGAGGAAACACCGTATTGAACAGACTGGCTGATAACGAGGCTGCGGTGGGGGACGTGTGAGAGAGGTCTAGTCTTGCCAACAGCTTCAGGAGAGGGACTCCGGCCCCACCACAGCAGGGAGGTAAGGGCTTCTCCCTCTTGCTTGCTTCAGAGCTACCTTCAATAATTTTTGCTTCCCTAGTTTTCGTCTGAACTTCTGAAACCAAGTAAACAAATAAATGAGTATTGCCAACCTTAAGTGTCTTCAGGGGATTGGTCTCAGGACCCCCGTGGATGCTAAAAAGCAGCAGATGCTCAGGTCTCTTCCATAAAGTGGCACAGTATGTACACAAAACACACACACACTGTCCCATGTGCTTTACATCACCTCTAGATGACTTATAATACCTAAAACAATGTAAACGCTATGTATATAGTTGTTAACACTGTATTTTTATATGTATTACTTCATATTGTTGCATTATTTTTTTCAAGTCAAAAGTGTTTTATTGTCATTTACATATTTAATAGAAAAAGGAATGTAGCAAATGGCTCAGGGTTGTATGAAACAAAAAATCCAGGTTTGTACCCAAGTTGCTTCATTTACATCTGGGAGCAGTGCTGTCCCCACATCAGGCACAGCAGCTGCATTTCTCCGACGCCCCTTTGCAGATGCAGCCCTGGGCACAGTTGGCACAGCCCCCAGGGCAGCAGGAGCAGCTCTTCTTGCAGGAGGTGCATTTGCACTCTTTGCATTTGCAGGAGCCACCAGTGGTGCTGGAACCATGGGGTCCATTTCGAGCCAAGGAGACACTGGAGTTCCCACGGGAGAGGCAAAGAGGCAGTCAGGCAGCTGGACGGTGTCATATGGTTGCATTATTCTTCTTCTTATTATTTATTTTTTGAATACTTTTGATCTGAGGTTTGTGGAATCCATGTATGTGGAACCCTTGGACGTGGAGGGCCAAATGTCATGACAAATTGTGGTACCTGTGGTGTGTGACTCCAGGGCCACTTCAATTAATAAACTACATTAGTAAACAGCTTTAGGTCTTTTCAAACTGCCATAGGAACCTCCTTTGAGGGTTCAACTTTGTTACTGGAAAAGACTAATATGGCCTAGTAGATAGAATTTAAAGTCCACGTAATTTTTAAGCAATTTTTTTTCCTGGCATTCACATGTTCATGATTCTAAGTAATGTGTGCACCCTGACCTCTTCTGATTCATCCATTTTAACTACTAACTTCACATGATGGTCAAGGAGCCATCCCTCAGCCCTCCCTCAGCAGCCCTTCAATAGAATTATATTACAAATTGTAGGATTAAATAACATATAGCATTTATATTATCCTGCCTACGTACATATTACTCCCAACTGAACACTGTAGGGTACTGTGACCATGCCTCTGTCCTTACTGCCCCCTGACCCCGTGTTAATGATTGCTTTTCTTTTCTTTTTCCTTAGTTTTCTTTCTCACACCTTTTAATAACCTCCTGGTACAACTTCCCACAAGGAACATCCTCCAGCTTCCTCATGAAGTCATCCATCTGGGCCACTATTTTCTTGCAGACGTCCCTGCTGGAGCCCGCCACTCTCCTTCTCGGTCATTCTAGGACTTCTTTTGTGGCCATCCTTGGGACTGCCTTCCTTTCTCTGGGACTGCATTCTCTACTTCCTAGATCTTCTATCTTCTTAGGACAGGAATGGAAAGGGGGTAGGGCGAAGAACAGATACACACACACGCACACATGTGTATATACACACACACATATATATCACATATTCCATTTACTGAGGTATCATTTTCATACAGTGAAATGCACAGGTCTTAATTGTAGAGTTCCATGGGGTTTGACAAATGAATATCCTGAGGAAGATACAGAGTACTTCCATCGCGTAGAAAGTTTCCCTATACCCCTTCCCAGTTACTCCCACCCCACACCCCCAAAGCAAACATTGATCTGATCTCAATTGCATACATTAGATTTGTCCTGCCAATTATAGAACTTCATAGAAATGGAATTACATAGGGGATATGTTGGGTGAGAGTCTGGCATTTTTCACTCAGCACAACATTTTTTAACACCCACCTTTATTGCTGCATATAATTTGTTCCTTTTAGTGCCAGAGCAACTGTGTTTTATAAATGCCTGTCTTAGTCAGTGCAAGATGATATAAAAAGAATACCATAGACTGGGTGGCCTAAACAACGAACTTCATTTCCTCATCATGTCAGAAACTAGGGTCATCACATATGAATTTTAGAGAGACACATTAGTTCAGTCCGTAGCATTCTACCCCTGGCCCCCCAAAATTCATGTCCTTCTCATGTGCCAAATACACATGGTCCTCAACATATGACGGTTCAACTTACAATTTTTAAATTTTGAGATGGGTCTATCAGGAAATAAATAACCCCACTGTAAGTTGAAGAGCATCTTCTGATTTTTTGACTTTACCATGGTTTATCAGCGTCCTGAATGCATTTCTACTTATGATCTTTTTTACTTACAGTGGGTTTATTGGGACATAACCCCATTCTAAGTCAAGGAGCATCTGTACATTCATTCCATCCCCCAAAGTCTTAACTCATTCTGGCAACAACTCTAATGTCTAAAGTCCAAAGTCTTTCCTAAATATCATCTAAATTAGGTGCGGTGAGACTCGAGGTATGATTCATCCTGGGGCAGAATTCCTCTCCAGCTGCAAATCTGTGAAACCAAACAAGCCGTATGCTTCCAAAATACATTGGTGGGGCAGGCATAGGATAGGCATTCCCATTCCAAAAGCAAGAAACAGAGAAGGAAGGGGTGACCCAGTCCCAAGCAAGTCCAAACTCCAAGGCAAACTCCATGAAATCTTAAGGCCTGGGAGTAGCCCTCCTTGGTTTGGTGCCTTCTGGAGCCACTAGGGTAAAGGTCCTACCCCAGCAGCTCTCCTGGCCAGAAGTTTCACTCCTAACTTCTCTGCCAGGCAAAGATCGTGCCCCCATGTCTTTGGCTGGAGGTTGTCTGGACTATTGAAACCAAAGCAATGGTCCTCCAAACTGGAGGCAGAGGACCTCCAAATTGCCTCAGGGTCCTTCATCCCTTTCCCTAGAGGACAGCACAAATTCACGGCCTTCCTTCATTCCATCCCATGTTCTGTGTTTTTGGTTTTTTTTAGTCCCAGCTAGCAGTGTCTCTGCAGGTGTAATCCCATCTGTATTCTTGGCCTCTGCTGAAATGGCTGGTGAAGTTCACGGTACACAGCCACACTCATCTCTTTATGAAACAGTTGGTCCACCACACCCTTAGCATTCTCTCCAGTACCCACTTTCTCATTTTTGTAATAGGAACAGACCGAGAATTTTCCAAATCTTTAAACTCTGGTTCCTTTTTGCTTAACAATTCCTTTTTCAATTCATTTCTCTCTTCTTGCATTTTACTACAAGCAACTGGGAAGAACCAAGTCACTTCTTCAACACTTTGCTTAGAAATCTCCTCAGCAAAATATCCAGTTGATCCCTTGCAAGTCCTACCTTCCACAAAACACTAGGACACAAACACAATTCAGTCAAGTTATTTGCCACTGTAAAATAAGGATAGCCTTTCCCCCGTCATCCGATAACACTCCTCATTTACGTCTGAGACTACATCAGAAAGGCTTTTACCTCCATATTTCTATGAACATTCTGTTCATAATTACTTACGTATTCTTTAAGAGCCAGTTCATAATGATATAAGGCTAGATTCACAATAAAAATAAATTTAAATTTGTATGTACCTAATAGTATAACCTCAATATATTAAACAAAAATTGACACCTAAAATCACAGGAGGAAATTTTAAAACACTTCGCTCAGCAGTTGAAATAAAAATTGTTGATGTAGAAGTCTGAAAATCAACAATTCAAATTTCCATCTCAATAACTGGAAAAAGAAACAGCAAAATAAACATAAAGAGGATAGAAATGAAGTAATAAATATAGGAGCAGAAGTTAGTGAAATACAAAGCAAACATATAAAATGAGAACCAACAAGGTCAAAAGTTGGTTCTTTAAAGATATTAATAATTGACAAACTTCTGGTATGACTGATCAAGAAAAAGAGAGAAACCACAAATTACCCAAATTGGAAATTTTATAAAAAGGGAGACACCACTACAAATGCTATAGACATTTTAAAAGATCATAATATATTATTATGAACAACTTTATGCTGATACATTTGAAAGATTAGACAAAATGGAAAATTTTGTAGGAGAAAAAATAATGTACCAATTTTAACTTAAGAAGAAATAAAAAAATCAGATTGTTCTAGAATAGCACTGTCCAAGAGAAATACAACCTGAGCCAAAGATGTAAGCCATTATGCATTTTTTTTTTTTTTTTTCAGATAGAGTCTTGCTCTGTCACCCAGGCTGGAGTGCAGTGGCACCACCTCGGCTCACTGTAAGCTCCGCCTCCCAGGTTCACGCCATTCTCCTGCCTCAGCCTCCCGAGTAGCTCAGAGTACAGGTGCCTGCCACCACTCCCAGCTAATTTTTTGTATTTTTTAGTACAGACGGGGTTTCACTGTGTTAGCCAGGATGGTCTTGATCTCCTGACCTCGTGATCTGCCCACCTCGGCCTCCCAAAGTACTGGGATTACAGGTGTGAGCCACTGCGCCCGGTGCCATTATGCATTTTTAAATTTTCTAGTAGCCACACTTTAAAAAGTAAAAGGAAATTATTATAATTAATTTTAATAACATATTTTACTTAACCCAGGACACTCAAAATATCATTTCAACATGTAATCAATATAAAAATTATCAGTAAATATTCTTTTTTGGTACTAAACTTTCAAAATCTGATGTGTATTTTCCATTTACAACATGTCTCAATTTGAACTAGCTGCACTCTGCACTTCCAGGGCTCAATAAACACATGTAGAGAGTATCCACCATATTGGATAGTGTAGATTTAGACCAAGGTTGGAGAAGCTGCCTTACCAGATATCAAGATTTATTATTTTTTAAAAATTGTAATGTAAAAACAAGGTAGGTTTTATGCAGAGCTAGACAAAAACACCAATGGCTGTCTCATTAATAATCAGGAAATGCAACTTAACACCACTCTGGAAAACACTATATGCCCGTTGGATTTCCAGAATTGGAAATTTCTGATAATGCCAAGTGTTGGTAAGAATACAGAATGGTGTTTTATTTATTTGCCTGGGAGGCAAATGTTGGCTGTTTAGTTTATTGTTAAAACAAACAAACAGGTAAACTGTTCATTATTACAGAAACAATATTGTTACAGCGAAGAAAATTTCAAAATATAGACAAGCAAAGCAAAACAAACCAGCAAAACAAATCATATTTCTGCTAGCCAGAGCTTGCCACTGTGAGGTGTATTTGTGTGTATATGTGTATGGCTGTGGTGTGTGCGTGTGTATGTGTTTTGGGGAGAAAGAAAAATAGGTTTGCTTTTCAGAAGCCTCAAAGATGCAGAGTGAATAGTCAGAAATGTTGAAAATACTTAAACAGTCAAGAAAGTTGCAAGATTTCAAATTAAATGTTAACATGTATCAAGAAGCGATACCTGGAGTGTGAAAACAATGGGAATCTAGATGCTAAGAGATCAGAATTTTTGTTGTTGTTGTTGAAACAGTCTCGCTCAGTCACCCAGGCTGGAGTGCAGTGGCTAGATCTCAGCTCACTGCAAGCTCCGCCTCCTGGGTTCACACCATTCTTCTGCTCAGCCTCCCGAGTAGCTGGGACTATAGTCACCTGCCACCACGCCCGGCTAATTTTTTGCATTTTTTTTTTTAGTAGAGACGGGGTTTCACCATGTTAGCCAGGATGGTCTCGATCTCCTGACCTTGTGATTTGCCTGCCTCGGCCTCCCAGAGTGCTGGGATTACAGGCATGAGCCACCGAGCCAGGCCGAGATCAGAATTTTAAAGACTGCTACATAATGCTTATTAACTTCCATAAAGAAAATCCTTTCTTTTTGGTAGTTCCCAGGTTATTTTGTGTATATAATTGGTTTCTTTGAGAAAAACAGTATTTGGAAAATGCATAAAAATGTAAAGAATATAAAAGCCACTCCAACTCCCATAACCATATCATTTTGGTATATTTCCTTTTATGTGTGTGTGCGTGTGTTTAAAATTGTGTGCTTAAAATAATTTTGGAAACAGTAGCACACATGCACTGAAAAAATATTGAGAAGTATAGAGAAACTTTTAAAAATAAGTCATCCATAATCTCAATGACCAGTGGAGCCACCCCAGCTTCAATTGTCGTGTTTCTTTATAAACTTTTGTATCACCCAAGCAAGGTCCCTTTGTAGCTATACATTGAAGATGAGGGGTAGTAAAGTGTTTCTCTCCTTCAATGAAGCTAGGAAATCACACAGGGTCTCCCTCACCCAGCCAGCTAAGGAAGCAGGAGGTGCACAGCACGAGTCTGCAGTGGTATGTATAATTCAGGGGGATGTTGGTAAATGTATCACGGGTGAAGAAAAATTACAAGAGCTACGGAGCCAAGCATGATGGATTGCTTCAAAGCAGGTTGCTTACCGAGAGCAGCCTGTATCATGCTGTGCATGACAATCGCTGTAAGAAAATCACATGTTGATAATCCAGAGGTTGTGTTTACACGCACACACACATCTTCAATCCCTTGGATGAACATCTGATTTGTGTTACTCTCTTTCAGTTTCAGAATTTCCAACTGGAATGTTACCTCACCAAACCAAACCCACCCTAGGTCTAGTGAGTTTGAAGTCTGATTTTTTTTTCCATTACCAGAAGGCAATCTTGGAATAAAGTCTTTAAAAATACTGTAGTCTTTCTGCAGATGTATTTATCTCTTTCCATCAAAACAACATACTAAAGTTTACAACACATTCTTAAAAAGAAATGAAGAGATGAACTTCAAAACTCTATCAGTGTTTATGTACTCTATGGAAAGTGTTCCATTTTAAGTCAATTAGAAAGCAGAATTTTTTTTCCAGGTCTGTGAAACCGTGGTTGTGCCTATGATGTGTTAAAACAGAGAAATGAAAATGGAAATGAAATCCAATGTGGGTGCTTTACCATAGCAATGGCAGTGATACATAAAAATCACAAATTGCTTCAATGTCAGCAAAAAACTAAAGTTATAGACAAAATACATAGATGCAAACAATAAATTGGATTTTCAAATTTTCATTCAATTGCTTAAGTGATTACAGAATTAAAACAGAAATTGGAGGCAGAAAGGAACGGAGATTCCAGCTACCTCAGAACAGGATCTGTGTCAGATTCATTTTCTCTCTCTCTCTTTTTTTTTGATGGAGTTTCACTCTTGTTGCCCTGTCTAGAGAGCAATGGCACGATCTTGGCTCACCACAGCCTCTGCCTCCCGGGTTCAAGCGATTTTCCTGCCTCAGCCTCCTGAGTAGCTGGGATTACAGGCATGCACCACCACGCCCAGCTAATTTTGTATTTTTAGTAAGACAGGTTTTCTCCATGTTGATCAGGCTGGTCTGAAACTCCCAACCTCAGGGGATCCGCCCGCCTCGGCCTCCCAAAGTGCTGGAATTATAGGTGTGAGCCACCGCACCCGGCCAGATTCATTTTCTTATTACCATATTCCTCAAAACGGTCCCTGGAGCTCGTGCTCAAAATGTTTGTCGACTGACCGAATGAATGACCTAGTGTATGAGCATGTGGAGTTGTAGCCTGTGTGCATTGCTGAGTCAATGATTTTACTATGTTGGTACTCAAAAAAAAAAAAAAAGGCTTTACAATATAAAATCAAAGTAAAATAAAATTAATAAATCAACAACTTGACTCATGCATCTCTGCTAGACACTGTGGTAAATAGAAAGATGAATAAATTTTTAATAAGTGGGACACTTTGGGATGGGATGAAGTAACAATTGAAGATTAAATGCATTTGTGAATACTGAGGCCACAGGAACACTGAAGAGCTTTTAATTGAGGACTTGTCCTATTCTATTGTGCACCAAAATTAAAAACAGCTTCAAAATGCTCTTATTTTGACACATGCCCCTCCCTCTCCTTCTGTCACTGCCTTTGTTGGCATATGTTGAGGTCAGTCTGGCAGGAACAGCTGGATGAAACTTGACCTGAAGTTTTGGTTGGATCAATTCACCAACCCCACTGACCCAGAGTCGTAGGTATGGCATTTACCACTCACCATATTAATTAATCTGACTGGATATTAAAACCATGCTTTACTTACCGGGGCACACAGACTGAGACTAAGGGGCTGGATCTCACTTGAAGTGGAGTAAAGTGAAAAGCTCCCATCCTGGGTCAACATGAAACTGAAACAATCAATGAATTTGGTAGTAAAAAGTAAAACCAGGAGGGTTTTGATGGCTGGGAGATACTGGTGGCTGCCTAAATCCAAATCTCTCTTCTACATCCACCCTCAAAATATAAAATCACCAATGATTGTCAATAAAACCACACACGGGCTGAGCTGGGAGGATTGCTTGAGGCCAAGAGTTCAAGATTAGCATGGGCAACATATTGAGACCCCATTTCTAAAAAAAGAAAGAAAGAAAATTAGCTGGGTGTGGTGGCATGCACCTTTAGTCCCAGCTACTTGGGAGGCTGAGGAAGAATTGCTTGAGCCCAGGAGTTCGAGGCTGTAGTGAGCTATGATTGCACCACTGTACTCCAGCCTGGGTGACACTGAGACTCTGGCTCTTAAAAAAACAAAAAGACCCCCAAAACTACACATGACTCATGCCGTTAGCATTATTAGTAGGTAGAGAATACCATGATCTTCACATTACTTGTAAATAGAGAAATAAATACCAAATCCCAGGACAGTCCCATCACCACTACAAGCCTGTGGATGCTGAGAGTACGGAGAAAGGACTTTCAGAGGCCCATAAAAAATGAGACGGGGAAGTAGAAGACACTGATGAAGCACAGGCAAATTCACCCCAGAAAAGCCCAACAGCAAGGGTCTGAGTATTGAACACACGTCTGGGACATAGTAGTGGAAAGCCACAGCTACAGGAGGGGGGCCTGCAGTGAACGGCACTGGAAACCACAGCCAAGAAGCAGCAGTGCTGCTGGGAAAGAATCAGAGAAGGGATGCGCCCTTGAAGATGCTGCCATGACAGAGAAGGAAGTGAGAGGGGCGAATTAAAGAGAAATAAAATGTGCGGTAAATACAACGGCTCACGAGGACTGATTATTATCATCTCCTCCCAACTCTGTGTTCGGTGACACCCCACTGGAAGGTTAAAATCAGCTGTAGTGGGAGTACACGTGGCACAGCAAATGCAACCAATCAAGCCACTTTTTCTTGGAGCTCTGGCTGTGAAACATTTACCAGCTGACGACTGCATCAATCAGTCCCCTTTCTTTACCACCATCACCACCACAACTGCCAACAATATCTTCTATTAAATAAATTGCACTTCAGTTAAACTATCTTAAGACGACACTCAACTAGGAACCCTCTCGACAAAACACCCAGAAATAGAAAAAAATCAAACTGACTTCCTATAAAGCAAATGTAAGAAGAAAACAGAAAGTGTTAATTGTAATGTTTGACTGATGAAAATGTTTTCTAAAAAACCACTCATATCCTGGGCAACATAGTGAGACCCCCATCGCTACAAAAAATTTAAAAAATTAGCCAGGCATGGCCGGGCACAGTGGCTCACGCCTGTAATCCCAACACTTTGGGAGGCCAAGGCAGGCGAATCACAAGGTCAGGAGATGGAGACCATCCTGGCTAACACGGTGAAACCCCGTCTCTACTAAAAATACAAAAAATTAGCCAGTCATGGTGGCGGCACCTGTAGTCCCAGCTACCAGAGGAGGCTGAGGCAGGAGAATGGCATGAACCCGGGAGGCAGAGCTTGCAGTCAGCTGAGATCATGCCACTGCACTCCAGCCTGGATGACAGAGTGAGACTCCATCTCAAAAAAAAAAAAAATTAGCCAGGCATAGTGGTGCACACTTATGGTCCCAGTTACCTGGGAGGCTGAAGTAGGAGAATTGTGTGAGTCTGGGGGGTTGAGGCTGCAGTGAGCCATGTTTGTGCCACTACACTCCAGCCTGGGTGATAGAGTGAGACCCTGCCTCAAAAAAAAAAAAAAAAAAAAATCAGAAAGTAGAATAAAACTTTACACAACTCTCCAAACTCAATAAAATATCCTAAACCAAATATTTAGATGGATTTTTTAAAATGTTAGAATCATAATTTTTAAAAAACCAAGAATAGAAATGGACATAAAACAGGAAGAAATACAATACAAATTGACTAATCTCAAAAAAGATATCAAAAGAAAAAGACAATTATTTCAGAACAAATTATAAGTCCCAATGGAAAATAGAATTCAACAAAAATTTAATAAGGGATACTGAAGAAAAGTAGGCAAGTGACCAAGAGATTTAAAATGAGGTGAAGAAGTTAAAAGGGTCAGAGAGAAAGTGGTTGAAATGGAAGGCAGACAGAGAAGGTCCAACATATGAATAACTGTACTCTCTAAAGAGGAAAGCAAAATATTGGAACAGAGCTAATACTCAAATTTATATTCCAAGAGAACTTTCTGGAAATAAAAAAAGTATTCATTCTACATATAGAGCAAACCTACTGTGTAAATGAGAAAATTGACAACAGACAATTAACTCTAAGACATATCCTGGCAAAATGATTAGATGTTAAAGACAAAGGAAAGAAGTCATCAGAGCCTCTAGGCAAAAAGATCCAGTTACTTACAGGAAAGAAAATCAGGCAGGGCATCAGGCTTCTCGCAGCCACACAAAAGGTCAGGCAAGAGTGAAGCAGCATTTTCATGGACTCAAGGAAAGAAAGTGCCAGTCACAGATTTAATATCCATCCAAGCTAGAAGAATACACTGGAAAGTAGACTTCATCCAACTAAGTGATCACAGAGGAAACTTCAGCAAAATAACCAGTAGTGAGTACTTAATATGTTTAATTGCAGAGCCAGGAGTACAACAAGGGAGAGAACATGGGTGGAAAATATACAATGATGATACGTTCTGGCAAAGAGGAAGAATACCAGTAAAAGTGGGAGGAGACAGGAACCCGAGGAGGGGGAAGGCTGAATAAGATCCCTGCCAGTTGTAATATGTGGGAATCAGAAGACACCACTGACAGGTTAGAGCATAAAAGATTAAAGAAAAAAAGGAGTTAGGGAAACCATAACGTAAAATATATGAATACAAAGGTAATAACCTAGAACAAAAATATTCTTAAATACCAAAAGAAACTTTAAAAATTAACATTAATGGCTGGGTGTGGTGGCTCACACCTGTAATCCCAGCACTTTGGGAGGCCGAGGCAGCTGGATCACCTGAGGTCAGGAGTTCGAGACCGGCCTGGCCAACATACTGAAACCCCATCTCTACTAAAAATTCAAAAAAAAAAAAAATTAGCTGGCTGTGGTGGTGTGTGCCTGTAGTCCCAGTTACTTGGGAGGCTGAGGCAGGAGAATCACTGGAACCCGGGAGGCAAAGGTTGCAGTGAGCTGAGATGGCACCAATACACTCCAGCCTGGGCAACAGAGCAAGACTCTGTCTCAAGAAAAATTAATATGAATGACATACTAAATAGAGAAAGAAGCACAATAAATAGTATAAAATATACACCAAACTATAACATGAAGTGATATGATAGAGTCGAGATTAAACATGTCATATTAAATGTGCATAGACTTAACTGACCTATTATGATAAGATTCTCAAATTGGTTCATCTAGGGCTGGGGCGGTGGCTCATGCCTGTAATCCCAACACTTTGGGAGGCCGAGGTAGATGGATCACTTGAAGTCAGGAGTTCGAGACCAGCCTGGTCAACATGTTGAAACCCTGTCTCCACTAAAAATACAAAAATTAGCTGGGCGTGGTGGCACACGCCTGTAATCCCAGCTACTCAGGAGGCTGAGGCCCAAGAATCGCTTGAACCCGGGAGGCAAAGTTTTCTGTGACCCCACTGCACTTCAGCCTGGGCAACAGAGCGAGACTCTGTCTCAACAAAACAAAACAATTGGCTCATACAGCAAAACCAAAGTCTATGCTGTGATCAAAAGACACACCTGAAACACAGTGATTCAAAACGAGTAAAAAATAAGGAATAAAAACAAAAATTTACCAGGCTAATAGAAACAATAAGAATTCAGGGATCGTTATGATAATTTAAGACAAAGTAGGATTTAAGCCAAAAGCATTAAACAAGATGAAAGAGATTTAGTAAAGGTGAAACCATAGTTCGCAAAGGACTGGAACTTGTATTGGAGGAATATGTTATAAAGAAAATGACTGGGGCACTTGTCAAAACTGGAATATGGACAGAAGTTTAAATAAAACTGTTATATCAAACTCACATTTTCTAAATCAGAGAGCAGCCTTGCCCTTAGAAGATGCAGAATTATTAAGAAATAAAGGTATATAATGTATGCGACTTCCTCGCAACTTGTTAAAAAACTGGGAATCTGGGTAAAGAGCAAATAAGAGATCTGTGGACTGTGCTTGCAACTTTTTGGCAAGTACAAAATTACTTCAAATTAAAAGGAAAAAGAAAAAGCAAACTGTATGCATTGTGAAAACTCATCAAAGTTCCACTTAGTCATGCATTCTACTGTATGTACGTTTTACCTTAAAAAATCCATGAGTGATAAACGAAGATGGCGCTCTAGTGATCTAACTAGGGCTAGATAACTAACATGCGGACGTGTTTATGATTGAAGAATACTGATGCTGGCAACTTGAAATTCTTAAAAATAAGACGACTTGGACAGGTAAAAGGGGGACAGAGAGGTGGTCATACGCCTGATAAAAGCAAATATAGCAAAATATTAATTACAGAAAGCAGGTGGTGGGTATATGGGTATGAACTGCATAATTCTTTCAACTTTTTCCGTTTGTTCAAAAATTTTCATAATAAGATGTTGGGGGGAAGAAGAGGTAAGTCAGTGGTTTGATGCTGTGCCACCTTTATATTAATAAACAGCTGGGTGTCTGGCTAGATCTTCCACCTTCCAGCACTGTCTCTTTTTACTTGGCCTCGGTTAAACTTTAACAACCGGTCCTGTCCCAGGAAGAAGTCTTGCAAGCAGCAGACCACCCCCCGCATCTCACCCTGGGGGCCTGAGACCCTGGGTGAGCACATTTGTTACCTAGCAGAACTGGCCCTCACAAATCTAGCTCCATGTCCCCATTTCTCTAAACTGGGAGTCCATTAGTCCAGGGCCCTTCACACTTTGACTTGCTTCCTCGGAAACACAGGCGGCCCTGCTTGCACACACCTGTCCTGTCCCCGATGCGGCCCGCCGAGCCCCCACTGCCACGGGGAGGTCTCCTTCGGGTTTATGTTTTAGGGTAAGAAAAAGGCCATTAAAATTCTCTCCGACGGTTGAGTCCCTGCTTGTGGGGGAGGGGAGACGGAGCCAAGGGGAAGAAATGTGCTGGTAAGCAAAGCCCCACTTAAAATTTTCCCTTTCTTTCTTCTTGTTTCTTCTTTTCCCCTTGAAGCGGCTCTCCCTGGAGTCAAAGCATTTTACAAAAACAAACCACTCCAGAGCTTTCAAGTCTAGGGAAAGCTCAGCAAAGTCAATTAACATGAAGGTTCTCACAAAAGTTAATTAACATGAAGGGACTCACAAAAGCTGTCTGCTGGCATCTGCTCGCCTGCCTGCCATGTGCGGCGGCCCCTTTGTGCCCGCGCACCCGGCCGGGCCCTGCCCGTGCCGGCGGCTGCGCTCTGGGCGGCCCAGTGCTCCCGGCAGCCTCTCCTGCGCGGCGCGGGGCCGGGGCGGGGGCGCGCGGGGCGGTGGGGGCGCGGCGGGCGGGGCGGGCGCGGCCGGGGCGGGGCGGGCGCGGCGGGGCGGGGCGGGGTGCGTGCGGGGCGCGGCGGGGCGGGGCGCAGACCACCTGGTTCCCTGTCCCGGCCCCTGCCCGTGGTTCTCGTCCCTCCTGCCCCGGCTCCTGCCCGGCTCTGGCCCGCGGCGAGAGGGCGCGGCCGGCACCAGGCAGCCGCGGGGAGAAGGAATAGACCCAGCGAGAGGCGCCGGGCCGAGGGGCAGCCAGGAGCCAGACGAGGAAGGCAAGGGAGAGAGAACAGTCATGAAATCTCTTTAACGTGTGTCTCGGGCAGATCAAGCGTGTTTTTGACAGACTAACAAAAATACTGATACACCGCTCTGTGATACATGCGCGGTGGCTCAGCCTGTAATCCCAGCACTTTGGGAGGCCGAGGCGGGCGGATCACTTGAGGTCAGGAGTTCGAGACCAGCCTGGCCAACATGGTGAAACCCCCCCCCCCGTCTCTACTAAAAATACAAAAATTAGCCGGGCATGGTGGCACACACCTGTAATCCCAGCTACCAGGGAGGTTGAGGCAGGAGAATCGCTTGAACCTGGGAGGCGGAGGTTATGGTGAGCCCAGATCGTACCATTGCACTCCAGCCTGGGTGACAGTGAAATTCCCTCTCAAAAAACAAATAAACAAACAAAAAAATACTGATACACGCAAAGTATAAATCCCTCAAAACAGTCATATCAGAACTGGAGGTCATTATGTTAAGTGAAAAAAGCCAGGCACAGAAAGACAAACATCACATGTTCTCACTTATTAGTGGAATCTAGAAATCAAATCAGTTGAACTCGTGGACATAGAGAGTAGAAGGATGGTTACCAGAGGCTGGGAAGGCAAGCGCCGGGCTGGGGGGAGGTGCGGATGGTTAGTACAAAACGTGAGAAAGAATGAATAAGATCTACTATTTGACAGCACAATAGGGTGACTATAGTTAATAATAACTTAATTGTACATTTTAAAATTACTTAACGAGTGTTCATTGGATTGTTTGCAACTCAAAGTATAAACGTTGAGGGGATGGATAGCCCATTCCTCATGGTGTACTTAGTTCACATTGCATGCCTGTATCAAAACACCCAATACACCCCATAAATCTATACACCTACTATGTACCCACAACTCACAAATTTTAAAAGTAATTTAAAACAATTTTTTAAAATAATATAAGGAAATAATATAATGAATAATATATGACATATTAAGTAATAATTATAATTATTCAGTAATATAAAGTTAATATCAATAATCAATATTAAATTTCATCTGTATGACTACTATAATAATAAAATAAAAATGTACGTTTTCCGTTTTTTTTTTTTTTTTTTTTTTTTTTTTTTTTTGATACAGAGTCTTGCTGTGTCACCTAGGCTGGAGTACAGTCTCACCATCTTGGCTCACTGCAACCTCTGCCTTCCAGGTTCAGGCAATTGTCCTGCCTCAGCCTCCCAAGTAGCTGGGACTACAGGTGCATGCCACCACGCCCAGCTAATTTTTATTTTTAGTAGAGACAGGGTTTCACCATGTTGGCCAGGCTGGTCTCAAAGACCTGACCTCAAGTGATCCACCTGTCTAGGCCTCCCAAAATGCTGGGATTATGGCCATGAGCCACCATGCCAGGCCTGCCTCTATTCTTATATAAAGATACATTTTTTTTTTTTCAGGAACAGGATTATAATGTGCCCACTTTTTTGGGTAATCCACTTTTTCATTGATAATAGGTCATGAACATTTTTCAGTATCAGTAGATATATGGTCTCTGCAGACCCACAAGGATTTTTCTAAACTTCCAGATAAATTGTCACAAATAAATATGTACACAGGTTTTGCTATGCCACCCTTAGATGTATACAGCTGAATACAAATGTGTAGTGTGTACGTAATGAGCCACCTGAAGAAAGGCTATTTCCCTTAAACAAAGGTTTACCGTGCAAATGCTTCCCTGCAAAGGATTTGTACAATTGTGTTGGAAAAATCCATTTGTTTGGGTTTATAAATTTTGGAGTCCTGCACCGTGTACCTGACACTTGGCTATTAGGGACTGATGTGGTTTGGATCTGTGTCCCTGCCCAAATCTCATGTTGAATTGTAATCCCGCATGATGGAGGAAGGGCCTGGGGGGAGGTGATTATATTATGGGGACAGATTCCCCCGTGCCGTTTTCATGATAGCGGGTTCTCACGAGATGTAGTTGTTTAAAAGTGTGTGGCACTTTCCCCTTTGCTTTCTTTCTTCCTCTCCAGCCATGTGAAGACGTGCCTCCCCTTCCACCATGATTGTAAGTTTCCTGAGGCTCCCCAGCCATGACTCCTGTTAAGGCTGTGGAACTGTGAGTCAATTAAACCTCTTTCTTCATAAATTACCCGGTCTCAGGTAGTTCCTTACAGCAGTGCGAGAACTGACTACTACAGAGACATTTGTCCGGAATGTGAATTTGATTCCCTTGAGAGCCTTTAAACTGTTTATTTCCAGGGTCTTTCCACTGTGAAGGAGCATCACTGACTCGTGCAGCTCTTTCTGTCTTTCTTCATTCAGGAACTGTCCCTCCATGGCTGACACAGCTCCTTTGAGAACGCCGTGCTGCCGCACTCATGTGCCTGCCCAGAAGCTGCCCAGGTTTGTTCACTGGGGCTTATTTAGGAATTCTGGGGTGTGGGACTGATAGACTAGGACACAAAGAGAAGACCCGAGGAAGGCAGGGCTTTCACTGCAGATACTTTCTATTATCATGGCCATAGATTGTGTTTTGTTTTTTTCCAAGTGCCTCCTACATTTCCAGGGGTCCCTGAGACCACTGGACTGAATTGCCCAGTAACTGCTTTGTAGACGTCCGTAAACAGAAGCATTTTGACATGACTGGCTTGGGAAGAAAAGGGGATTGTACACACTGCAGCCTTCCCAATCCTGAGGCGATGCAGATGGGCTGGAGACACAACTGATTGTTTTCATTTCCTCCCGTATGGACAATTTCAGAATATTCTGCAGCTGATGACAAGAATGGAAACTGTAGATATAGTCAGTAAATGTCAACTTAGTAGAGACTAGAAATACTTACAAGAAAGAGGCCTGCTATGATGTGAGTTGTGTCCCCCCAGGTCACATGTTAAGCCTAATCACCAGTGTGATGGTATTGGGAGGCAAGACCTTTGGGAGGGCCTCATGAATGAGACTAGTGCCCTTATAAAAGAGGACCTGAAGAGCTGCCTTGCCCCATCCACCTTACAAAGGTACATTGAGAGGGAACCATCTATGAGTCAGAAAGCAGGCCCTCACCGGACACTGAACCTGCCGGCACCTTGATCTGGACTTCTGAGCCTCCAGAACCGTGAGAAATGAATGTCTTTGTTTAGAAACTACCCAGTTTGTGGTGTTTTGTTATAGCAGTACAATCAGACTGAGAGAAGCCCCCATTGTGGCAAGGGAAGAAAGGCCATTCCAGATCATGGGATGAAGTGCACTCTGGGGGTCAAGAGCATGACCTGGGTTTGAATCCCGACTTTGCTCCTTCATGGCAGAAGGATCTTGAGTATATTACGGCAGTGGATTGGTACTCTATGTCCATTCAACTTGTATCTCAGAGATGAGAAACTGAAAACATTTCCCAGACTCCCTTGCAGCTAGGGGTTAGGACCTAGTGTTTAGGTCCTACCCATTTGGTACAGTCAGAGAAAGCAGAAAGCAGAAATGAGTATGAGGCCGTTTCTGTGTTGTTACTGGTATTTCTCCTGGGAAGCATGGTTTTGGTGGCTTGGTTCAGGAGTTGTCAAGGACTTTCCAGTTTGACTGGTGGCTTCTTGATCTTAAAAGAGGCAGAAACCCTCTTGGTGGTCTGCTTCTGTGGTATTGGCATTGCTTCTGTAAGCTCATCCCACAGTTTTCCCTCCAGCTGTCTCAATAATTCTGTAAACCATTCATTACCTTGTAATAAATATTTTTTTAAATGAGGGAGAGTGAAATCTATTCCCTGTAATGGAACCCTGAGCAACAGGGTTCTTTAACCTCTCTGTGATATGTGATGGTGACAGCTTCTGATACGTTACCTGGGATAGGCTCAGCTACAGACCCCAGCATTCTCTTTTGAGTATGTTTCTGGTTAGGGTGGGCTGCAAGAGATTTCCTTTTTGGAGAATTGGAGGATAGAAGGGAAGCAGTGGCCATTTTGAAACATGCATGCACCTTCTCCCAGGTATTCCCTCAAACGCTAATGTGGATGCTGCTGTGAAGGTATTTTACAGATGTGATTAAAGTCCCTGATCGATCCCCTTTAAGCTGATCAAAAAGGAGGTTATTATAAGTGAGCCTGACCTAATCAGTTTGAAGACCTTTAAAAGAAGGTATAGGCTTTCCTATGTTTAGAGATTATCTACGAATAAGAGGCTTCAGCTCATGCCTGTGGGGCTCCAGCCTGCTCATGATCTCCCCTTTCTGACTGTCTGTCCTGAGGACAACCCAGACTTGCATAAGCAAATGTTTTTGGTAATAAATAAATAAATCTATCTATCTATCTATCTATCTATCTATCTATCAATCATCTATCTGCTGTCTATCAATCATCTATCATCTATCAGTCTATCATCTATCTATCACTCATCTATTATGTATCATCTATCAATCATCTATCATCTATTATCGGTCAATCATCTATCATCTATCTATCATCTATCAGTCTATCATGTATCAATCATCTATTATCTATCATCTATCAATCTTCTATCATCTGTTATCTATCGATCGATCTATCTATCTATCATCTATATGTCTGTCTGTCTATCTGTTTCTCATGTCTTCTATTGGCTCTGCTTCTCTGGTCGAACCGTAACTGATATCCTCTCTGAGCCTCAACTTCTTCGACTGCAAATTGGCACTTCATGTCTAGCACACAGGCCTGCTCTAAAGATTACATAGAGAATAAATGTAAAGCACAGAGAATAAGTGTAAAGTCCTTGGCAAAGACGTCAGATCTATTTTGGACACCGTCTCTGCTTTCATCCTGTCCCAGACTTTCATTCTTAGGGTGGCAGGTGATTACAGCCCTGCCAGAAAGGTCATCTCAGAACCCAGCCCCTCCCACCACAGAAATATCAAAATGGCCCTGCCAGCCCACAGTGATCCTTCCTGCCTCTGAATTTCTAGGCTCTGCTTACCCCTTCCCGAAGCCTGCCCCTGATCTGCCTGTTAGTATTATTTAATCATCTGTGACACAGCATCATGCATCATCTGTTTTCTCCAAGTCCCAAGAAGACTTTGGCATATACTGGTTGAGTCCGACTCAAATTTTGGCATAAGGTGCATAATAAGCTTTGGAAGCAAAATGTGTGTGTTAATTGGGATCAAAGGACCCCTCCTACTCCTTCCTTCCTCACCCCCACCCCCAGAACAGGTGGCGGCGATGGGCGGGGGGAGAACATGGGGTGGACTAAATCCATGGCCACTTCGAGAACCAAATGGAGAACATCTCTGCACTGCTGAAGTGGAAGGTCAAGCGTAGGGTCATTCCTTAGGATGGTAAGTGCTTGGCTTTATTCTTACCCTGTGCCTTCAGACGCCAAACACTCCTGTTCTTCCTGTGTGCCTCTCCTCTTTCAGAGCTGGGTGTTCCCAAGGGACTACCCTGGTTTGCCCCCCTGAGCTCACTTCCTCATGTGGGATGTGTGTGTGTCTGTCTCTTTGCATGTGAGTTTAACGTCAGCATGGGCAAGAAGTTCAGTCTAATCTACAAGGAACCCAAAAAATCACATTGGGATGCTATTTCATCCCTATTAGGATGGCTAGAATAAACATTCAGATGGCCAGGCATGGTGGCTCACGCCTGTAATCCCAGCACTTTGGGAGGCCGAGGCGGGTGAATCACGAGGTCAGGAGATTGAGACCATCCTGGCTAACACGGTGAAACCCCGTCTCTACTAAAAATACAAAAAATTAGCCGGGCGTGGTGTTGTGCGCTTGTAGTCCCAGCTACTTGGGAGGCTGAAGCGGGAGAATGGCATGATCCTGGGAGGCGGAGCTAGCAGTGAGCCAAGATCATGCCACTGCACTCCAGCCTGGGCGACACAGCAAGACTCCGTCTCAAAAAAAAAAAAAAAAAATTCCATTAAAAAGAAAATTCAGGTAACCACACATGTTGGTGAGGATGTGGGGAAATCAGAACACTCTTCCACTGCTAGTGGGAATATAAAATGGTGCAGCCACTGCAGAAAAGAGTTTGGTGGCTCCTCAAAAAGCCAAACAGAGACCCAGCAACTCCACTCCTAGGTGTACACCTAAGAAAATGGAAAACAAGTGTTTGACAAAACCTGTGCACAATTGTTCACAGCAGCATTATTCATAATAGTCAAAAGGCAGACATCATCCACACATTCATCAGCTGATGAAAGACACACAAAATGTGGATAGTCATACAAGGGAATATTATTTGGACATAAAGAGGAATGAAGTGTTGATTTATGTTATCACATGGATGAAACTGGAACAAACATTATGCTAAGTGAAAGAAGTCAGCCACAAGAGATTGCATACTGTAAGACTGTATTCACAGGAAATATCCAGAGCAGGCAGAAAGTAGATTCACGATTGCCTGGGGTTGCACAGGTGGACAGGCACCTGTTGTGGCGGACAGTGGGGGAGTGAGTGCCGAAGGGTATGGAGTTGCTTTTGAAGGTGACAAAATTGTCCTCAGATTGACTACAGTGATGGTTCCACAATGCTGTGAATATAAAAACTACTGAATTATAATATAGTTTACATGGGTGAATTGTATGGTATATGAATGATATCCCAATAAAGCTGTTAACAGGAATGAGGAGAGTGGGGACACAATTCTTCAGCAAACACACAAACTCCTTTTCAATGACTTTTAAAATACCTACCTTAAAATACCTCCCCTCCCTGAGCTCCGAGCTCCTCACTCTCTCTGCGCTGTCTTCGGGCCAGGGTTCATCAACCGTGGTTTCTATTCCCAAGGTCGACACCTTCTCCAGCGTTTAAATGCCACCAGCTCAGAACGAAATCTGTCCTCTCTCTGATGCCATCTGCTCCCCCCACTTCCTCATTCCAGCTGCAGGGCTCAGTGTCCTCACGCTGTTCACCGCGCTGGGAACCTCGCTGTCCTGAGCACCCGCCACTCCACCCATACCCTGACTCAGCACCCACACCCTGACTCAGCACTGTGTCCCCCCTCCGCCCACACCCTGACTCAGCACTGTGTCCCCTGCCCTGCCCACACCCTGACTCAGCACTGTGTCCCCACTCCGCCCACACCCTGACTCAGCACTCTGTCCCCCGTCCACCTACACCCTGACTCAGCACTGTGTCCCCTCTGTGGGGGTGTGCTGGCCGGTGGCTCAGCTGAGTCCTTCCTTGAGACTGTATGGAAGAGAGACCCAACATCTGGCCCAAGATCACGTCTCCTGGTGGCCGCCTGCATCCAATGACGGGTCAGTGTGAGGGCATGAGGCTCTGGCCTCCTTGCCCTAACCTGAGCCAACTCCAAAGGGCATCTCAGCTCCTCATAGGCTCAGCCGCATGGCAATTTGACTTCCCCCAGGGCGCAGTGCTGCTTCTTCACTCCCCCATAGGCGCTGACCCGGGACCACCCCCGGGTGCTCTCCCTGCACACAATGCTCCCTCTCACAGCCTGCTTCTCATGGAATCCATCCTGCAACACTGTCAATTGCCCGTGACTTTCCCTCTCGTCTCTGAATCATAGTCCAAAGCCTGCCAACATCTTATGAATCTGTGACTCCCTTATCTGAAGTCCAGAGCCATGACTGAGTTTGGGTCAATCAAGACAAAAAATCTCATTCCAATTGCCCTGAGCACAAAGGCCCGTTAGAAAGGAAAGTTTGGCAGAAATAGATTTAGCTTTAGGTACAGCTTGACCCAGAGTTCAAGTGATGTGATCAGAGTTGACTTCTCTCTCTTCCTTCATTGAATCTGTTTTCTGCTGTATTTGTTCCTTTCTCAGAAAAGGCCCCCATCCTTAATTCCCTTAAGAAGGCTGAAGATTTTTAGATTAAAGACCCATGGAAAGGCACATTCTGTGTTTCAGACAAAGCTTCACAACATGTAACACATTCTGATTGGTCCATGCTTTTATCCTTAAACCAATAACGTTGGCCAAGAGCGGAGGTTTTTAAAAAGTTCTCCTCAGTTTTGGGATATATACCAAAATAACTGCAGGTGAAGTGGTGTGCTGTCTGGAATTTGCATTAAAATATTCCAGCAAATAGCCAAAAATTCAAGGGAGACAGATAAAACAGAATTGTTGTTACTAATTGTCAGAACCGGGTGGTGGATACAGGGACTTTGTTATTCTATGCTGTTTGTGTGTTTACAATTTTTTTATAATAAAAAATAAAGCACACTAAAGTAAGAATGCACATATGTGTCCTTATGTTTTATAGATCATGTATATTTATAGAAATAGAAAGAGGTAGATTTTAAGGTTCTTTTTGTCAGGAACTGTCATATTCATGTTTTTATCCTGCACAGAACCTAGCATGGTGCCTGGGTCTAGGCAGGGTGCTACGCTCTGAGCTAGCTTCAGCATGAGCAAGCAGTGGAAGCAACCAGTAGCTCCAGACACCGTTCCCATTGCGATCCTTTAGCCTGCAAACTCAGGAATCCATGGCTGCCTTTCACCCTTACTAGCACTGCAATCTCTGGGAAGTCATTTAACCTCAGAGAATTTAGCTTTCTCATCTGTGAAACAGGAATAATACTGCAGACGCATTGTAGGTCTCACTTTTCAAAAAAAACAAATACTGTACTAAACCGAGAGTACTATGTTTCAGGCTCTGTTCTAGACTTTGGGAATAAGCAGTGGATACAATAGTAAAAAATTCCTGTCTTCCAAGAGCGGACATTATTCTAGTAGTGTAGGAAAGAGAAACAAATACAAAACATAAAGGATGTTAGATAATGGTAAGTGCTGTGGAGAAAATTAAGTAGTAAAGGAAGAGGGGATATGTTGGGTGGGGGTGGGGATTGGATTTGCAACTTTTTTTATTTTTTATTTTTTTGAGATGGAGTCTCGCTCTGTGGCCCAGGCTGGAGTGCAGGGCGTGATCTCGGCTCACTGCAAGCTCCGCCTCCCGGGTTCACGCCATTCTCCTGCCTCAGCCTCCCGAGTAGCTGGGACTACAGGCGCCGCCACCACGCCCGGCTAATTTTTTTTTTCTTTTGTATTTTCAGTAGAGACGGGGTTTCACCGTGTTAGCCAGGATGGTCTCCATCTCCTGACCTCGTGATCCACCCACCTTGGCCTCCCAAAGTGCTGGGATGACAGGCGTGAGCCACCACGCCCGGCCTGGATTTGCAACTTTAAACTGGGTGGTCAGTCAGGGTCCCAATGAAAAGATGATATTTCTACAAAGACCTGAATTTCATAAGGGAATGAGCCACGTGTCTGTCTGGGAGACTGATATTACAGGTGCAGGAAAGAAGAAGTGCATGCCCTGAGGCAGAACAGTGCCTGGTGTGTTTGAGGAGTAGCAAGAAATAGCACCTGCGGTCTCTACAGTGGCTAAAGTGCCTGCTTGGTTTGGCGCGGAGATGTTACGCTCCAGATCAGGGAGGGATGGCAACTCTCTCTTTAAAGGACTTGATAGTAAATGTTTTAGGCTTTACAGGCCATGTGGTTTCTGTTGCAACCACTTAACTGCCATTATAGCACAAAAGCAGGCCTAGACGAGACATAAATAAATAGGCAGAGCTGTGTTGCGCAAACGTTATTTACCAAAACAAGTTGGGTCCAGATTTGGCCTGCGGGCTGTAGTTTGTGGACCCTACTCTAAACACACCTATCATGCTCTGATTTTGAACAATGAAAGGAAAACAGTGGAAAACATCAGCACATAAAACAAAGACGCTGCATTTTAATGATCCATCTTTCTACTTTCACTTTAGAACACCGCCTTTCTCATAAAAACCACTTGGGTGGTGTAGTGAGAAATGCCTGTCCTCGCCTCAACTCTGCTGACTTCTTCTGACTCAAGCGCGGCCCTTTCCTCTGTCCTTCTGGATTCACCTCCATAATTCCCTATTTCTCATCCTCGCCGCCCTGCCCCATGTCTTTCTCATCTTTCGTATTTCCTCCTGCATCTTTCCTGCTCATTTCTAGTCTCTGCCAACATCTTATTTATTGGGTTCACCTAGTGAGAGTAGCTATAGCATGGCACATACTGAGCAGGAAACGGTGGCTTTGGTTATTGGTATTACTGCTACCCAAGATGGGGTCCGACTACCAGCGTTTTTATCAAGGAGAGATTTCTATTGGCATTGGTGCTGAGGGTGGGTGTCTTGGTGGAGTCAGAGAGAGAAGACAAGTCTTCCCAGGGAGAGGGAGTGAGAGTAGAGAGGAGGGAATTCAGAAGGGGTCAAAGGTGACAGGTCAGGACTGCCTATGCATGTGGATGTGTTTGGGCAAGGGTGTGCATGCATGATGAATGTTTTACAGCCCTCAGTGGATACTTTACAGCTCAAAGTGGATTCTCAGCAGCAGAAGAATAATTCATACATTCAGGCTTCCTTCCGTACTTACACTTTGAAAATCCCACCTTAATTGTGTCTGCCTTATGATTACAGGCCATTAGAGGCCATTAGTAAATGAACTATGCGATTTCAATCGTGAAATGCACACTCTCTTGTGAAATACAAACCTGGTTTCACATATTAATTGCTTCTAATTAAGGAGGAACATTTTGGCCAATTAGCTTTTGGAATTTAAGTGGAATCAGAAGGATAATTCAGAAATTTGCTAATTGCTTTCTCCACTGCAGCTGTTTGCCTTTAGAGCAAACATACACCGTCCGCATGTGATGCTGCGTACACACACGGATGGCGGAGAGGCTCAGAAACGCCACTGCTAGAGTCGTTGTGTAGACAGCGGTCACCATCATGTTGGAATTAGCAACATGAAACAAGCAGAGAAAAAAACAGGGACACCACGAGAGACAAACACAGGACTGGACTCCAGAGACCCAGGTTCTCAATCTGACCCAGCGCCTGGGGCTGCTGGCTAACACTGGGCATGTCATGCCACTTCTCCAGGCTTCCTGGACACAAGATGGCAAAGGCCTCTTACAGACTCTCACGATGAGTTTCCATGGTTCATGACAAGCTTCCGTGATTCATGGTAACCTGCCGTGCTGCCATGTAAGTGGAAGCTGTGTGAGAAATGCAAAAGCATCTATTGACAGAAGGGCCGAGTGTGCCTGTGGACACCACACGGTCACAATGTAAGGATCGGGGCTGGCCACTGCTCTTGCAGTCTGTGGATTTTTTTGAAGGAGAAGGTCTTTGTCTCTTGGCACCCTTCCGTTTTATCGTTTTTCATACCTCTTCCCTAATTTCAATGGCCTTTTCCTGGTTGTGGTGGTACCTTGGTCTTTTCCCCAGTACTGGCCTCACTTTCTTTTTTTTTTTTTGTTGAGACAGAGTCTCGCTCTGTCGCCCAGGCTGGAGTGCAGTGGCGCGGTCGCCGCTCACTGCAAGCTCCGCCACCTCCCAGGTTCACGCCCTTCTCCTACCTCAGCCTCCCTAGAAGCTGGGACTACAGGTGCCTGCCACCACGCCTGGCTATTTTTTTTTGTATTTTTAGTAGAGACGGGGTTTCACCGTGTTCGCCAGGATGGTCTCGATCTCCTGATCTCGTGATCCGCCCGCCTTGGCCTCCCAAAGTGCTAGGATCACAGGCTTGAGCCACCACGCTTGACTTGGCCTCATTTTCTGATGTCTGACCCAGTCCTCACCAATGGATAGTTCTGCTCTCACTCTTAAACCACAGCAGAGAGCCTGCTGGTGGTCTCCATTCCTGCCTTGTCTTGCTTTTCCTCTCCTCTTTCTGTAAAATAGGCTCGCAACACAAGTCCACCAACCACTGCTGCTAACAGAGGTCTGTAATTATCAAGAGGGTTCTTTGGCATCTTGACTTGGGCTTCATGCTGCACTCCTCATTATTACATAATAACTCACCAGTTATAACTTGCTCATCAATCCCTCTCCCACTACAGGAATTTTTCCTTATAAAAATAAAACAGGTTATTATCTACCATCCCCCTTTCCATAGCAATACAAGCTGCTGTCCTTTCTACATCATGAGGAGGTGTTATCATCACTGGTTCCTGCCTGCTCTGTGGGAATTCCCTTTTGTGGGGGCAAAAGGAACAGGGCCCTTCTGGCGAGAGGCTGTAGAGAGAAGCAATTTTGTCAAGAGAGAGATTGCCCTGAGAGATGGTGCTGTTGGCTTAGGTGTTTCGTGTGCTTGCTTTACTTCTTGAACTTTATTGTTTGCCTTGTTGGTAGCTTACATCACATTCCTATATCTTCGGCCTCCAGCCCTGTGGATGGGAAGCAGATGAATTAGGACAACACTCTCCAGGAAAGTGGGATGTACTGTGGACCCTTGAATAACGTGGGAATTAGGGGTGCTGATCCCCTAGCAGTTGAAAATGCATGTATAACTTCTGACTCAAAGACCTAGGCTACCCCAAGATGGTAGCCTACTGCCAACCAGAAGCTTTACCGATAACACGGTGACTAACACACGCTTTGTATATTACGTGTATTACATACTTATTCTTAAAGTAGAGATAAAAGAAAACATTATGAAGAAACTGATAAGGAAGAGATAAAACCTATTTACTATTCATTAGGTGGAAGTGGAGCATCACAAGGTCTTCATCCTCCTTGTCTCCACGTTGAGTAGGTGGAGGGGGGAGGGGGATGAGGGAGAAGAGGAGGAGGAGGAAAGTGAGAGAGGGAAGAAAAAAAGAGGGGGAGGAGGGAAGGCGGAGGGGTCGGTCTTGCTGCCTCAGGTTCGGCAGAGTGGGAAGAAGATGCATGTATAAGTGGACCATGCACTGCAAACCCATGCCGTTCCAGGGTCACCTGTGAGATGTGCTCGCATGGCAGTGCTGGCACTGTGGCTGCAGCTGCGGCTGTGGCTGTCTCTGCAGGCTGGCACCGCTCGTAGGAGACTGACTCATTCTCGGCAAACACCTTCTTCACAAAACTGGTTTTCTCTACAGCCTGTCACCTCGAGGGCCCTGTTCCTTTTGCTCCCCCCGACCCCCGCCAAAAAAGGGACCTCCCTGAGAGCGGGCAGGAATCTGTGATATACCCACCACCTTGCGGTGTCGAAGTGCACACTTTCTGTATGTGCTTCCCATGCGCACCAAGCTTGATTTGGGCCATCTCTATAGTTCACCCTTCCTGAGGCCCACCGTGTTCCTAACAGGCTGGAATATCCCTTCCAGATCCTTCTGGTGGCAGTGGTTGGAATTTCCTGGCAGGGAACCTATGCAGAAAATAGTACCTGACATGCCCTCCGTCACGACAGTGCAAAGGATGAAACAGATTCATGTTCAAGGCATGTTCTCATTATGCGCAGCCTTCATTAAAAGTAATTAAAACTTGGCAAATATTCTTCTCAGATGATTAATAGACCATCTCCACTTCTCCTTTTGGGAGGTCGGTTACCAGTTACCAAAAATGAAACACCTGCCTTTACAACGGGCTGCTGCCGAAACGTAGCAGGACACAGCTTTCACAACGCTGTTAAATACATCTGTTGTGCCAAAAAAAATGGAGCTCTATGTTGACCTAAGTCCTGAATAAATATGGTGGATTTTGGGGCACAAATCTGATTAAAAATTTCTCCCCAGGCCAATGTGGTTAAAAAGTTAGCTAGTTAGATAACTAAGAATATAAAATTGGATGGTAGCAAATGGCCATTTTGGTGGTATTAAACATGTCTTGGGGAAAGCCTGTCCCAGTTTGAATTCCAATTAATGCAATTACTATTTTCCATGTTCAGATTCAGGGAGCACATACTCTCTGTAACTTAAATGAGCCAAATTATCTGTTATGTGTAGTACTGAGGACATTGTATTACCTGAACATTACCTGGTCAGAGTTTGCTGTGCTACCTCAAATGCCTCCCACGAGGGACTCAGTAAACACAAACTATTCCCATAGCAGTGCCCATCATTTCTATGGGGAGCCCTTGTCATTTTCAAGATGGGAACCCTGAGGCAGAGTTGGTGACTGAACTGGGTTCAGAGTGGCATCCTCAGGATGGGGCTGTCCGATTCTCACTCAGATGACTCTGGCCAGTCCCTGAGGTCCAGACCTTGTCACCAGCATCACTGCTGCCACCCTTCGGAAGTTTTCAAGGGATACTTATGTCTTTAATTTACAGATGAGGACACACAGGCTCTGGGGTTTTAAGAGACTTGCCCAAGCCAGTCAAGTGGGTGACAGGGAGCCCTCTCCGTGGAAGGGCGGAAGCGGGTCTGGCCTGGCATGGCTCCCCCTCCCCTCTAGGAAAGGGGCCTGTACTCTCCACCCAGGTCCTCCCTCACCATGGGGCGAGCACTAAGAAGGGAATTCCTCACTCTGGACTCGCAGACCTAAGAGCCAAGCTTCTGGCCTGGGCTCACCCACAGAGGAGCATGTGTTTTGTGAAAGAACTACACAGTGGAGTCAGTATCTCTGTGCTGTTTCCAGATCCAGCCCGCACCGGCCCAGGAGCCGAAGCCAGATGATAGAGCCTGGCCACACTCGGCTGGAATTTTGGGATCACCTCTGCTGGTGCATCACAACCACCAGGACAGATGGCTAAAGCAGAGATTCCTGGACCTCACTCCGAGATTCTGATTTAGTAGGTCTGGGGCGATGTTGGATTCGGTTTTTCTAGCAAGTTTCCAAGGCTGGCTGATTCATGGACCACACTTGACAAGTACTGGCCTATGTTACCTTGTCTAGAGATGGACTGGCAGGGGTCTTACAGCCAGATAGTAAATATCATAGTCTCCGTAGACCATAGTCTGTGTGGCAGCTACTGAACTCTGCTGTTGCAGCAGAAAAGCAGCCATCAACAATATGTGCTGCAACAGGCACGGCTGTCTCCTCATAAACCTGTACAACAGAACATGGCCAGCTGGCTGTGGCTCACTGACCTCTCTGCAACTCACCCATGCGCACGGCAGTGGGGACCTTGAGTTCAGGCCCACCACCACTCCTTGCTTACACAGCTGTAACATGGACATGATATTCCTGGCCATATTTTTCTCCATGCCTATGATGAAATCATTGCTTACCAGGAAACACTCAATGACTGTTCTTTATCAGGTTCAATCAGTTCCATATTATCTTTGACAGTGGTTAGAAGTATGATACCTTCGGTCGGGCGTGGTGGCTCAAGCCTGTAATCCCAGCACTTTGGGAGGCCGAGACGGGCGGATCACGAGGTCAGGAGATCGAGACCATCCTGGCTAACACGTGAAACCCCATCTCTACTAAAATACAAAAAACTAGCCGGGCGAGGTGGCGGGCGCCTGTAGTCCCAGCTACTCGGGAGGCTGAGGCAGGAGAATGGCGTAAACCCGGGAGGCGGAGCTTGCAGTGAGCTGAGATCCGGCCACTGCACTCCAGCCTGGGTGACAGAGCGAGACTCCGTCTCAAAAAAAAAAAAAAAAAAAAAAAAGAAGTATGACACCTTCACTGATGAGGATCATCTTTTAATTTGGCTTTATGTTCCCTCATTATTAGGCATCACATAAGGGAAATAAGTATGCTAAGAGAGACGACAGAAGGACTAATTTTGATGGTTAATTTAGGAAGCTTCTTGGTATGAGAAAACAAAAATAGGGCTGGGTGCTAAGAAATGAATTAATGGGCACAGTGTACACTGGATGATGGTCACACTAAAAGCTCAGCCCCCACTTTGTAACACATTCATGTAACAGAGCTATGCTTGTACCCACTATTTATACAAAACAAAAAGGAGAAAAACATAAAACCGTCTCCATCAGACAGAGCAAAGAAGAAGAGTGTCCAAGGCCAGCGAGAGGAAACACGTTTCTGATGACTCCAACACCAACCGCCTCTCCCAGGCATTTTCAGGAAAAAAGCATTCTACAAACAAAGATATAACCAACAGTTATATTATTTTTTATTCATGTTAGAATTTCTATCAGTGTTTGAACATTAATATTTAGAGAGTTTGTACATTTTCACCTTCCAAGGTTTGAAATGAGAAGCATGCTAGGTCACCAACGGTAACTAATAAACACTTGACAATCACATGAATATCCATCTGCTCTCTCTTAACACTGGTAAACATTTTCTTTCCTTGCTGTAATTTACAATGAAAACTGTGCCCCACTCATGTCTCAGCAAAGTTCCAGACATTATGGATTCATCACATATAAATTCTTTAAAAATATACTTCTGTCAAAAGACTTGATGACTACTATGTACACTACAAAAATAAATCTTCATATAAATAAATTATATGGCATACTTTTATCTTTGTAATTGAAATGACACAAACTCATTTCCACCAAAATTGGCAATGAGACCCAGTTTGAATATTTATTTCCTTTAAACTCCTTACCCTAAAACCTACCATGAGTCCTTAATGTAAATGTTATATACTCTGAACTATTTAACATTAGTAAGCACTCTATACAAATAAAAATTCTGTCCAAAAGTAAAACATAGCTGTAATGTTTCCAATAGAAATAAAATCCCTGCATTTTTTTGTTATAAACTGGCATGACAAATACTGTAGAGGAAAACATTCTTATGATACAAAATTATAAATATCAGCAAAGTTCTTTTCTTTTAAAATTAAAACATCCAAATGAACAAACAGGACAGACAAAATAAAACTATTCAAAGAGAGAGAGAAATTCTAATTCCCTGCCAGCCCCCCAGTTCTCCCTTTGCCAATGTGACTATGGGAGGAAGTTCTACACCGTGCAGAAGTCAGGGGCCGCACAGGCTCTGGCGCACCACGAGCTGGGCTCAGGAAGGGAGCGAGGGCACGCCAGGAGCCAGAGGGAAGTCGACTTCAGAATTTTGCATCGTCCCTCCTCCACGCAGGACACACGCTTTCTGAGCAGAGCTGGGTGTGAGGTCGGCAGACCGTGTGGGTGACAGGCACCAAGACAGCAGCAGGGGGTGGCCAGGGTCCCCAGCAGAGTCACACACACACACAGCCCGCAGCCACAAGCAGCTCCCAATCTGCATCTTAGAGTTTCGTGGTGAGTATCAGGGTCTGAGGTCACTACGCTGCGGGTATTTCTGGGGGCCCATTACCTTTCCGTTAAGATTTCCCATGTAATTTAAAAGGGAATAAAAGGAGCTGCCACTCGTGAGTGCCTCACAGTAGCTCAGGCTTCAGTCTTGCAGGGACCCCACCCTTTCCTCTGACTTCTTGTAACAAGGCGCTGGTGTGGATTTGGACGGGGAGCTGACACTGGGTGCTTCCCTGACATGTGCTGGTCTCTGGCTACAAGATGAGGGAGCTCGCACCTCAGAGCAAAAGAAGAGAACCAGTACAGAAGCAACTTTAAAAATATGCCTGGCTGAGACCTGCCGCTGCCTACATCCTTCAGTGGGGTGTATCTACCCGCCCGCTTTCCCATATCACACTGAAAGAGCACTAATGACGGGGAACATGGAGATGATTGAATTTATTTAGGAAGTGCGCACCCTGAACGCTGGTGCATGAACCCCACTGGAGCTCTTATCCCGCAGAATGCCTGCCTCCGCACCACCACAACGCACGCTCACCGTTTATTTTTAAAGAAGATGCAAACGGATCCAGAAAGCCTCAACCAGCTGGTCCATTTAAGAGAGGGAGTTTAAACCATAGGGACTCAAAACATCATTTCTGGGTGATTGTGGGCCAAGAATTAACCAAATCGGTTTTTCTACCTGTGACAGGGCCACATCCACTCTTGAATTTGGGGGTGTTGGCAGAGGGGTCGTGGGTGTGTTGGCTGCAAGAGGGGCACAATGCTGCACCTTTTTAGAGTGTACATACTCTCACAGCCCAGCCAAAGCTCAGCACTAGGCATGTCACCCAATTCTCTAACACCCACGATGGTGAACTGATGTGAGCTCCACACCCTGAGGTTCCAGCATCCATCACAATGATCCGGGAGAAGGATCTTATTCCCCTGAAGCACAAATTGGGGTCCTGGATGGCAGCCAATGATCGTAAGAGATACCGTGGACACGAGGAGAGTCTAGCTTTTGCTGGGCTGATTCGAAAGGATTGGGTGGATGTTTAGGGCCAGCCCTCACCAGCACAAAGTAATAAAAGATATCCTGACGCTTCCAGCCTGACTAGGTCAGAGCCTACTAAAGGTTACAGACAGTGCAGAGAAACAAAACAAGACAAAAAAAAATCACAGTACAGTACATGGTGAACTCACACACGTGTTCACACGCACAGCCAAACAAGAGGGCCGCACACAATGACAGCTAGAGAAGCCACCAGGATTAACGTGCTTTCTTCATATCCGCTCATTAAACAAAAAAATTATCACGCATAGCGTGTTTGAAAGTTAACAGTAACATTTCATACTACCACAGGGTTGTGATATGCAAATTTAAAATATTTTAAACAGAAACCTTTACAAAATAATCCTATTACATAAGCAATATTTGCATAGAATTATACAAGTAAATTATACAATATTTAAGCAGCAGCAACATATGCTGGAATTTAAGACTAATGAAGCTTGGTTGTGGCACGGAGCCCAATGCTCGAATACAGACAGGCCCCGCTGCGGCCTCCGCACTCTGGGGCAGGCGTGGAGAAGCCCCAGATCATAGCTTTACATCCTTCCTTCCTATATTACACATGTGTACAACCTCTTAAATATTTATAGAAATATTTAACAAAATAATACAATCGGTTACAGTAACAGTGAACTGCTGTCCTGGTACAGGGCATCTTTTCCATAACTCCAAGCAGTTCTCTTCAAGCAGTTCTGGAAAGACGTGGGGGTGGGGGGTTTCCAATCTTTGGCCTCTTTGCTTCAGATTTTAATCACCCTTTAAAAGAAACCAAAAAGGAAGTTGAACAGAGTAAGAGGTGTGTCAGTCCATATTTATAAAGTACCAAAGCAGGCGAGAGTGATCTTGGTATTAGAAATCACGAGAGTGGGGTGTGGGCCTGAGGGGTCCCTGAGGGCCGCTTGCGACCTCTCCCTTCATCTGGGGGCTGGTTACACAGATGCGTTCCCGTGTGACCAATTCGCTGTGGCATGCACCTCCGTAAAGACTGGCACAGGTAAAAGGTGGTGCTGTTCGTGCTGCTGTGGCGCTGCACCGACCCTCCGCAGGCCAGCAGTGGGGGAAGAGACCCAGTGTGGAGCTAGGCTGGTTCCCCAAGGATGACAAAACTTGAGCACATCAGCCTTGCTCTGGGCATAAAAGGTCACTGGGGTCCAGCGTGGGATGTGCCCGAGTGCCGCGGCCCCTTGGTGATGCCGAGGACCCCAGGAGAACCTTGCCCTCCTCTCCGCCTGGCTCTAGGTCCCTCAGCTGCCCTTGTCCGTGGCACACACCTCAGTTGGAGCTGCTTCCCCGGGGCCTCTCCTCACACTCCACGTCCTGCAGCTCAATGACTTCCACTTTCGAATCCCTCCTCTCACACCGGACATGGAAAGGCACGTGGGGGTCCTCGAACAGGCCATGGTCCGTCTCGGGGTAGCCCTCGTAGCCCGGGCAGAGCCCTCCTCGGGGGTTCCGCCCAGGCCCGGGGACAGGCGGTGGGTGCACGGCGACAGTCACGGAGGCAGACGCCGTCACAGTGGTGATGGGCTGGCAGTAGCCGGGCACGGAGCTGCCCATGGCAGTGGACGCTGGGCTCCGAGGGTTGTGAGAACGGGCCCCGCGGGAGCCCCAGCGGTCCCTATTGCTAGGGCCAGAACACCCTTCAGTAGAAATTTCAAAAGCGTCTCTGCGCGGTCTGTACGGGGGTGGCCACAAGCCTTCTCTGGGGAGGTCCCTGCGGGGCTGCTGGCCTTGCCGTCCGGGAGGCAGGGACCCTGAGTCCAGGTGGGGCTGCTGTCGTGGGTTCGAGGGTGGGTGATGCCTGGATTCGGGATGGACCACCTGCAGATGGCGAGGGTGGGTTAGAAGGCGGGGGAGGGTGCGGCCCCAGGCTGGGCATGGTGCCCGCAGCTCCCACACCTCCCTCCTTGGGTTTCACCAAAGACTCAGTCAACCCTGGGGAGCCCACGGGGGCCTTCCACCCACAGAAGAAAAGCCCGTTCTTCTAAGAACCTCCAGGACCTGGCAGAGGAGCGTGTGGTTTGAATCCTGTTTCCAGGCCTTCTCTGACACAGCTGGCTGGACACGTACTACTGTTGCCCATAAATGTGGGCTGTGGTCAGAGCATCCAAGCTGCTGCCCCCCTACCCTGTTCAGTCCTGCAGGCCCTGAGCTGCTCTTCTCCCAAAGCTGCTAAGTGTGTGGCCCTGGCTGGCCTGAGTGCAGGACGCTGGCAGGACTGTCTCTGCCTACTCTGTCAAACACAGCAGCCACTCCAGACATGTGGCTGATTAAGTTTTAATGAACTAAAATCCGAAATCCAGCTCCTCGGTAGCCCCAGCCACATTTCAAGCGCTCCACGGCCACGTGTGGCCGGTGGCTCCTGTCCTTGAGAGCAGAGAGGGCACTTGCGTCAGTGCGGAGGGTTGTGGCGGGCAGCCCGCTTCGTCTGAGTGTGAAGAATCTGGTCTCTGCGTCTCTGCGTCTCTACACAAAGCACAGAGCAACACAGTGGCCACATCAATCAAAAGGACCGTGACCAACTTCAAAGTCGTTCAGCTTGTACCTATTTTTAGGCTCCTGCTGAACAAAACCAGATTCACACTGCAGCTCAGCGGGGCCGTCACGGGGGGGGGGAGGACAATTCAGGTTATTTGGTTAGCCTTTCTCTCTTTCACGGAAGGGCTGCTCTGGCCTGGGACTGGAATACCCATTTCCTGGAGGGACAGCAGGGGGTCCTCAGTGGAGCCACATGAGCCTCAGAACCTTCCTTGAGTTTTCGGGGCTGAGCCCATCCCAGGGCGCACAGGGCGGAGGAAGGGACCCAGGTCCCTGGAACCTCCGAGGAGGGGCTCCCAGGCTCCTGGTGACCTCCTGAATCCCTGAAGGCCAAGAACTCAGGGGTGGTTCTCGGCCTCTCTGCTCTTTCCTGCCACCTGGAACATGAGCTTGGAGCCACAAAAGCTATGGTAAAGTATTGAGATAGTAATAATGAATGCTGTGTCAAGGGCAATGAAACCTAACAGAAATGAGAGAAGAAAAAAACCTTACTTCTGCGGGCAATAAAAATACTACTACAGTTTTAGAAAATATCACTCTCAAATGACATGCACCTTAAGGGGGGGCCGGGGAAAGGCAAGGACTGTTTTATCTCTGGCCTTTGAAGCCCAAACTGTCCTCACCCCGAACAAGATAGATGCTACTGCTTTGTGCAGGGACATTACTGGCCCCTGCCCCTTTTTTATCCTTTATGAGATCAAACCACAGGAAGATGGCATTTTTATAGTTGAAAAGAGTTAACTGTTGGCCATTTCCTATGATTTGACCTAGCCTGTACTTTCTCTCTGCATCCCATTTGCCTGTGTGATGTGCTGCGCAGAGCAGACAGGAGCCCCGCTCGACCACCGGGCCCACTACCTCGGTGGGAAGACCCCCACCCCGTTCCGCAGGGTCACTTACGGTGGAGTGGGCGAAGACGGGGTTTTCTGTGGCTTCCACGATCACTTGGTGGGCAGGGCCTCCCGCGCCCGGCTGGGCCTCGTAGTGCCGAAGCTCCTCGCTGAGGCCTGACACTGTCGTCTGGGAACTATACTCCGAGTCGGAGGAATCAGACCCGCTGTGCATGTGGCTGGGGGGCATGGCGAACCGGACCACGCTGGGGGCTGGCTCAGGGGAGGGTGTGGGCAGGCGGTTCAAGCCGTTGGCTGGAGACACCTATTTAAGGGGATTCCATGTTACAAGTGTTCTTGTCCATCTACCTGCTGGCCACGCTCAGAGTTCAAAGCACGGTGTTATTCAGGGGCCTCTGTCCCCTGCCCTGGGGCCCTGCGCACTCTGCCGTATTAACCTCCCCCTTTCTACCACCTGGAGGATCCTTGGGTCCCGCAGCTGGAGCAGAAGAACTGTCCTCTGCTCCACACTGGAAAGGCGGGATGTGTACTTTTTTACTCTTGTGAAGTCCGATTATGCATCTCAAGGTGAAAGTCTTCATTTACTGTACAAAGATCTGTAAGACCTAGGCTGCAGTAGGTTGATTGAGAGGAACCAAACCAAACCCGCCCTCCAGCCCTCAAAGCCAGTACAGCGAGGAGGAAAACAGACAGGACTCAGATGTTTACTGAAGAACGACCAGCAAGTGGGGAGGCAGCTAAGTCTAGAAACGAAGAGCGGCACAGGAAACACAGCACTCAGCCGGCCTACACATGGGACATCCCCGCGTCACTACTGACCTCAGGATATGGTCCAAAGAAAGACAAAAGCACGGGAAGCAAAACCAGCCCGTTGAGAACGCCGAGGATGGTGAGGATCGCCAGTACAGCAAAGAAATACCTGGGAGATCAAGAGGAAACGGGAACAGGCGCTGTGACAGGGTAGATCGCGCCCCCTCCGTGTGCCCAGCACAGCAGCGTGGCAACGCCAGAAATGACCAAACCCACCCCGCTGAAGAGGCTGTTATCCAACCGCAGTTCACATTCAACACAAGGTGAGCTTTTGTTTGGGTTTCTTTACCTTATGGCTTTGAGGACTACATTCCACAACCCAGAGTGTTAGTTCATGAAGGGAAGAAAAAAAAATTAGTTTGTTAATTTGCTGAACTCTGATGGCACGTAATGTTATTTATGAATGTGTTACACAAACACAAAAATACGGAATGCGACCTGAATGGCTGGGCAGACTGAAAGCACAAACACAATGCCGAGGGGCCCCGCTCATGAAAACCCAGCAGAAGCAGACAAATGAAGTGAAGGGTGTAGAATTTAAACAATTTAGCCCAGGAGGAAAAGCAGCCCACTTCTGCAGGCTGCTAATCCACTGTGAAATGCTTCTGCATCTTACGGCAGAATCTCTAATTAAGTCTCTAGCGTATCAGGTGAGGCTTTTCCTGGGCTTTCATTAATCACAACTTTCTGCCTAGAATTCTGTGAGTTCCAGTTTTACCAAATAGCTCCAATTGCAACCTTTTTAGAACACAGGAACCAGCTTTCTGCAAAGAAAAGGCCGCCCATTCTGTGGGAGCTGGGGCATTGTGCTGGGCGAGGGCGCTCCACAATGGCGGGGCTGCTCTGCGGGCCAATCTTTTGTTGAACAATTTAGCATCTCTGAATACTCTTGTTTTGCGTCAGCCAATTCAAACATAAAGGCCGCAGCACCATGGCAGAGGAGAAGAGTGCACAAGTAGTTCTGCTTTCCCACCATTGAGGGCTAAGGTCTGGAATCCTTCATGAATACCAAGGTAAACCTGTCAGCCAGGGACAGCCTCTGGCGGACACTCTGCACGGCTGGAGGGCACGGACGCCACGCAGGGATGCGTTTCTGGAACTAATGATTTCTAGGGCAACTCAGATGGAAGTGGGATGGGGTGGGGGAGAGAATCAGGATGTTCGGGGAAGAGGGAAGGCAAGATATCTATCTGTTAATGGTCCTCTGGTTCATAAAATTAAACAGGCAACCAGTGCTGCCGTGTCTGTATGTGTTTTGACATCAGATGAAAGGAGAGAGAATCCCTACAAAAATACAAATAACTCGCAGCTATTGTAAACACTCAAAACTTCTGAACTGCATTAGTAAAAACCAAGCAGCCAATGTCTTGGTCTAATGTAAACTGCTGGAACTTTCGGCTGGGGCATGTATCAGCAGCCGCATTAAGACATTTGCATCCCATCCATCTAGCTGAAGCATAAACAGGCCAATTAGATTTCTGACGGCTTAGCATATACAGTGTCTGCTCATGTATTTGACCTTGGTGAGGCCTTTATCAGATTAATCCATCCCGTTCTAGAAAATGGGAAGCCCTTTTAAGTGCTTGAAAGAGGAACCCTGATATTTCTGGGCGGGAACAACCCTGGGTGACAGGAGTGGGCTGGGATTCTGGCTGCTAGGTTTCCAGCTGGGGGCTCTAATTCAGGCTAAGTTTCCTCATTCAGCATCCCCCACAAGGCTGAGTGAGACCCTCCTGTAAACTCAGAAGACCACAGCACACCTTGCATTTCCCCTGGTTTTGCCTGTGAACTCGTCTCTGCCCCCAAAAGACCTTAAGCTACACAGAGGGATATGGGGGGTCCCCATTATTTGCTGTTGTGCAAATGGCACTTACGGGGTGCTTGTTATATTTGTGTTAAATGAGAAAGTAAATATGCAAAAGAAACTCTACTTGACATTGGGCTTTTATATCATAGCGGTAACACGTTAGTGCCTGAAAAAGTGGATACTAAGAACAAAGGAAAAGCTAAAATCAAACTAAGAACTAAAATAAATAAAACATAGACCAAAACATTTAACTCAGTTGGGCAACTATCTATTTGGTATTGGCAAACAGGAATTTAGGAACTGGCTTACTGGCTTAGCAGTAGTTTGTGCTGAGAAGTCTAGCTCCATGGACACTGCAGGGAGGTAGCTGGAGATGCAGACCCAGCCCTCACCCCGCCCCCGCCCCCTGCCCCCCGAAATCAGCCCTGCACTTAGCCTCAGACGATTCCTCAGCACATCGGTGTTTGAAGCACTGGTCTACAGAGATTCCACTTCACCATCACTCTATGCAAAAACCGCAACAAGCAAGCTTGGCACTCATTCTAGGAAGGCAGCCTCCACGATGCCAAACTGCCCAGTGGGCTTTGCCACAGGCCAACCAATGGACTCATCTTTCTCCCGTAATAAAACTTTGGCTAAAACTTCTAGTTGAAACCTTCTTCTTTTTACTCGAAGATGAGAAGCCTATCTCTCTCTCTGATGCACACACCACCTCGCAGTACTGAAGCGTGCCAAACAAACCCATCATTTCTCACATCTGGTTGTGCCCTGTCATGGTTCTAATCCTGGACTATCTTTTACTTATTGGTGATTCTGGCCTCAGTGCTCCAGAAAGTAGCAGGGTTCCGTCCGAGAGCAGCTCCGTCACAAAGCTATGGAGGCCGCTCAGAACAGCAAGCGTTTCCTCCTCTGCAGTTCTCGAATTCTTTTCAAAAGGAAAACTCACTCTTCTTTTATATTTCACAAAGTCATATTCTTAATTACATCAACTGGAAATGACTTGCCTTGAGATCCAAACTAGGCTTAGATTCCCAAGAGTTGACACCAAAGTCCACTGCTAAACGCTTCCTAATTGTGGGGACTCGAATATGAAATCTGGGCACATCATTTTCACTTCTTAGAAGAATAAAGTCAGGTGACAAATTTAGGTATTTTTAAGCTTTCCTTTCCACAGTTTGAAGGAGACGGAGCACAGGTCAAATCTGGCATCTCTTTCTACCGATGTTTCTAACCCGAGACACCAATAACGGGCCCCCTATTGGGTGATCCTTCGGCTTCAAGCTGTGGAACTGTCCTTGCTGCCAGTCCCAAACGCTTTATCTTCTGTTTCCAAGATATTCCCCAAGACAGCTCTAGAAGAGAGCTTGTCTTCACACCTCTGAGTATCTCTAAGTTAACCAATTCAAAAGAAAGCAGAGTCACAATGACGAGATGCTGCAATCTACCAGATACAGAAGGAAAGAAGCAACCAAGATCGCCTGAGCTAATGACAAGGATTTTTTTTTTTTTGATACAGAGTCTCGCTCTGTCGCCCAGGCTGGAGTACAGTGGTGCGATCTCGGCTCACTGCAAGCTCCGCCTCCCGGGTTCAAGCCGTTCTCTGCCTCAGCCTCCCGAGTAGCTGGGATTATAGGCACCTGCCACCACGCCTGGCTAATTTTTGTATTTTGAGTAGAGATGGGGTTTCACTATCTTGGCCAGGCTGATCTTGAACTCCTGACCTTGTGATCTACCCACCTCAACCTCCCAAAGTGCTGGGATTACAGACATGAGCCACTGCACCCGGCCCAATAACAACGATTTTTAAAACATGTCTCCTTGCACACGCCTGCTTACCTGACAATGAAGTCGAACTCAGATCCCGCAAGCATCAGCACTCCCAGGAGAGTGGACACGGCCCCGTCCAGGACGGGCGCAAACATGTGCTCCAGGGCAAGCACAGCCCTGCGGTTCTTGTCACCGATGGCCGTCAGAAAGGCCTGTGCAAGGAGGATGTTCACAAGATCAGGTTCCTGGACTTCACATGGTAAGTGCTCAGCTCTGTCCTAAGTGCGACAAGCTCTCAGAACTGCTCACGCTTTGCTGTTTCAGCTGCTAGAACGTGTAACCAGAGTGGCTCAACTAGCTGCATCTAGACTTAAACTATGATGACCTCTTCATGACACTGGGTCATATTTGGTGTTGACATAAATCTTGAACACAGTAAAACCAAAACTATATAAAATGGACAGAAATGTCCCCTTCTTTTCACTGCTACTCACCCCTAAGTTTCCCCCCCTTTAATGATCTCACCCCACTCACACGTGAGACCTCCAATTCCCACAGCAACAGGATTCTGGCTAATGCACTGGATGGCCAAGAGCTTAGCTCAGTGTCCCAAGTCATTGGGTGCTACACACACGTCCTCACGATCATGCAGAGGTGAGACCTTCTGTCGCTGTTGCAGGCTGTGTTTGTAGTACACCTAAGCACTATGAGAGTATTGCAAGAAATACACAGGACCAGACATTTGAATCGAGCCCTTTCGAATGCTGTGTGGACACATCCCTGTCTCTCCTGCAGTCCTAAAGCTCTTCCAGGCCCGGAATGCTGTTGATACTTAATGGGAACTTTGCAGAGTAAATTCTGGAAGATCAGACTGTTGGCCTGAACGTGTGACCCCTGCAGGGAGTGTTAAGCCTGGCACAAGTTCTCTCTCTGAAGTTCAGGCTGTTCTGGGTTATGCCGAGAGGAGAGGGCTGGGTGTCTTTGGCAGGATGCGTTTCTACACCTTACCTACCTGCAGAAGGACTGAGACAGTCGTTCTCCTTAACAGATGAAAAAATACCAATATACAAAGGTGTGCTAAGAGTTTTCATACTTTTCTCTCAAGCAGGTTCTACTCTTTCAGAGTTGGTAAAGACATTAGGGTCAATATGGCTGCCTTCTGCTCTTGGCAGAAGGCACCAATGGGGTTTTCAGCCATGCTGCCTTACGTCATATTTGGGCCATGAGGCCATAAGGGCCAAGTTGTGATGACCCTGTCACACGCTGCTTCTGTGTTACCAAGACAGCAAATGAACGGGAACCCACTGATTTCCTGAAGACATCCATGGAAGAAGAGACTTCTTCACACCTTATTCCACCATTTTACAAACCTCAAAAGAGCAGTAACTGGCAACTCTAAATGCAGTTTCACAGGGAGGATGAGAATACTGAAAATGACTTGGACTCGAGGTCCTAGAGTTTAGAGACTGTAGTGAGCATTTCCATGGTAAAAATCTGCTCTGGAGACCTGTTTGCCATGCTAGCTTCCAAACAAGGTGGTTTCCACTTGCATCAGAATAAAATAATTTGTGGATTCTTAACTCACAGGCAAATTTATCTCCCTTTTGAAGAACTGTGTTAGAATTGTGGGTTTTCTAAACTCTAGGCTGGCACTCTTCTTTTTTTAAAAATAGTCCCTCCTCCCAGCTCAAAGGAAGAAAATAATTTGAGCAGCCTCGAAATTTAGAGAATACTGTTTCTGTATTATTGGCTTTTTATGATACACTGTAAAAAAATGGGATAACTTCAACAAAGCATTCCTTCCAAAACACAAAAGTTTACAATCTCTCAATTGTATCATAATAGCCCTGGAAAGACTGCAGAAGGCACAAGGCTGTGGCCTGTGTGGAGACATGCATGTGCCATGTGCTGAGCCCAAAGGGAACCCACGCTGGAGATTGCAAAAGCAATGGCGGAAATGACTTGGTCCAAGCCCAGCGCTGGCTTCCTAGCTAGGGTATTTCGCACGTCAGTATTTAATAGGTGAAGGCATTTATTGATTGAATGCCTACTGATAACCCCAAATTCTTAGGCTCTAATCTGCAGATGGAACATGATTTACACAGTTGTGAGGGTTTGGATAATTCTTTCATAAAAGTATACAACAGATTTATCTCCTGGGCTAAAGATTCCTTCTGAAGTTTAATTACCTCCAACAAAGCATTCACAGGGCAAGGCATAGACAAAGAGAGGGGAAAAAAATGTCTGTTGAAAGCAACACTGGTTCTCTTACTTTCTGCTGTCATGAATGCAGAGGCTGGGAGGTCTGAGGAGCTGGGTGGGCTTAGGGAGAGGAGCCAGTTCCCCGGGGCTGAACAATGGAGCCTCCACTCCTAAGCCCGAGGGTACTTCCTTGGCTGCCAGCTCACCTCACCCTCAATGATGCCATCCCCAAGCCTGTGAGCATGGTCTCATTTTATCCCCACTGCTCCTGGTGTGTTTAAACCTCTGTGTATGCCCACCCACACACTCACCGCATGATCTGCCTTACGAACAAACGCCACAGTGTCAGGAATCACGGGGGTGTAATGACAGTCAACGTCAGGTGAGCACGGCCCTCCCAGGCCCACTCCAACACACCAACCCTGCACTGCCTACGGCTGACAGGGCCCACAGCCATGTACCTTCCGCACCCCTCTCCTCAGCCTCCCTTGAGGGAAAGGAATCCAGAAACCTCACAGGCTCTCCTAGGGGCCCTGTGCCGAGGCCTCTTCCCTGCCATGCACAGGGAGACTGCCAAGGTTCCCACTTGGAAACAAACAGAGCCGTTGTTTTTTCACAAAGTTTCTGCTTCAAACGTCTCCCATACCAAAGCAACGTGAACGGTGAACTCCACTCCTATGCCAACAGAAGCGATCAGGATGACCACGGGCACGGCGCTGAGCTTGATTCCGATGAGGCCCATCATGCCAAAGAGCTCGACCGTCATCAGTGCCAGGACCATCACCTGGAGCAGGGCACACAGTGGTCAGTGGGCGGGCAGGTCACCCTCTGGGGCTGCCCACAAGGGAGGCCGCCAGAGGCCTAAGGTGTCCTCGGTTCAAATCAACATAATGAACGGACTGACTTGCTTTAACTCTGGACACCACCTTTACTGCCTAATTCATCTACCCGCTTTGAAGGGAGACAGCAAAAAACACACAGAACAACTCCACCAGAGCAATCCACGAGGAATCACACAAGCATGGACGCACCACTCGGCTATGAATTTCGCCTAGATTACAACAAGATCCATCTCTCCTCCTGCTTGGGTCTCAGCCGTCAGAAACCATCCGTGAACCCATCATTAAGTATTTGGTTGCCTCACTCTCCATTCTAAAGAAAGCGGATGGGATGGGGTGAATAAAAGTTCTTGCAGGTCAAAGTAGTTTTGCTTTTGTGGGCGAACCTGCAGGTTAAGTGAAGATGATCTGGGGGCCAGGGAAGCGGGCAGGTCGTCATCAGCTGACGCGTGTCAGGTTACAGGACCCCTGCACTTTGAAGAGCTGGGGACAGCTGGGGTGGATTGAGCCAATTGTTAAATCCAAGGAAAAGCTTCTTGCCTTTCATCTTCCTTGTAAAAATTTGTGGGGAAATGGAAATGAAATCTGTGATTTAGATTTGGGGTTTCCTGGTCCAAAGGGGAGAAGATACAAATGAACAACGAGTTACCAGATGGAAGAGAAGGAGGAAAACGATCTTTCTTTTCTGGGGGTGGGCGGTGGGCAGCGGTGGCGGGAGGGGAAGGAATGATGAGAGATGGACAACATCAATTGCTAAGTGCCATGAAAACTCTCACAGACTAAACATTTACCTTTTAACGTACCTGCTGCACAGACTCATGGTGCAGACACAAAATCTGGCCTCTGTTTTTATAATTTTGGCATTTTAAAGGCTACACCATAGTTCACAGAATTTAAACACTGCCACGGTTTTATTGGACTTTACATGAAACTTACGTCAAATCTGAGAGTATTTTGGAGAAGGAGATGCCAAAAAACAGGCTCGTAATGTTAGTTTATCATTTTCCCCCAGGACTTAAAACACACAAAATCATGTTCTCCATATATCACTGTCCTGACTTCTCTGATTGTCCCTCCATGTTAAATGTAGAAGAACTTGCTATGTTATTATTAGGCCTGGATGAGGTCACAGAATGACACTTTTCAGTTAAAGAAAAAATGAGCTAGGCTTTGAGTGCTTTGATTTAATAAATGCTCAGAGTTGTGATGGAAAGTGCGCTTTAAAAAGTCCCTATCTTTCCACAAAAATCTTCAAGCTACGGGAGAGGGGACCTAAGAATGAGGCCATTAGAGGTTCCACCTTAACCATGGACCTCACCACCTCCAGTAGAATAAATATATTACGGATGATGCAAGCTATACCCTCCTCCAGAGGCCCAGACATAAACCAAACTTCCCGGCTGCAGAAAGAGCTATGCTGAAAGGAATTTGACTTCCACAAAGCCCCTTATAATACACTCACAATGATCCCGGCCGTCCAGGGGTTCAGAAGGAAGATGGCGCACACGAGGAACGTGCAGGCCAGCACCACGCTGATGAACAGCAGTAGCCAGTGGCGGAGGCCGATGTACTGCTCCCAGAAGAGGAAGGGGTAGCCGTTGGGGTAACTGGACAGCCCCAGGCTCGTATAGTTGCTGCAAATGGTCCTTACTTTTTCAATCGCCTCCACAAAGTCTGAGGTGTCCCGCAAGCCGTTGAGGTAGAAAGGGAACTGGGCATACTCGATGGGCTCTGCTGCCGGGACTGGACAGAGAAGGGCACAGGTTAGGAGCAGCCCAGGGGAGAGGAGCATCGCAGTTTCAATGGAAAGAGAGAAGAACTTTGCATGAAAGCTTACTGACTGCTCTTCTACATGATACAAAGGACAAACAATCCTCATCACAGCCTCCAGGCCTTTACAATCTTCCCGTTTGGTTTAAAAATGTTTACCTCTGTGATCCGGGTGTTTTTTAACATTCAATTTTAATCTTCCAGCAGTCATTCTTTCTGAAGGGTCTGAAAACTCCAGGCTTACATTTTGGGAACATTTTTTGTTCTCTTGACACACATGAAAATACCGAGTTCACGCAGTTTGATTCAATCACCTCCAAGAGCAAAGTAACTCTGGAGTCCTGCTTTCCTGAGAAAAATGCTTAACTTATCCTTTTGGTGACTGAACAAACTTAAACCTTGTATGCTTCTTTTCTAATGCAATGCTAAGTCTTCAGCAACAGGGGAAGAAATCCTTACACAACAAGCATTTAGTTACTGCCGTTGTGTGTTCCAGACCCTCTGGGGTCATTCAGTTGACTTGCTAAACATGATTTGCCCTATTATAATCTCAACTATAAATTTTCATTAAGACAAGCCTTGGCTGCCTGCCACAGGGCTCTGGGGTTTAGATCCCGGGAAGCACTACTTGCTGAGTCTCCAGCCATGTTTGCAAGGGGACCCGTCTTCTCTCTCACATCCTCCCTGGGCCCGGTATCCAAAGCATACGCTACTAATGTCTCCACCAGAAATGCAAATGAAATCCACACAGAACCACCTTTCAAACTCTGGGCTGAGAGGTGAAAGGAAGAGGACACTGTTGTATACAGACTTCTCCGCTCCAGTTTAAACAGCTTTGACAGAGTGCAGGTGCTTGGTGGCTTATAGGAATGACCCGATGTGCCAAAAATCCCTTCAACACCAGAGTTGACAAAGTGAAGATAAACATATAATCCTCAGCGATAAAACTCTGCAATAGTAAAATAACACTCAACGTGGAGGCGTCCCCGGTGTTCACATGGAACAGCTGGCATGCGAGAGCAATGCCTAATGAGCGTCTTAGCATCGAAGCTACGCACGGAGACAAGACGCTTATTTCCCAACGTGACAGAGTGTGGGGTGGTATCCCATTACACATCCTTGTCTGTCTCCCGGAGTTTTAAACGAGAAGAAATTGATTGTTCTGTTTACACTTTTGAACCCTGGGTAGCATCAACGGACGAAGGCTGTTGCTGAGTTTGGAGAACCAGGGAAGGCACCTCTGTAAGCTCCCAGCACCCCCGATAAAACACTACTTACTTCTCAGCCTTGTTTCAGGCATGTAGTCGGCTTTGTCGTGGACCCATTCCGGTCGGTGCGGCCGGATGTTGGCCTGGGAGGCAGCATACGCGACAGGGTCATTGCTGACCCAAGCCGTCAGGTAGATGTAGAAAGCGCTGGGATTAATGATGCCATCTGCATCCACCAGACGCTGTTTAGTCAACTACAAAAATGGGAAGAACAGAGGCCTTTGAGAATGGGGTTGGGGTAAACACACTTCTGCCTTGAGAGCACAGAAGCCGAGCTTCGCACCAGCATCACAACAAAGGATAGAATGCCCACTGTTGAAAGTGTCGAAAATCCCATCAGAACACCTTTGATTTCTTTCAATGTGCACTTATCAGAGGATGCAATCACTGGCGTGTTTACAACAAACACAGTTCTGCAGATGGCCCAGGAATTGGCTGAACCAATTAAATCTGAATGCTAAAAGACCGTCTGCAGCCAAGGCAGAGAATGAACAATCTGGAGAAACATATTTATAGGAGGGGAAGGGGGAGAAACCTGGCAAGAGTCCCCATGCACGTCTGTGTGCAGTTAACCTCTGTTGTTAACACTGAAGGAAATGCCGCCCAGTAAATGGAGGAGAGCTATAAAAATAAAACAACATCTGTATAAATGTTGCTAACACTAGCCTCCTATGACCTGTGGGTTCAAAAAATGTCCAGCGTCAGAAAGTGCAAGGGACGAGTGTACACCCTCAGCCTCGCAGGGGGATCTTGTTCCCGGAGGTCGCTGGACTCGGCAGGCCGCGGTGTCTGCGTGGCCAAATGTGCTCCCTCTGCAGGAGGGCTGGTGGGTTTCGCTGAGGTGGGGAGCTCTGTGGGACTCAGTATGTGTATGTATATTTTATATACATAGAAAAATTCTGTTTCCTGTTTATTTTAGATTCAGGCCTCGTTCCTCACTTTGGGTCTTTTAAAACAAAATGAAAACACCAGTGACAGCAGCTCCCAGAGAAGGAGTGAAGGAAAAAGGAGCAGGGAGAGAGTGAGAGAACTAGATTTCGGGAATCTGGATTCAATTAATCCACAGGATATGTAACAACTGTACGTCCTCAACACATCCCTGGAATCACACAGCGCAGCCCGTGGCCTCCATGCATGAGGCACGCCTTTCTCCCTCCCGGGAGGAGGAGGTGATATCCGGGGGCCCGGCCCAATCCTGTTTGTCCCACAGTGTCCCTGGGCACCTCCCTGGTGTCTCTGAGGCAGACTCTTCTGCCCGCATCCTTGGGAAACGTGACTGTCTGCTGCCTGCTGCTGTGAGCTCAGAGTTCCATACTCCTGAACAACTCTGAACAATGTACTTTGTAAATCTGTCACCTTGCATGCCAGCAAAACAGGGGAGACGATAAACAGAGCTGCTGAGAAGATCATTAGTATGACGGTTTTCTGCCTGAAGGTGAAGCAAGCAAGCTACAAAGAGCAGAGGGAAGAGGCTCTGAGGAAGCTGAAGCAGCCCTAGCCCGGGCCCTGTGCAACGGGAAGAGTCCAACACACTCCTGCACACGCTTGCGGAACCAAAAGGGGTATGCTGGGAACCGAACGGCAGGAAGAAGATGCAGACACAGGTGGAGAATATGATTCCCAAACAGACACAGTTACTACTGCAGGAGTGAGCAGAATGGCGTGGCCACTCCAACTCCAAGGGTGCACGTTTCCGTTTGCTTCACTCATCACAGAGCGATCTGTCTACTCCTGGGGCCAGGGCCACCCAGAGATCTCAAATGTAACAAACCCTCCTATCCTGCTATCACCTCTCCAATCTCCTAACCCACCCACCTACCCCAAATTCTGCTCATCCAAATGACCGCTACCCAAGAAACCCATCTTTCCAAGCTTGTCTTCATGGTACTGAGTCCTAGAACTGAAAGAATCACACGCTGCTGCGTTTCCAACATTGGAAAGAGCCTGCACTCCCTCGGCTGCACTTCATTCTGACCATCGCTCTGGCGGTAGGAACACGCCTGTCCCATTTGACAGATGAGGAAAGCGAGGCGCACTGGCTGGCCTGAGGTCACACAATTAGCTGGTGGGAGGAGGTGAAGTAGAGTGACCCAGTATTCCTTCTACCAGCTCCCAGTGCCTCAGGTCTCCAGAGAGCACAGGGTGGGGTCACATGCTGTGAAGTGGCCTCCACCAGGGCAGCGGCCCCGCAGCCCTGGACGCGCCCTCAGTGCGCAGCAGCGGCAGTACCTGGCTGATGTCGACGGGCTTATCGCGGCTGCCGGTTTGCACCAGGAGTTTGTAGGCAAGGACTCCATCGTCTGATCCGTTCTTGTAATTGTTTGGCATGATTTTCCCGGTTTCCCAGTCACTGTCAAATGCATCCTGAAGTCCTAGAAATGGCAAATGATTGTAACACATTATAACTCGCAGCCAGAAGGACCCTGGTCCTAACGGGGTGGGCTGAGGAGAGTGAGCAGGGCAGGGGGCTCTCAGACGTCCATCAGAAACACACGCTCTGTGTTCCACATCCACTTTGACTGACAGCACTGGACTTTCATGAATGAACTGCAGCTGCTGCCAGCCACTGCTGAAAAGGGGGAAGGAGATGATCTGTTTCTGTGAAACAAATACTCATATTTTATCTTAAGAAAAACCGCTCTCCTCCTTTCGCCCCATGACAATTACAAAAGAAGGCAAGAGTGCGGCGGAGACACCCCCAGGGTCATTCACCGTTTCGTGCCACTCGGGGTGCTAAGTCATGGGTTCTTCAACACACCCAGAAATCCCACGCGGAGGGGAAAAGCATACTCAAACTCCCAACTTCAAACAGCAGCTCAGCTGCTTCTGGAGCCCAGGGTGAGCGAACACGATTCTGTCAATTTGTTCCATCTGTTCGACTTGTGGAGCTAACACAAGCTGTGGGATCCGCTGCCAGGTTGTGTAAAGATCACAGCCAATACCTATTCACTCTCGACTGCTCTCTTCCTCTCTGCCACCCTTCCTCAGGAGAGGGGGTGGAGGAGAAGGAAGGGAAGGCACTCATGTGCGTGCAGGGAAATACCTCACAGGGTAAATTTGGATCCGATTGAGAACAGGAAGCCACAGGCCAATACAAGGAGGCTCTGTGAGAACAGATGACAAACCACAAGCCGGGGAGGGGGAGGAAAGAGCTTTCTGGGCCTGGGGGATGGGCGAGCCCGCCAGTCCACCACACACAGCTGCGCTTGGCCTCGGTAATCAAAACCATCATTACAGACCTGACGGTTTGGCTACAGCTGTAAAGAGATAAGCGTGTTGGAAGAGAAAACAGGGCCCCGGTGACCCGGCCTTAGGGTCTGAGCGCCGGCTGGTGCGCACGCTCTCCGGGACACCCCCACCCCTCACCCACCCCTGCCCCTCCCAGCCACCTCCCAAGTAGAACTCCCAACCCCAGCAGCTCAGGAAACCACAGCTTTTGAACAAGCTGTACATGTATGGGTTGGACACGGCTAGCAAGAAGGGAGAAGGGTTTATTTCATTTCAGGACATGCCTTGGATGACTTCAAAGGCTTCAAAAAAAAATCTGGTTGCGTTAGTGCTCAGAATGGTTAAGCTCTTGGGGTCTGAAGTGGGGGGATGGCGGGGAGCACAGGCCCCCTTCTGTCTCTCTGAGAAGTGAAACTCTCCTTCTGACACTACTGGCTAGAGGAACAATTTGGGGATGCAGTAGGCTTGGTGGTGAAGGGAGGCCGTGTCGGGGTTAGCGTGGAGGGGAGACGGGACTGGAGACGACAGGGTGGGCCGCGTACCTCCCAGACACACGGGTTTTCACAGGGAGGCACGCACACACACACACACGGCACCCAGCAGATGTTCTTACTAGAAAGCCCTTTCTTCCTGTTTTTGAAAAAAAACGAACAGGAGAAGAAAAATTACTGCTCCTCCTTTCCCCTCACCTCAAAAAGGGAGACCTCATCTGTTTTCCTCGCTGTCACAGTTTTCATGACATTACGGCGCGTCCTGGGCTTTAAGTCCCTCTCCCTTAACCGGCTAATCCTGAAGACAGGCTCACGCTTGGTGAGTGTGGGGCAGCGCTGGGCATCACAGCAACCAAGGGACAGCCCCGTTACAGTTAGTCACTCCGGCTTCACACGTGGAGGAACTGAGGCTTGGGGAGGGGAGCCTGGAGAAGGCCACCCAGCAGGGGAGTGTTGGACGGAGCTCAAACCCAGGCAGCCAGTCAGCAGAGGCAGATGGAGCCACTCACTGGCCTACAGTGCCGGGACACACCGTGGTACCCAAAGATGTGTCAAAGGCAGGAGTAAGACAAGCAGATTCAACTCCAGCATCAACAACATCTGGTGGCAAACAGGGTCCCCAAAATCTGAGGGCGGTTTTACAACATTCACACACAAAGACTTTTGGGACACCCGAGGGTGAAACAAAGGAAGAAAGAACCTATTTGGGGAAGTCGGCCTTGTTGGAAACTGGATTCAACTCAGAATCCACACTGCTGGTCCCTTAGGTGCCATTCACTCTACTGGGGGTTCAAAGATGAATATGAAACAGTGATCGACTTTATGGAACAGTTAAGTTCTTTCCCCATTACTACAGTATTTTCTGACGAATCACCAAAAAGCTCAAGTAACAACGGGCTGGCCTAAGCACATGTACCAGGTCCGACCCTGGACACAAGACAACGGATAAGGTTGGGTTTCCACTGCTCCTTAGCCAGTGATTCATATTCCAACGCACACACACTCTAGAAAACTGTGACATTTTACTTATTTTACAGCAAATCTTAACATGTCAGCTAGAAGTTCTCCCCTGATGAATACCTTGTGCCAGTAATTATTTTCTAGTGTAAAGTTCTGGCCTAAAGGAATAACCCCGATTGCCCATTTTCCTTCAGCTATGGAACCCCAGAAGTAAAATGTTAATCACAATTTTGTTTGCATAATCCAGCGTGAGATAAAAAGGAACACATTTGCACATGATTCGAGGCATGGTTTTGATCTGACTCTGCCTTGTTTGCATGTATGTTTTAAGATGTGACACGTGGGACAGTTTTGAAATTAACCATTATATAGTTTTTGGAGTAAAACAAATCAAAGATAAACTTTTGGAATGTTGATAAAGACCAATGAGATAACATGGTTTTAATGGGAATTCCATTAAAAACCAATGAGGCTCCCACCATTTGAAAACCACATAAAAATGTCAGCAAGGAAAGCTGACTCAAGGCTAACTGTTTCCTTGGAGAAAACGTTCAAAGACCACATCAACCACTCAACAGGCCCGAAAAACGTGTAGGCAGCAAAGGGCTCCAGTGTCTGGTCATTCTGTGTTGAGTGCTCTAGTGGACCTTGTAAGAGTCAATCATGGAGTCCCAGGGCTGCCTGGGATCCTGATTGCTTAGCACCAATGGATCTCACTTGGTCTAGGTGTATGCCGTTCACATAGCAATCAAAACATGATTCCAATGCACCTTAAAAAAGAAATCTCAAGTCTAGCTGCTTTACATCTATAAAGGAAGAAACGTATAGAGATGATCTACAATGCTCTATAAAAAGGTTAACCCCCTGCACGGCCTTAAGACAATCCCCTTTTACCCTCTTCCCAATCTTTGCCTAGCATGCCACACTCCAGAGCAGTGGCCAAAGACACTGAAATATACTCTACAATAACCCTCCTCTGCACAGAGACTGGCAGAGCATAGCAGATCTCTTTGTTATCTGTGGCAAGTTATTTGCATGTCTTTGGTCAATGCAGGGAAAATGAAAAGCAGGGACTCTCTCCACTGTCTCTCTTTTAACTCATTATCCCGAAAACCATTGCTTTCTAAACTAAATGTGAAAAATAAAGCTTGGAATAAATTCACGTTTGTCTCAGGAGGCTGTTAATAAATAATAATCATGGCATGTTCTCTTTACCTTCCTCCAAAAGGAAAGTCAAACTGGGTATACATGTAGGCACAAAGTTCTGGTAAACACAAGTCAAGGCCAGAAGCTAGCTGTATGGAACTATCCTCCACCAACCTCAAGTTGTTGACCATTTCCTGCAAACTCTCAGGGAAACTGGCTGCTGAGTCTTTACATACAAGTGTATTGACTTCAAACCAAAAAAGACACTTACATCTGTGTTTAAACAAGCCTAATTAAGTGGGAAATTAAGACAATCATTTGGATAATCTAAGCCAAAAAATGTTGGGGGCCATAATGATTTGGTACTCCAGTAAAAGCGTTTTTGCTTGAATTGGGTGGATAATTATCCTGATTCTCTACTTGGCTTTGCATGTGTCAACGCAGAATAAATGAACAGATGCTCTTGAAATCACTGCATACATTTATATGCAGTTGGTCAGGAGAAAATTTAGACTTTTTTTTCCCTCCAGCTGATGAATATTTCCTAGAAACATTTCTAAGAGCGAAGAAACCAATAAAAGCACTTTATTTTTTATTTATTTTTTGAGATGGGGTCTTGCTCTTGTCGCCCAGGCTGGAGTGTAATGGTGCAATCTAGGCTCACTGCAACCTCCACCTCCCAGGTTCAAGTGATTCTCCTGCCGCAGTCTCCTGAGTAGCTGGTATTACAGGCACCCAGCACCACGCCCAGCTAATTTTTGTATTTTTAGTAGAGATGGGGTTTCACCATGTTGGCCACGCTGGTCTTGAACTCCTGACCTCAGGTGATCTGCCCACCTTGGCATCCCAAAGTGCTGGGATTTACAGGTGTGAGCCACCGCACCCCACAAAGAAAGGCATTTTAAAGCAGAATTTGATTATTTATAAAATAATGTGAAATGTGATTAAGCATTTATAACTTTACTTCATGTACCAAATCAAGAAATGGTCAAAATGAACCCAACCGTATACTATGGAGCCTGGGTAACAGTGTGCAGGTTCATCAGCTGTAACGAATACACCCCTCTGCTGCGGGACGTTTATAGTGGGGGGCTGTGCATGGGTGAGGAAGGGGGACATGGGCCATCTCGGCACCTTCTGCTCAATTTTCCTGGAAACCTGAAACTACTCTAAAAACAAAGTCAATTAGAAATAGACAAATAACTTTTTAAAGGATGGTCAAAATATGGAGTTTAAGACTATGTCCACTGCTTATCTAGCGTTTCCTGGTGCAGTAAGCTATAATTTGGCAATCAGTCTGGTAATCCCAGGCACACTTTGATTTCATGTGGTCACCAAACTAGTCACCATCTATCTAAGAGGAAAGCACCAGAAGCCTCGGCTCCACGTGTTACATGCTCCGCTTTTCCTAATGTGCATTTGTACCTTCCCACAGAAGCTCGTCTGAATTATCTGCATCATTTTACAGGGAAAAGCCAGAGCTGGGAGGCTGCTGCAGAAACAGTCCAGGTAAGACTCTTGAGCAACTCTTATAAGCCCATGAAACATGTCAGTGTTACATTCTAATCTAACACTTTCATAATCAGGACAAAGGAACCTGTTGAAGCTGAACATGCAAAAGACCAAAAGGACCAAAGCCCTCCCACAGCGTCTTACCTTGAAGCCAGTCTCTGAAGTAGTGCAGCCACATTTTGGGAAGCTGTTTGTTTTCTTCTAACATGACATACTTCACGTTACTGAAACTCCTGTGAAGGTCGTAAAGTAAGTGCTGGATATTCGGGTAGTCTGCTTTCTGGGTGACTATATACATGTTGTAGAAAGAAAAGTATTTGAACTGTGCAGCAATAAAGTCATATTCTCTGGTTTCCCGAGGTACAATGTCCGTAAGGTCCAGCCCGTCTCTCACTCGGGTAGTCCCATAAAGGCTGACCCCCAGCAAGCCCAGAAAAAGGAAGATCACCACTACCTGGAACAGAAGAGGTACAAGATCAGACAGATCCCAGGGAGCACCACTGACTCTGCCTGGACAAAGAGAAGCTGTCTAGTTAATACCTTGTTTTTACCACCACACTTGACCTGATTTAGCTTGTAGGGGTTGTTCTCCCATAGGAAAAAGAACAAAATCATAGTAATCACATTTTTGTTATTCATATATATATATATATATACACACACACACATATATATACATATATATTTTTTTTTGGTGAGACAGTCTTGTGCTGCCCAGGCTAGAGTGCAGTGGTGCCATCTCGGTTCACTGTAACCTCCACCTCCCAGGTTCAAGCAATTCTCCTGCCTCAGCCTCCTGAGTAGCTGGGATTACAGGTGTGCACCACCACACCTGGCTATTTTTTTTGTATTTTTAGTAGAGATGCGGATTCACCATGTTGGCCAGGCTGGTCTTGAACTCCTGACCTCAGGTGATCCACCTGCCTCGGCCTCCCAAAGTGCTGGGATTGCAGGCGTGAGCCACCACGCCCAGCCTTGTTTTGTTATTTATCTGAGTTGGGATCTCACTTTGTTTCCCAGGATGGAGTGCAGTGGCATGATCAGGGCTCACTGTTGCCTCCAACTCCTGGGCTCAAGTGATCCTCCTGTCTCAGCTGCCCAAGTAGCTAGGACTACAGGTACACAGCACCATGCCTTTTTTTTCCCTCTCTCTCTTTTGAGACAGGGTCTCACTCTCTCACCCAGGCTGGAATGAAGTGGCACCATCACGGTTCACTGTAGCCTTGACTCCCCGGGCTCAGGGATCTTCCCACTTCAGCCTCCTAAGCAGCTGGGACTATAGGCAGAGCACCATGCCCTGGCAATTTTTTGTAGAGATGGAGTTTCACCACGTTGCCTGGGCTGGTCTTGAACTCCTGGGTTCAAGCAGTCCGCTGTCCTTGGCCTCCCAGAATGCTGGGATTACGGGCGTGAGCCACACCTGTCCCTGGCTAATTTTTAAAATATTTTGTAGAGACAGGGTCGTCCTTTGTTGCCCAAGGCTGTTCTCGAACTCCTGGCTCAAGCCATCCTCCCACCTCAGCCTCCCAAAGCGCTGGGATAACAGGCATGAGCCATTGCACCTGGCAATAATCACATTTTTAAACAACCTCATTCATAAAAAGACTCGCTGCATGGAGGTTCACTCCCATGGAAGATAACCTCATTAAAATGGCCCTATGCTCTACAAGTGTTGACTTCTGGAGGACTGAAATATATCATACTTATATGAATTTTTTTTAAGGCAAAAGAAGAAAAGTAAAAGCAATCTGATGAGCTCCAAAGGTTCTGTTATTTTTTTGAAGACAGGAAGAGTCTTAAGTTGTGGCAAATTACCTTGGCTTTTGGTTTCAAGAGGAAAGGAGCATAGTGCTTCTCAGCAAAAGATGAGAGCGTCCACTTGGTACAGCGGGGCTCGAGGCAGTGGAGGCTGGAGTCGGAGAACTGGGAGAGCAGATCCCTTGTGGAGCTGGTGCTCTCCGGGCTCTGGCAGCTGAGGGTGTCCTGTGTCACGGTGACGGGCTGCACGGAGATCTCGGAGCGCGGCTCGGCCGTGGTGTAGTACACGTGTGTGTGGGGGTCGTACTCCGTGCGGAGCTGGACAGTGGACTGCATAGTAATCTGCGTTTCATGGGCAAAGCTGTGGCTGCTGTAGGGGGGTGGGGGGCTGTAGCGGGTATTGTCGCGCGTGTCGGTGTAGGCCTGAGGTTCAACCTGAATCACTCTGCTGACGCAGGGGCTGAAAGGAGGGAAGCACGTTGCAATGTTACGCTTAAAGAGGGAAACGCTGCTTTCATTCTGCCATTTTCACTGTGTAAGGGGAAGCTATTTTACACAGCCCTGACTTAGGAAAAGAAACGTTACACTGCTGAACTCCAGAAACATCGCCTGGCTGATAACATCATTGCCTGGTGAACTAGATAAAAGTCAGTCTGAGGAGGCCACATGGAGAACTGATCCTAAATTTGCCTTCCAAAAGCAAGTTCCATCACGACGAATCCTTCAAAGCATAATTCCAAACAAAATCAAACCACCACCAAAGGACTACACATCTTCTAGGTGGGTGGTTTTCAATCTTGTTCTGCTCTAACCCAGAAATATGAAACACTCCCACAATTGGCAACATCAGTTCATGATGGGAAAAGGGGTCATCGGTACCAGCATCCTGAGGGCTGAGAGACTGTTCAGCTGGGGCAGGGGAGAAGGAAGCCCTGGGGACTCTGATGTCCCCCTAGGGAAGCAGCCTCTGTCCAATCCCTCCCCTGTATCCTCCATGCCAGCACAAACCCTGTTACCCACATTCCTGTCTAAGTCCACAGGCTGAAAGAGTTCTGCACAATTCTGCACCCAACCAAAAGGCCACAGTGGTCTGAAAACGTACCTTGTAAAACAGCAGAAAATATCCAGTCTCCTGTCCTCACGTCGATATAAATCCATGCTGAGAATGGCAGGAAAAATGAGCAGAACCATGGCAAAATTGAACACCACTACTACCGCCGCCTGGGAACAGGAAAGAAATTCAGGTCACCAATACGCCTCCGCCCAATCAGAGGTCACCAGTACGCCTCCGCCCAATCAGAGGTCACCAATACGCCTCCGCCCAATCAGAGGTCACCAATACGCCTCCGCCCAATCAGAGGTCACCAATACGCCTCCGCCCAGAGGTCACCAATACGCCTCCGCCCAGAGGTCACCAATACGCCTCCGCCCAATCAGAGGTCACCAATACGCCTCCGCCCAATCAGAGGTCACCAATATGCCTCCGCCCAATCAGAGGTCACCAATGCCCCTGCGCCCAATCAGAGGTCACCAATACGCCTCCGCCCAATCGGAGGACCGCTTAGAAAATAAAGACGCTTTTAAACAGTATTTTTCTTTCCCTTTCCTCTTGACGTGTTTGAAACTATGACAGATGTTAAGAGTTTCTTTTGCTACATCAAGAGCCGATGTGACAGGAATAGTCTTGACTATTTCTGGACCTTTCTATCTCTAATAATTCCATAAACCGGTAAGGCACACACCTGGGCACTAAACTACTAACGTGTTGTAGTAACCTAACCAAACCGAATCCACAAAGGCAGAACAGAGAGCACGCTCGAGACAGAATGTAAAACAAACAGAAGCGTTTCCCTTCCAGAATGCTTCCAAGAGGTCACGCGACCCTGATTTTACAGTTAAACACTTTTATATAAAGTGGATCGAGCTCATCAAAATGTCCCCCTTTAAAACATGAAATACCATTTCGCACGTGTCCCCTGAGGTTTTCATAGGCAAATTCCAAATAGCCTCTGCAGTAGCCAGTGGGGTGTGAGAGCAAGAAACAAAAGGCCAAGGAGAGTTAAGCGGAAAGAAATTCCTGTGTGTGATTATAGTAGGCAGAATAAATAAGTACAGATTCAAAAGTCACTCTATAACCTAAAATAAACACAGGGCTAGATTCTGCAGTGTGTTGGCAAATCTCCTGCTGACCTAGTAAAAATTACAAAATTGGGCTGTTAATAGAGGAAGCCAACAGAGGCCAGTGGAAAGTCGACCCAGCTCGGAAGGGCATGGCAGAGGGGGCACCACAGAGAAACGCACTGGTGATGCTGAGGAGCCAGGAAATTGACAGACATGGCTTTGAAAATAAAAAACGAAGCCAGGCACGGTGGCTCACGCCTGTAATCCCAGCACTTTCAGAGGCCGAGGCGGGTGGATCATGAGGTCAGGAGATCGAGACGATACCCGCTAACATGGTGAAACCCCATCTCTACTAAAAACACACAAAAATTAGCTGAGCGTGGTGGTGGGCGCCTGTAGTCCCAGCTACTTGGGAGGCTGAGGCAGGAGAATCGCTTGAACCTGGGAGGTAGAGGTTGCAGTGAGTCAAGATTGCACCACTGCACTCCAGCCTGGGTGACAGAGCGAGACTCTGTCTCAAAAAAAAAAAAAAAAAAAAAAGAGAAAATAAAAAACGAGGCTTCTCAAAGAACTGCTTAGTTCACAAACCTCAGATTGATAAACGTCCTAGGGTGAGGAAAGAAAACCTGGCTATAACTGACACCTAACACCATCAAGGGAGAACTCCCACAAAGGGCTTTGGATGGGAACTGTGAGTTTATGCTCAAGGTAAACCAGCAAGCCTGACTTCTGGAGAGATGTCTTCTAATAATTAATTCCCTGTCAAGAGTCTTCTTCTAAAAACGACCTAACCCCTTTCTTCTTGGTCTATCTTGAAAATCCTTCATCAACTGAAAAATATGAAGCATGTTAGCTTACCACTCTCATGTATATAAGACCTGTCTGATAGGCCTACACAAATATGCTCATCACCACTGTGACAGGAGAATTCACCTGAGAGAGAGATCTTTTAAAAAGTCCAGTACTGTGCTGGGTGCTGAAGACACAAAGATAAGAAAAATCCTACTCTCAGTTCTCACAGAGTAAGACCTATACGCAAATGACAATCCCAAATGATGGATGGCGTCATAAAGGCAGGTGCCAGGCTGAAGAACAGCTCAGTGGGGTGTAGGGGTGATCAGTCAAGGCAGGCTTTCTGGGAGAGGCTTCAGCAGGGTTTAGAAGATGATAAAGAGGACCGGGCGCGGCGGCTCATGCCTATAATCCCAGCACTTTGGGAGGTCAAGGCAGGAGGATCACTTGAGGTTGGAGTTCGAGACCAGCCTGACCAACATGGAGGAACCCTCATCTCTACTAAAAATACAAAGTTAGCTAGGCATGGTGGCGGGTGCCTAAAATGCCAGCTACTCGGGCGGCTGAGGCACAAGAATCGCTTGAACCCAGGAGGTGGAGGTTGTGGTGAGCCGAGATCGCACCACTGCACTCCAGCCTGGGCAACAATAGTGAGGCTCCACCTCAAAAAAATAAAAAATAAAAATAAAAAAAGAAAAAGAAAAAAAAGAAAAAGAGGTCAGTCAGGAGCAGGGGAATGGTAGGTGCTCCCCGTGAAGAAAACACACAGAAAACACAGACTGTGCAAGAGGAGGCACCCGGCTCAAGCACCTCAGTACTGCTGGGGTTTGAAATTCACTTTGGGGAAGAGAAAGGAGAAGCTATGAAGATCAGGTCAATTCATGCCTGATTCACAGCAAGCAGGAGGTGCTCGCTGCTGTTGACAGTATTACCTGATAACGTCCCCGAAGTGCAGTCAAGTCACCTGCCTGAGGTTATCCAGTAAATCAGATCAAAGCCCCCAGCCCAGCTGAGAACCGGGAGTTTCGTGAGATCTGGTCCCTTACTGAGAGGATGTCTGTGGACGGGGTTAGGATACATGACTGTGAGACAGCAGGGGATGGCAAGAAGAACAGGTAGGATTCTAACGGAGATTTTCCAGGAGCATGTAATCCTGGGGGCCGAATCCTTTTAGCTTTTACAATCAGTCATGTTTAGAATTGAGGAGTGGAACGTAGAGAAGAGACCCTGGGCATCCCGTTTTGGACAGGTGTTCATGAGGATGAGGAGAGCAGAAGTTTGTGACACAGGGAGCCCCACGGGTGCAGGGATGGGCACCTGCCAGCCACACCCACCACCACAGAGGTTGGGGAGCTTCTCGGCTACCAGGCCTCATCGGTCAGAGACGCCTGCTGGGCACCTTGCTCTGTGTCCGTGACGGAAATTAAGGGATGAGAGAAGAACCCCAAGCAGCGTCCCGTCTAACTGACTTTCTCATAACCTACTACATGTATGGGGGAGTATTTTCTCAACGCCAGGTTCGCAGATGTACACCAGAATAGTAAAATAACCAGCAAGGGCTGCTCAGAAAGCGAAAAGGGTTGTTGCAAAGGCAAGAGAGTGTAAGTAAACCAGAGAAGATGATGGGGGTGATATTGTAACTGTGAATCAATTCTAGTTATTGTGCTCATAGGAAATGCCCCATCCCCTCAAAGCAGCTAAGGCTGGGACACGTGCAGAGGAGGTTCCAGTCGAACCCTCCTAGACCAGATAGAACAACAAGGGGTTCTGTTCTGCGAGTTTTCAATGAAGAATAAACACTGCTGGGCTACCAGCAAGCCCTAGTGAATTACAAAGAATTACAGCTGGTACCAGTGATTCCTGCTGTAGGGGTGGCATTTAGGCAGATAGATAAAGGCTGATGAGGTTTAAGACAGTTTCTTTGTGGAAAAAAATATCTAATTATTTGGTCAGTCTACAAAATTGGAGTTTTATATGGAAAATTCTGAAGGTAATTGCAAGTTTACTATTGGACAGAACCACCTTGAGTCACTCGCTTTTGAAGTTTAATTTGTAGCATCTTGCAAATATAAACACAACTGAACACCCAGAGTCAAACCTGATACTGTTCACCAACAGAAAGAGAAGCCACATAATGGCTAAATTTGAGGGTCAATACATTTAAAACAGAACCAGGGAAAATCTTCTGATGGCCACTGCAAATACCACTGCAAGCTCGCTCTCTTCCTTGCATTTTCTTTCTTTTTTTGGAGACAGAGTCTTGCTCTGTCACCCAGGCTGGAGTGCAACGGCACACTCTTGGCTCACTGCAACCTCCGCCTCCTGGGTTCAAGCAATTCTCCTGCCTCAGCCTCCCAAGTAGCTGGGATTACAGACATGCACCACCACGCCCAGCTAATTTTTTATTTTCAGTAGAGACGGGGTTTCTCCATGTTGGTCAGGGAGGTCTTGAACTCCGACCTCAGGTGTGCCGCCTGCCTCGGCCTCCCAAAGTGCTGGGATTACAGGTATGAGCCACAGTGCCCAGCAATCTTTTTTTTTTTTTTGACAGAGAATAAACCAGTGTCACGGGGAGGCATTCTTTAATAAGATGAGGACTCTTGGAAACTATAGTTGCAATTTTCTACAGTGATGCTGCGGTGGTTTGAAACAAACACAAAAACCAACAGTACTTATTTTCGTCTCTGTAAGGTGCTTACCTTGGGAGAACTTAACGCACTGGATTTTCTACAAGGCTACTCCTCCTAAGGAAACCTCATGTAGCGTTTCAGACCACCACACCATAGGGTGTCGTTAAAGGACAGTCGGCCTCGATGAGCCATCAGTATGTACTGAGAGAGCAGAGGAGAGAATGAGAGAGAAAAGAAGAAAAGAAGGAGTGTGAGCAGATACAGACAGACAGTGAGCAAAAAGGCAAGCGGAAAAGCAGGGGAGAGGAGAGAGAATGGGGAGACAGGGTCCCACGACTGAAAGACTCTAGGAACGGTTTCTCAATACCAGCACCTGCTGCACATGAAATGAGACTGGGGTACCACAGGGTGCTGAGCAGACGCACGCCTGAGCACAAAGGCATTCTACAACTTCAGCTGCGCTGCGAGTCTGGCTCACCTTTCATGCCACTGAGCAATCAGAGAGTTTCCTTGTCCTGTGCTTTGGTTTGAGCGTCAGATCTGAACATTATTCATTGATTCACTATTTTTACTTCTATATAGATTTATAATACAAATAAACCCTGTTGCCTTTCCTTTTTGTGTTTCTTTTGGGGCTGGTGGTTATGGCCATTGGCATAGAATCTTTTATCCAACTGCCTCATACAAAATACTAAGGATGCCTTGATTCCCAAACCCAGTAGGATCAGGAGTTGCCCAGGCCTCTTGGTATCTAGCGAAATGACATTGAAATACGTGATTGATTGGTTCATCGTATAAGACAAACGTAAAAGAGTAGGAAAGAACTAAACATATTGACAAAATATAAACAGAAACCAGATGCATGACTGGTCAATTTCTCTTCCTGCTTGCATCTGCAAGAACTCTTGGTGAGTCGCGTAAAGCTGTGTGAGTGCGCTGGGCATCATAACAGCAGGCTAAAAAGTGACACAGATGTCGTTTCCTTTAAAAACCTGGCCAGCTTGAGAATTATATATCATATCTTCACAGAGAAGAAAGGGGAAATGATTGAGGTTTTAAAATTTGAAATTAATTCACAAAACCCCAATAACATCTTGAGATATCAAAACTCCAGGCCACTTTGGGCTCCAGAAGACCATGGCACAAACTGGTGAAGTCTCTGCTTTATCAGCCACAGTAACTAATTTTAGGATTCCTATGCGTTTCAAGCAGCTCAAGGGCAATGTCAGTAATTTACTCCAGGCACAGAAGGACTACAGCTCTATCCCCATCCCAGGGAACTGTCCGTGCTTACAATTCACAGAAGCCGAGTCTCTGATTAGAAAATATGCTGACGGCCTCTGGAGGTGATGGCCTGGTCTGGAAGCTCTGCATGGGAAGTGAGAGGGACTGTGAATCTGCTTGGGCAGCCTGAGAGGGGAGCAGGGAACCAAAAGGAAAGAGAAGAGGGGACAGGAGAGACTGTGGAGGCCAACTTAGGAAAGGGAGGTGGAAAGTGAGGGCCCGCCATGGAGCACCCTGCAGGAAATTCCCCACGGCAGCCTGGCCAGTCCATGGTCCTGCAGTGCCGTCTGACATGTGACCTCCGCTTAATACTGTCTTGGGTTGGGGCTGCTTTGACAAAAGCAAAAGAAAAGGTGGCCTGTTTGGGATGAGGTGGGCAGCGCGAGAGGGGGTAAGCACAGGTACTGGGAGTGGTGTTTGAAAGCAGGGCATGGCCCAGAAGCTGGCTGCAGCACTGGTGACCCCAGAGGGCAACGCAGAGTAGCCCCGAAAGCCACGCACAAAGGACAGGACCACTCCACAAGGCAATAGGCATCTGGGCTTCACAGGTATAGAAAGGAAGGAAAAACTCCAAAGGTGCTGAGTTTTTTGGAGGGAGTGTCAGGGTTATAAGCTTAAAGCAGCATCCACCCAGTTAAACAGAGCCTCAAACATAGGCATTTCTATTTCACTTCATAAGTAACTGAAGTGCCTTAGCAGAGACCGCAGATACGGGATGCTGGAAGTCAGTGCCCCGCTCAGGATCACCATAGCCTTCATCACCAGAAGCTCACCTGGAGGGAGAACGCCCGCAGAGCAGGAATCGGGATTAACGCGGCCATGAAGAAGGCTGTGACGTTGCTGATGGACGTGAGGGCCACGCTGGCTCCTGTGCGCTTCAGGCACTCCCCGGTCCTGTCCTGGGAATAAGAAACCACAGCGCTGAGAGCTGCACTGGACAGGGTCCCCTTGGAGCACAGACTGTGTGAGCAGATACGTGGCAGAGTAACACAACTGTAGCTTATCATGCTGGCATTAGGGAAAGAGAAAGAGCCACCTGCCTTGCTCCCTAACACCAGCATTATTTAGTACTATCTACAGAGTCATGAGTTCCTCATGGTTATTCCCATCCAGAGCAGAAAGCTACAAGATAATGACTTAACGCTTAAGTATAATTTTAAAAGGGAGTGGAGCGAGGTGATGGCTAAGTGACAGACATCTCCAGAGAAGCAAAAGCAGGCTCTGGAAAGGTATGGCAACTAGGGGTAAAGTGTCACACTAAAATAAACACCCGTATTCCCAAAGGCACCCCAAATGCAGCTCTTGGGACATCTCATAGCAAATACATGTCCGGAGGGTCTTCCAGCTGATTTCATTGCCTGGCAGCCAGTGGCACGTCATCTGACATGGGACTGAAATCTTTACTGGGCCAGACTGAGGAAAATTAAAGAACAAATACTCAGGAACAGAGGAAGCTGCTAAGTCCCCAGAGCTCTCGTCTTTTGCTTTTACATTACCTCAAAAGGGATTCTTTTATTCTGTCCGGTCTCACTGAAGGCGTGGGCCAAAAGGAAAACATCATCCACACCAACACCAAGAGCAAGAAATGGCAAAACCTACCGCAAAACAGAGGATGCTGGCATTAGACACGTGAGATCCAATTCAGATGATTCTAAAGCTAGTTAGGGCACTGCCACCAGCGCCTGACAGCTCCCAAAGCAGAGCTTCGTGACCTCATGGTGAAGAATTCACCCGACATCCCAAAGCCTAGCAGTTTCAGCTCACAGGAGAGCTTGCACGTTTCTACTTCGAAGGTCTGTGTACTGTCATTTTTTTAGGCTAGTAAATGAGAAGGAATCTCACTCATTTAAGCAATGATTCACAGAGTGTGGTCCATGGACCAGCATCACTGGGAACTGCCCTGAAGTACACATTCTCAGCCCCAGCCCCAGATTTACTGAGAAACCCTGGGGGTGGGGCCTGGCAACCTGAGCTTTCACAAGCCCTGCAAGCCATGCCAATGCCCACCAGAGATGGAGAGCCACAACCCTGGTCAATGACATACATTCCTATCTGCGAAGTGTCTCTACTAACCAGTAAGCCCAACAGACTTCCTACCACTGCCATCAGGGCGGACGGCATCAAGAGACAGCATCTCCCTGAGGCCAGTAGCATCCTAGTGGAAAAGGCTGCAAGACCCTTCTGGTGAGAAGGACACACAGAAGGCTGGCTGGGCCGAGCCTGGGGGTCCGGGGGCGTTGGTCAACGGACAGCGGATGAATGGCTCTTTTAGTACCTGAGTTGTTGCAGCGTTAAAGGAAATTCCGATCAATGAGCACAGGCCCAGTCCTGCAGCCACTGACAGTGCAACCAGCAGGACGCCAGCCAGCCCCACGGCACCCTGGGACTTGGAGCAGTCCCAGCGCAGCATGGTTAGACAGGCATAGGCGAGCTGCAAGCAGAACAATGGGGGCACAGAACAAAAGCCGAACATTAGAATGTGGCGTGATTCTAATGTTTCCCCCCACCCATCACCCCAAATCAAAAGGCAGAACTTATGAAATCCAACAACAACAAAACTTTACATCAAGGACGTCACATAAAATGATAGCAGTCAAAGGTAGGCCAACAGCAAACGGGAAAAATGCTTTACACGACCACTTTTAAACCACGGTGAAGCCACGCTCTCTCTGTCCTGGATGCGCGTGGATGTTAAGAGCAGTTAAGAAGCAGGAGCGGTCATGGAAAAGTAAAGACTAAAACCACCAAACCGAACTCCAGCCCCCAGGAGCATGGCGTGGAGCATTACCATGAGTAAGTAGCCGCTGGCCACGCGGATGACACTGACGTCAGAGAAGGACTTCAGGATGTCGTCCAGGGTCGTGGTGGTGAAGGAAAGCACCTTCTGAGTGGAGTTCTGTGTGACACTCTGATGAACCACCTGCAGTCACAACAGAAGGTGAAATGCCCAAACGCAACGAACACTTCACAAGCCTCGACAGCACAGACCTCAGGTGACACAGCCCAGCCCTTCTTTTCTTCTGATGCATTTTTTAAAAAGCTCTACGTGATTCCAGGGCAGGGAGGGAAGCTGAACTTGGGCTAACATTAAAGAACCCTGTTTTAGGACAAGGGCCGTGGCTAATCAGTGGCAGTGGGTGCTACTGAGGGCCGGTGTTGCTGGAGTTCACTCCGAGTGCTGTACTTACCCCAGGGCTGAGACTGCTCGTCTCTTCTCTGTAACTTCACAATTGACTTGCGGTCCCATCAGCTCCCCCCTAATCCAAAACAACCCATTCGTACAGCCCTCCTCCCCCTGTTCACTTGCTGGCCACTTTTAAAAGGTCACATGCAGCCTGGCAGAGGTCACTGCTTGGGAAACAAAGGCCAGCTCCTGTCACATGACCTGGCCAAGGGGCCTGCAGCTGTGAACAGATTCTATGCCTTGCTAATGTTTTCCAGACACCTTTGCTAACCAAGTGTTTTTTTAAACACTGTTAGGTGCTTTAGTTCTGTAGTTCACAACCGTTACTAAACATGTCTGAGGGCACCCCAATTAGAATTAGTCTCTTAGATATTATCCTAGGATTTTCAACATCAAAGAAGAGGAAAAAAGTTTTCATGCCATCAAGTTCCCAGAATTGCAACATTTTGAAAATAAAGCGAAATGGAAAGAAATGTTTTAAATAACGGTGAAAACGAAGAATTGCGTAACCAGCGAGTCTGCAGGCCGATTCAAAGGTGGGTTTACCTCCACATATGTCCTCTGCCAGGCCTCCAGGATGGCTGCCGCCTTGTCCTCATTCCAGTTGATGTGTGAGACATACTCGTACCCCTTGAAGTGCTCGTACATTTGCTTGGGAGTCATTAACTGGAACATGGTCTGCAGGGCATGGGCGCTGTGGCACAGTCCAAGGGAAGGCACATCGTCAGTACGCCCAGGAAGCCGTTTCCACTGCCTCAAACCCCCAGCCAGCTCCCCCAGCTCACTGGCTGCAATTCTCTTCCTTCTCCGTGAGCACATGTTTCCATTAAAATGGAACCAGGATGGTTATTTTATTTAATAGATTGATGTACCATATTAAAGGTGTAACCTTACAAACCTTTTACAGATAGACCCCAAAATTAAATTAATAGGCAATTTCCTTTCACAGTTTCCATTCCATGAAACAGGAAGGGGAGAGGAGCAGATAGCTTGAGCAGATACACCGGGCTCAGCGAAGCATACTCGCTGTGCAGAAATCCCAGACGACGGTGTTCCCAGGGGAGAAATCTTACACGAAACGCCAGACACCTGACTGACCAGAGTCCACAAGTGCACAAAGGATAATTCTTATTGAGCCGCTGGCTCTTCGTCTTTTCCTTTAACAATCTGACACTGTGCAGCTTGCACCATGAACTCTCTCTGACCAGTGTCTCCCGGCCTACTTTACACCTGCCCCCCTTCTCTACATAATGGGCCGATCTCCTGAAACCCTACGGTCAGGAACTACAGTCTTGATGAAAACTACAAATCCATTCTTGAAAATTCCCCACAAGGTGCTTTTCAAGCTGTTGCAGTCTGCTAGTATTTCTTAATATTCTATGACGCCACCCAGCTAGCAAGGATAACGGTTTAAGCATTAACACAAATACACTTGCTGATGTCAGGAGGGAAGTGGCTTTTGAGGAAAGGAAGAAGACTAGAGGGCATAGATTGTCTTTGGAGCTGGCTTACCTGACGAGTTTCCCAGTGCTGTTCTTGACTGTGCCACCCACAATCAACTCCTCCTGCCAGTGCATATACTTTCTGGATAAGCCATGACATCCACCATTCAAAACAAGGGCCATATCAAGAGGCTAAAATAAAAAGACAGCCACATAATTACGGGAATTAGTAGGCAGGTCACAGGCCTTGTTAAAATCCAGCGTAAGGGCTTGTGTGTTTCAGAGAGAACATTAATAGCTAGGCTAATGAGAGGCGCATGGCAAATCTTACAGCGAAATTTAGCTCTATAAACAAACTTAGTTCCGTAGACAAAGACGATCGCGGAGAATGAAATGTTAAAAATGAAAATAATAAACTGAGCGATGAATGGAAACAAAAAAGTGCTTTGCTCTCCACCCCTTCTGGGAGCGCCCACCGCTGACACTCACTTTGGTTGAATTTTGTTGGGGCTGTGGCGGGGCAGTCGGGATCGGCCGGATTGAGGCAGGGGCGGTCCATGTAACCATGACCAACCTCAGCCTTGTTCAGCATTTCCTCCCAGCTGTCCACTTGATAGTTTATTTTCTTTAACTCTTCTAGGAATTCCAAAGGGTCGAAGTTTGTCCACCGCAAAGGAGGTTTACCTCTGCGAAAGAAATCAGCAGACCAGACCATGAAAAGAGCCTTCTAAACCCATCGTAAAGTAACACGGCTGCGCCCACTGCATCCGCCTTGTAGGAGGCTCCTGGCAATGCTGCAATTCTGGGACTCTGGCATCAAAACAAATGCTCCTTTCCAGCATATCTGCATGCAAACTTAGGTCAGGAAAATAATTCATGACTGAAGATGCTAAGCAGAGAGAGGACTCATAATGAGGGCAATGAACAATCTTTAATTGCTGATATTGTATATTTAATATCTACAGACAAAATTAACCAAAAGACAGATCCAAAATTAAATTTTTTTTTTTTTTAAAAAGAGGGCGTCACAATGTCAAATTAGCACTTGGCAGCCTAATAAATGCTTTGTAAATGTCATCAATCAAAATATTTGATCTCTGCTACCTTTAACAATTCCATACTTATGAGCGCTCTCTGACAGCCTGGCAATGGAATGGGCAAGCCCCCTGCGGCCTCTGCCATCACCACCATCACAGCCACTTCCCCCCACACTCACTTTTGAATTTGTGCTGTTGACAGACCAGAAAGGCTTTTGGCTGCCTGTTATGTGGTTCAAACCACACTGTAGCTGCTTAACCAGGCTGAAGTCATTATTCGGAATCTCCCAACCAGAAAACACAAAACCCCTTATTTCCCATCTAAAACTGTACACTGAAGGTCAGGGGATGGCCACTGCAAATTGCTTTTGCAGATATGTGCAAGCCAGGACAGAGACAATAACCCAAGCTCTCACTCTTGCATAATTAACTGAAAATGTCCATGCTGATTAACAATTATTCTCTAAATGATGCAGTATATATAATATCCAACTACTAAACGGTGACGTGTTCCCTACCGTGGCCTTCACAGATACTGGATTTTCCCCTTAAATGCCATTAGTGTGATCTAAAGAAAGGTTAGCATTTTACTTCACAGGAAGATCTCAAACTTAAAATATTTCGTTCTGATGTGTACCCACTAATAAAATCTCTCCTTAAAAAATAAGTGTCTAAATGCCTAGTCTTCGAAACTACGAACATTTTAAAGAGTTAAAAAATCACACGTACTCTGCAATAATTTGCATTTTATTTGCATATAAATAGGTTGGTAAAAGTGAATGAAATTTAATGACGCCTACAGAACTGTTTTTTGAAAAGAGAAAAAACATTCTGCTGAAATCCCCTCTCCCCTGACTATTCACTCAAAAAATGCACATGGAATTTCAATGTTTTTATTTCTTGTTCAAAACCGAAATGGAACAAGCAATGATAAGCAACATCAGAAACACTGAGTCCTAGAGAAGTCACAGACATCAGAAAGCGCGATCACACACTTACAGGAGGTACGCTGTCCCAGACTGTAATTTCGCCCCTTCCCAGAAGCAGTCCAAAGGTGTAATAATCAAACAAGGGTAAAGATACTCTATTATCTGTCGAAGTTAAAAAGAAGAGGCCATGCGTTAGGTTAAGGCATACTACTGGGGTGTTCCTGAGAAATTTTTGCCAACAAGAAGAAAATATACCTGATCCATGTAACCTGTTTCTGTGATAAGCTCTCCTGATTTGTAACACAAATGTTCCAATTTCCACTGCCTAATAAAATGAAAAGCAGAGACAAAAATTTCTCACTGGAAGGTAAGAAAATTAGTGCAAATTCAGAATGACAGAACATATAAAAAGAACTGCAATTTCGATCACTTTTAAGCATCTGTCAAAACGAGCAGAGCTTTTGCCAAGTAGAGACCCAGCAAGCTTGCTTTAATGAATAGATAATACTCAATCGTAATTAACATGTAGGGTGTTTATGTAAATGAATGCTACCAAAGTACTTGAAAAGTCTTGTTTTCTTAAGTGTTCTCCCAATAATCTTGTTTACACCATTAATCTGCTTTTCTACATACATTAAACAACTTCAGGGCAGCCCAGCTGAATTATCACAAATTCAAAATAGGTGGGGATTAAATGAGGTCTGCAAAGTATTGACACACATTCAGGTGCGGAGGTGTTTTACTGGCAGATCCTGTCCTGAATAGGTAGTGTGCAAAATGAACTCTTCTGCTCTTAACCATTAATATTATAAACAACAACATGTGCCAGGTGGGTCAAATTCTAACTTCACCGTCTCTTCTATTCCTATCGTACAGAAATGTGAATAAATATACAGATCAAGAATTAATTTGGGGCTGGGTGCTGCAGCTCACGCCTGTAATCTCAGCACTTTGGGAGGTGCAGGTGGGAGGACAGCATGAAGCCAGGAGTTTGAAACCAGCCTAGGCAACAAAGTGAGACCCTATCTCTACTATAAATGAATGAGTGAGTGAATGAATAAACTTAAAAAATTAGCTGGGCGCAGTGGTGCATGCCTGTCGTCCCAGCTCCAGACAGGAAATTACTTGAGCCTGGAAGGCTGAGGCAGTGAGCTGTGATTGTGCCACCGCACTCCAGCCTGGGCGACAGAGAGTGACCCTGTCTCTACAAAAAAATGAAAAACAAATTGCCAGGCATGGTGCCACATGTATATAGTCCCAGCTACTCGGGAGGCAGAGGTGGGAGGATCACTTGAGCCCAGGAGTTCGAGGCTGCAGTAAGCTATGATTGCTCCACTGCACTCCAGCCTAGATGAGCAAGATCCCATCTCTCAAAAACAAACAAACAAACAAAAAAAATTAATCTGGAGTTTCATTGTCTCTAGAAAAGCATTATATATGCCCATATCTTTCCAAGTGTGTTAGGGAGACCAGTCTAACTGAAAAAAAAAAAAAAAAAAAAAAAAAAGAAGAAAAAGAGAGAAAATTTGAAAGTGGTGGGGATGGAAAAGTCCAAGGGAAGAAAAAAAAAAAAAGTAAAAACCTCCCTCCCAACTCTCTGTTATTGGCCTCCTAAGGCAGGACTGTCTTCACCCCAGGAGCTTACTGTGTCCTCTTCCCTGTGCCTTCCTATCTGTCTCTCAGCGCCCTGTTGAAATGTCACCCCCCCCCACCCCCGCCGTTAAGCTTCTTGAAAATGACCCCTTTCTCCTGAACTCTAGAGCCCTGGCTGGCCAGATCTCCTGCGCAGCTGTCATGGGGACCGCCCACGTTTGCTCTGTCCATGTCTGCCTATACTCATGTCTTTCCTCTCTTTGAGAGCTGTGCCTAAGTTACCCATCTCTCCTCCATCCTCCACCCATCCACCCATCCATGGACATATTTATATTGTAATTCTACATAGCATCAACATAGAATGTCCAGCATGAGTTGGTTCTCAGTTTATATTACTTGATCAACTCTCATTTACACTTGCTTGAGAAAAGCATCATTATGCATTAGAAAAACTAACGGGCTTGAAGCCAGAAAAAGGCTTTGAAACCTTGCTCTCTCATTTCATAACTGCATGAACTTGGACAAATGCTCTAATTAGTCTAATTCTCAGTTTTCTCACCTAGAACATGGGATGGGTTGAACTCCACGTTCTTAAAGTTCATTCCAATGCACAAAATGACTCTCGACCCATCTCAGCTTAAGAGTGTAATTTAATTGCACAGACCCTCACATCTCCTCCTGAAGCGTGTCGGTGACACACACTAAGAATACACTGGCCATGCTTGCAGTGGCCCTAGGACACCCATTTCCTGGCTCCCCGCAGGGATGCCACTTCACATTCTGCAAAACTACACTGGGTATTGCTTCCCTACAATGCTTGTTACAGACCAGCAGGGCAAGTCTGCCTGGCAGAAACATGATTTTACATTTTCTAAGGCCCTTGCATTCATATATCTGATCTTGCTCTGGGGACCATGGAGGACACCAACACACATGACCATTAAGCCCAGGTCACAGATAAGCAAACAAGAATGTGCCAAAGCCAAAGATATGGATATGTGACTTGCCCCTGGCTGTGCTTGTCCCTAGGATCCTGTCAAGCTGGAATGTAAGCAGAGGTTAGAGCAGGGACAAGTAAAAATCTTAATTTTATTCTCTTCTTTGGTTCTCCCTGCCTGCCGAATATGCCTACACTGCTCCTTCCTCACCTCTTCTGGGAAAAATAAAGGGTACTAGTGAAGGCCTCAGTGAAGAGGTGCTGAAAGCCTAGGGGAGGCAATGGGGTTGGGTGACGTCAACTCAGAGGTCCCCTGGAAATGGGGTTTAGTGATGCCAACCTCAATAGCAATCAACAAATTGAATGCCCACTCTGTTCTCAATGCTGGGGTGAAAACAGGCGAGAGGTGGCCCCTGCCCTGTACAAACCGACAGTCTAGATACATGAGAAAAAGGACCGAGTTTTGAACTCTTCCTAATGCTTTACTCTACTCACAGCATTGTGAAATCAGCAATATGATGCTAAAAGATGACTTTTTCAAAAGGTGTCAGCGGGCCAGGCATGGTGGCTCACACTTGTAGTCCCAGCACTTTGGGAGGCTGAGGTGGGTGGATCACTTGAGGTCAGGAGTTCGAGACCAGCCTGGCCAACATGGTGAAACCCTGTCTCTACTAAAAATACAAAAATTAGCCAGGCGTGGTGGTGGGTGCCTCTAGTCCCAGCTACTTGGGAAGCTGAGGCATGAGGATTTCTTGAACCCAGGAAGCAGAGGTTGCAGTGAGCCGAGACTGTACTGCTGCACTCCAGCCTGGGCAACAGAGTGAGGCTCTGTCTCAAAAAAAATACAAAAAGGTGTCAGCAACAATTCCCATGGTGGCTCAGCCCCCAACACGCTGTGTGACACAAAATAACCACGAGTACAAAGTCACAAGAAACAGCTCTTCTTTTTCACGTTGTTTGTAAGTTCACTAAGGGCAATTCAAAATATCACTGCTCCGAAAATCTCTTAAGCAATGAAACATCTTACAGTCTTGGTGTATACACCCCACCTGGCTCAGGGTCATCCTCATTTGGGGACAGTGCCAAGATACTTACTGGCAATACATTATAAAGTAATGCACTTGCTTTGTTACCAAACTTGAAGAAACAAATCAAGACGAAAAATATCCTTTCATTGCAAAGCTATTTGAACTAATAATCCAGGTGCATTTCCAGGGCAACTCCATTTACTAAAATAACAGGACCTAAACCAGCAGCCTTCTCCCACCGCCTTACCTGCTGCTCGTCAGTAGATGGGCGCGGTAGGCCTTACCTGTTGTACATGTATACGTGGACACGGCTGGCCTGGAGCGCGGAGTCCAGGTGCTGCAGGAGTGCTTCTGTGGTCAGGACGTTAGCACCTTCTTCCTTAGGGGTCTGTATCATGAGTTGAGGATTAAACATAGCCTCTTCTCCAATCTTCTGGCGAGTATAATTTAATTCACGACTTACTCGTCCTCCAACTGACAAACATGTACACGTTTAATTAGAACAGCAAAATCACTGCAAACTCATGTTTTATCTGTTATCTGACTACCTTCCATAGGATACACAATAGATGAACTCTGGTCATGAGACTGGCTGATGTGTGAGCAGTAACATTCACTTTATTATTAATGGCATTATTAACTTTAATAGTAAACATAAAAAATACTCACTAAGCCCACTAATGGCTATCCCACCTGTCACAGACACAAACCTAATTCTAACTAATAAACTATGTGCAGAAAGGGGGAGCCGAAGGGGGGAGCAGAAAGGAAAACTTGAGACACCTTTTCCTTGCAGACCAGACCAAATAACCCTGTTACAATTTCTTTCACTTGTATAAACAACGTGCCCCTGCAGCACATTTCAAGATAAATGGCTTCAATTTACACTCTTCTCCTAAGTAATCTGGCAAAGGTAACAAGGAAATGTTTCTCCTCGTGGAAAAAGAAACAAGGACAGGTGACAAGTGTGTGTTCATCACAAAACTTGCCAGGAGAAGATAAAGTGATTCAAGTAAGATGCCCATGGGGAAATTCCACTTGAGAGGAACAAAATGTATTAGCCACAGCCATCATGGGCAGTCCCTGGAACCTGGTTCCATCAGACTCACCTGGTCAGCATCCAGAAAACACGGATGCCAGGTTCTGAGTCAGCTGGGGGCAAGCAGCCTGTGTTCCGGAAGTGTCGCAGGTGATCCTGAACCTGCTGCCCAGGCTGAGAAGTCCTGCCCCACACCAACCTGGCTTTCCAGCAAGCTGGCCAGCACGGGGCATGCCCAAAGCCAGCGCAGGCACAGGTGACCAAAGAAAACCATCATCCCTGTGACTGCCAACTGCCTTTTCTCTTCCTCTCCTTTTTACATCCTTAGGCCCAATGTTATGTTCAGTGAACGGTTCTGGGCCAAGCCAAGCTCCGAATGCTGCGCCTGGGCCAGGAGGTGTCTCAGGGAGATACTAACAGTTACAGACCCAGGAACCTAGAGCTCCCCCAGCCCATTCTCTAGGGCAAAGGAAGCGGGTCTGAATTGTTCCTAAAGTCACTGATAAGTTGCATGTTGACTGAAAAGCAGGCCTGCAGCGACAGTTTAGAAAAAACTCAGTGATCATAGCTTTCCCACGAGGAGGAATCCTTTTTCTTCAAGTTTAGTATTCAAGGACATAAACATTTGGTTTGGACAAGTAAATAAGGACTGGGAACAGCGGGTCGTTTAGTTCTCTTGGCATATTTTATAAACAAGGGGGCAGCCTAAAAAGCAAATAATGCCCTCATTAGGAAAACCAGTACAAATTCACCGCCTGGCAGCACCCTCTGTGCAGGTCCACGCGGATGCCAAGGCCAGGAGCCCCGTGAGGTGAGGTTTAACATGCTGCGTGTGGGGTCGGGAAGGAGGGAGGTTAATAAAAAGGAATAAGACTTCTGTGTGCAGAAAACTTTGAAAAATGCCAGGGGGGATGGCCGAGGGCCTTGCAATCGATGTGAAGTTAAGGAAAAACCACGGGAAAACACTGGGCAACAGCTGGCACAGAGAAGCATTTCCCTACTCGGCTGCCCTTTTCTGGGAGCCCCAGGAAAGCTGCCTGAAGGCAGGGCCTGCTCACTCTAGCACAAAGCACAGTACTTAACACCACGCAGACTTCCAACCAATGAACTGAATCTGAGCCAGCCCACATACCCTAGAAGTGCAGAAGTTATATGAGACTAAAAAGCCAGTTATGAGGCCAGAGGTCACAGCTGCAGAGCTGCCCATCAAGGAGCTCAACGCACAGCCTTTGCTCACCCCTTCTTTTTTCCTGGTGTTACCACATCTCATGCCACAAACCTAGAAGTCATTCCCATTTTTACCTGCCTTCTCAAACATGAGCATGCGTGTGGTTTTTCATTCTGCTTACAAAGTAGCACCTTCTGCACATTTACTGACGCTTAGAATATCAGGTGACTTAAACCCACGAAATTAAAAAACAGCGACAAAGCACAGCCCCCCACCCCTTAGGATGGTGGTTTGGGTGCTGTTACAGTGAGGAGCAGTCCATGACAGACAGCCTGGCTTCAGTAGGATTCTGCCCATCAGGCCTCAGCAGAGCAGCTGCCTGTTAACTATACAGCCCTCGAAGTGACCCGAGTGCAGTGTGCACAAAAATAGCAAAACTTAACACAAAGTTTGTGCTGCTAAGAACTTTTTACCATATTCTTCCAGACCAACCTCACAATGGAAACACAGGGTGCTTCGGAAATGGCACTTATTTTCTACAAGATATAAAATGTACCCCGGAGTCTCCATCGTGTCCCCTTTTTAGATGTTTTAAGACGTATGTTGACATAAACATTTTAATAAAGGTATAGATTTGTCCTTTCTCTGGAATTGGAAAACTTTTTGCTCCTCCATCTCTTTGCTCTAGTGATGAACACAAATATTTTGCCAACATGATGTTTCAACCAAGACTATCGCTACAGGGTGGCCAAGCAACGAGAGTTGAGACTCTGACGTCTACAGTTTTCTCAACCACTTCTGCCATATGTACTATTCAATTCAATTCACTTTTACATATTACACGGTCATATTTTATCTAATCTTTCATCTTACGTTTAACCAAATATGAATGTTTTGCAAAATGATTCAAAAACTTTAATGACGTTTGGCTGCCATGCATTTTATCTGACCAACAGCCGTAATGTGATTCATTCATCCAGCAAGCATTTGTGGGTGGGCACTTTGTCACAGGCAGTGGGGATGTGGTGGACAAAACCAGTCAGCGTGGTCTCTCTCCAAGAGGCGTGCTGGCCAGTGAAGGGAACAGGCAACAGCCAAGCAAAGCAATGAGATACCTTCATAGCACAAGTGTGATGGAGAAAACGAAGATGGTGATGCCATGTTGGGTGGCGGGGAAGGGGAAAAGCTACTTCAAATGGGATAGCAGGGAAGACCTAAAGGGAAACAACATTTAGGTGACTTTGAAAAGTTGGAGGAACAGCATTCTGAGTAGAGGAACCAGCAACTGCAAAGGCCCCAGGTTTGGCTTATTGCAGGGAGAGAAGGGAGGCAAGTGTGGTGGAGCTTGCTGAGACTGTCATTAAGTCTTGTGTCATTTACCACGTGCACTGGTAGACTCAGCCCCTTCTTGGGTATTACTGCATCATAAAGTACATGACACTCATATATTCTGACATCAGTATTCACCCAACACGCTCTGGAACAAGCTGCCAGAAACAGAAACCCTTCAGGATAGAGCAATTTTACAGACTCGTCTGACATTTGCTACCCTAGCAAACACCTATCCTAAATCACTGCTGAATGACAGCTGAAAGCTGTTCATTACTTTGCTGTCTTCCTTATCATCCCTAAGTGTGAAGCTTTGAGCCCAGGAAGCTCCACAGAACCCATTTTAGATGATTGAGATGAAGGTCGTGATCTTGGAGAAATAGGTTTCTCCTTTCTTTTTCTTCTCTTTATTTAAAGACAAGGTCTTGCTCTGTCGCCCAGGCTGGAGTGCAGGGGCACAATCACAGCTCACTGCAGCCTCAACCTCCTGGGCTTAAGCGATCCTCCTCCCCCCAGCCCCCCAGATAACTGCCAACTACAGGCACACACCACCATGCCCAGCCACTTTTTCATTTTTTGGGGTAGATACGGGGCCTTACTATGTTGCCCAAGCTGGTCTCAAACTCCTTGGCTCAAGTAATCCTCCTGCCTTCACCTCCCAAAGTGCTGGGATTTCAGGCATGACTCTTTTCCATTTTCAGGATCAAAGTCCTAATGCATTTTAAAAATAATCTAATGTTCATGAAATAGTGCAGAAGAAAATAACTATTAAATCCAGTATCTGTTATGTAGATGTAGGTATAGGGAACCAAGTTAATAGCCATTTTTGCTGTGTGGTGGGCTATGAATAACTGTGTTTTTTTTTTGTTTTTTTTTTTTTGAGATGGAAGTCTCGCTCTGGCTCGCCCAGGCTGGAGGTGCGAGTGGCTGTGATCTCGGGCTCACTGCCAAGTTCCACCTCCCGTTCACGGCCATTCTCCTGCCTCAGCCTCTGAGTAGCTGGGCTGGGACTACAGGCCCGCCACCACCACGCTCCGGGCTAGTTTTTTCTTCGTATTTTTTAGTTACAGACGAGGGTTCACTGTGTTAACCAGGATGCGTCTCGAGTCTCCTGACCTTGTGAATCTGGTGATCTGCCCTCCTGGCCTCCCAAAGTGCTGGGATTACAGGCGTGAGCCACCGTGCCTGGCTGGGCTATGGATAATATTTACCTGCTTTGCTTTTTTATTTCTATTAATTTTTCTACAACAAAAGAGTATAATTAAAAACTTCTATGGTTGGACATGGTGGCTCATGCCTGTAATCCCAGCGCTTTGGGAGGCCAAGGTGGGAAGATCACTTAAGGCCAGGATTCCACACCAGTCTGGGCAACACAGATAAACATACTTATCTCTACAAATAAGAAGTTAACGGTGAAACCCCGTCTCTACTAAAAAATACAAAAAACTAGCCGGGCGAGGTGGCGGGCGCCTGTAGTCCCAGCTACTCGGGAGGCGGAGGCAGGAGAATGGCGTGAACCTGGGAGGCGGAGCTTGCAGTGAGCTGAGATCTGGCCACTGCACTCCAGCCTGGGCGACAGAGTGAGACTCCGTCTCAAAAAAAAAAAAAAAAAAAAAGTTAAAAAAACAGCTGTGGAGTAGTGGAGGCTGCCTTGATGAGTTCTAGCTACTTCAGAGGCTGAAGTGGGAGGATCGCCTGAGCCCGGGAGTTGGGGGGTACAGTGTGCTGTGACTGTGTCACTGCACTCCAGCCTGGACAACGGCATGAGACCCCACCTCAAAACAAAACAAAAACCAGAAAAACAAACCTTCTATGTGACACACACAGAAAAAAAAAGAAAAAAAAAAAGAGAAAAATAAATATGAGGGCTACTTGGTAGAGATATGAATTAAAAACAAACTCAACGGAAAAAATATGCATCTCTGTTCTCACTCATACGTGAGAGGTTAAAAAAAGGTTAATCTGATGGAGGTAGAGAGTAGAATGAGGGTTATCAGAGGCTGGGAAGAATGAGGGGAAAGGAAGAGAGGTGGGTTAATCAGTACCAACATACAGTTAAGAACACATTCTAGTGTTCCATAGCATCGTAGGGAGATTACAGTTAACAACAATATATTGTATATGTCAAAATAACTAGAAGAGAAGATTTAGAATGTTCTCAACACAAAAAAATGATGAATGTGTTTGAGGTGATGGACACTCCAATTACTCTCATCTGATCATTAGACATCATATGCTTCTACCAAAACATCACATGTACACCACGGATATATACAGTATTCGGTATCAATACTAATACACTATAAAAATAATCATATGCACCTTCATCATATCCTGAAGTCCTCCTATATTAACAATAAAATAACCCCTCTGAAGAAGACTCAAGAAAAATCATTATCTCAGGATCCTGAGACACAAAATAACGTTTTCTACTTGGGTTCTGCTTTCCACATACAAAGCCCTTTGAACCTGTATTCTTTATGTCTTTGGAAATATTTTGATCATTGCTGCTCCTCCATCAAGCTGGGGCCAGCTGTACCAGGCAGGAGGTGAGAATGGGGACCGGAACACCCCAGCACTGCCACTACTGGCAGAGAGATCTGCAGCAAGTCCCTGACGTTGCTGAGGACAACAGGGATGACACATGCTGTGACAAACCTCACAGGACTGTGTGAGCCTTAGCTGACGATGTGTGTGAAATTTCCCAGACCCTTACCCGAGAGCTGAGCAAGTGTCTGTTCACCCATGCACTTGTCACAGAGCGTTGGTTCACTGCCCTAATGTCACAGGGGAGGGGGCACAGCTGCAGAGTTTGGGTGGCTTGCCCAAGGTTACCCACCGTATTAGTAAGAGGTAGGACGGACCCTTTAACCCAGAATCCAAGTGCCCTGCGAGCCTCATGGCTTCTGAGCACCAGCTGAGAACCTGAGTACAGCAGGAGAAGGTAGTCTAGGAGCACCAAATTCCACAGAGCACACTAGACAGGTTGAGCATCCCTAATCTGAAAGTCTCAAAGGCTCCAAAACCTTCCTGAGTGCCGATATGATATTCCAAGTGGAAATTCCACACCTGACCTCACATAGTCAGTCACAGTCAAAACAGGCTCACAACCATGAAGACGACATTGTCACCACGGCACAAAAAGTAACTATAGCAGACCTGGTGAAAATGTGTGATAGGCTTACTGAAAACGAACGCACTGTGCATTCACAACCAAACAGGAAATCATGTCAGTTCCTAAAATCAAAGAGACACGTCTAAGACGTCTGTTGTGATGCTGGAGGAAACATTCTGAAAAGCCATCCAGCAGATGCCTCCCCACCCCTACAGGACCCACTCCCTGATCCTTCCACTGCTTCTGACGTTTCTTCTCGCCTAAAAAAGTACAACATGGTGTACAGCAACCTCTCAATGAAAACACAGCATTGCAGGTGGAGGCCAGAAGCTGTCGTTTAGCTGCTGATGCAGGTATCTGGTGATGCTATCGGGCTGCCTGGGTACCCCGAACACATTATTTTTTCACTGCATTAATGGAATGTCATTTTTTTTTTTTTTACTGGTAAGTACGTATGTGTGAATTAGTTTAAGAAAATGATTGCTTATCGCTAGCATATAAATTCTAAGTCAGGAAGGATGGGAATGCCACACAACCAGATTGTCCACATGGGTGGCTGAGATAGTGACATCTTTGCTGTTAGTTCAATGTACACCAACGTTGTTTCAGGCACACAGTTATTTTAAAATATCGTATAAAATTCCCTTCAGGCTAGATGCACAAAGCAGTTGAAACACAAACAGATTTCATGTTTAGACTTGGATCCCATCCTCAAGCTATCTCATTATGTACATGTGTGAATATCACCCTCCCAGAAAAAATCCAAAATCCCCAACACTTCTGGTCCCAAACATTTCGTATAAGGGATACTCATCCTGTATTACGCTCACAGCTAGAATTTTAGAACGCATGAATCATGACAATAATCCATATTTTTATTTAAAGTACAACCATGTTGCCCCAAAGATTTTTCTCAGCCAGTGAGAAGATGCAGTTTTTTTCAATAGGGCTCCCGGGGCCGCAGTGGACAGGCCTCGTTTTCCTTCTGGTCCCCAGAGGGGCCTGTCTTAGAGGGTGCAGATGAAAGCACACAGAGAACATGCAGCCCTATGCCTCTTTACCTGCAAATTCTGCCATCTTATTCTCCAGAAATCCAAGGCTTAAGCCAATTCTTTGAAAGGCAAAAGAAGCATCACTTCTGCCAATATTTTTGATCAAGCTCTGAGGATCCTCTCATCCCCAAATAGAGCCAGGCTTAACTTTCCAAAGTGAGGAAAGGCTAGCTAGCTCAGGTGGGATGCCAGCTGACCCAGAGGCCCATACTTCTAGGCCAATATGATTCCAATCCATTGTAGACAAGAGATGTTTCCCTCATCACGCTTCCCTGCTGTGCCCCTCTCTTCAGCGCAGCCTTCTGCACAAGCTTAAGAAACGTCTGTGGCATTCACACAAAAACCTTTTAGCAAAAGTTTATTGTGATCCACATAAAGATGATCTGAGGGACCAACTGAAGTTATTTTCCACAAAATGCCAAGTCCTGCCCATGCACCTCCGTATGTGAGGGACACAGAGGCGCAGCAGGGCCATGGCACACCAAGTGTGCTGAATGAATCAATGAATGCGCGGTCTCAATCCAGAGCCTTGGGAACAGGCAGTCATCTGTCTAAGTTATTAATTCCCCCCAAAGCCTCAAAAAGTCAATCAGTCAAAACAAATGACCCTTTCAGCCTGGAAAGTACCCACTCAGAGTCCAATTAGGAAAATAGGGTCTGTGTATATGCAAGCGTTGCATTTGCATTTGATTAATCCCATGAATTATCTCACAGCCTCTAGAGAGATTTTCTTTTTCTTTTAGTCGCTCAGGTCCTCCTTTCAATGTTGCATTTAGTTACTGTGAGGCCGAAAAAGTACAAATCTCTAAGCGGGTGTAACTGCAAAATTATTACCACTGCCTCTTTTTTATAACCGAAAAAAAGAAGATCCAGTAACGTGGGCAACTGGCTGAAAACTCACGGGTTGTGAATTTTAGTCCTCTCCCACCCATCTCTTTTATTCAGGAGGAGCCAACCGCTGCCCAAATTTCTGGGCCGTTTTTCTCCTTGTGAGATTGTGCCCCTGCGTGTTGCCATGGGAAAAATGCTACAATCAGCCCAAAGAGAATGTGCCTTCATGACGTGAGCCCAGCGAGAGGACAACCACCAAAACAACGAGAAAAGGACACCCGCACGGGACCGCACGCGGCAGGCTGGGCGCAGGTAGTGCGCAGGCGCCGGGTCCGCACCGCGCATGTGCCGGAAGCAAGCTTCCCCGCCCCCACCAGCTGCTGGCAGTGCCATCTGTTATCAGCCTTGCCCAGGCTGCTCCCTCTGAATGGCTTTCCCTGACGCAGACCTGCTCGCCCTGTCAGATGCAATCAGGTCAGCCCGGCACTCTGCCCACGCTGGACCTGCTGCCTGTCGCAGCTCCCACCAGCTCCCACGGAGCCATGAGTTCCCAAGACAACACTGCATCTGCCAGGAGGCCCCTTCTTCTTTGGTTACTTGCCACGCTGGCAAATGAGGGCTGTGCACCGCGCCACCTGAGACAGGCCCAAGAACGTTGCTGACTTCCTGCAGGGCACAGGCGGAAACGTCTTCCATCCGGAACGGCGTACCTTCCAAGCTGGGAACTGTCCCAGGTTCTACCACAACCTCAGGTGCAACCAGGCTGCTCAAGCGCCACAGGCAGGCAGAGGCACACCCAGGTCCCGTGGCTCTGCAGGAAGTGGGCGCGCCCAGAGGTGAGATGCAGAGCGCACGCGGGCTCAGAGGCCACACTCCACCAGGCAGCAGAACCCAGGAACCAACACAGCGTGTTTTCATCAAGCTTAGTTGAAACCTCCTGAAGTCTTCATTTAAAAAACAGAAACAGAAAGCAACCCACCACCAACAAAACCCAAGTGCTTCCCCGGCAGGCTCTCCATCACAGCACTCAGGCACTGCATAACATTAACCCCAGCTCCCTTCTCCCAGCTTCCGTGGGGCTGACATCGCCTCTCAGCTCTCAGCAGTCTTCTTGCCATTATCCAGCCTGCGCCTCTCTTCATTGGCCTCCCACTTGAGCCCGCATGGGGGAGAAGACAATGCCAGTCTCCACCTTCGCACGCAGGCTCCCTGGCCTCCGGGGAACACCACGCTGGCCTCATTTATCTCCTGCACTGTTCCTTCCCTCTGCATCTGTGCAGGGAGACTCACGTCACTGGGGGCCACTTTCATGATTTTGTTGCCATCAGGATTAGCTGGATTAGGGGCCGGTACATAAGGACCCCCTGGTGCCGTGAGGAAGTTTCATCACCGGGTCAGCGTGGTGTGAACTATATTCTGTCAACACCACCACTCCTTATAGCCACCAACCAAAAAAGGGGGGAGGATGGAGGTGGGGGCGTGGCAGAGAAAATGCCTGGAGTGCAAAATGTATAAACTCATCATAGCAATACATTCCCACATCATGCATTTCAAAGTGTGTGAGCCATTCAAGACTATTCTTCTTTCAAACAAGAAACCTATGTGATTCTTTTTTTTTTTTTTTTTTAATCTATGAAGAATTTGGTGGGTCTGACAGTGGAGGTAGGGAGAGTAAATATGGGTAGGCGAGTACGTGTAACCACCCAGAGGAAGAACAAAAAGCCCACAAAAAACCTTCTAGCCCCTTTCTAAAGCCATCAAACAGTTTGGGAAGAGTTGCACTGCTGAAACCTTGTATTTTATTCCAGGCTAACACCTCCAGGATGGTTAGTTCCTCTTCTTCTGAAGGACCAAAGCTATCCCATCCAGCAAGGATATGCCCCCATCTAACGTGAAGTAAGACAATGTGGGCAGGAGAGTGGTAGAGGGAATGGTGTGGGGGGTAAAAGGATGGAGAGGAAAACAAAACAGAACTTTTAACTCCTTTTAAAACTTCAATGACTGAATTTTTTTCCTCCCAGGGAATCATTTACCTACCTCCATCCTGGCCCCACTCATCTGGACCCTGTGTGACGTAAACACACAATTTCTACAGAAAGTAATGGGATTTCTGCAAGTGTGTGCGAGTGTGTGTTTTATAGAGCAGTCCCTCTTGCACAGAACTGGGCTGTCCCATCAAAGCCGTATCTGTTATATTTCTGTCTTTCTCTTCTGTTTGGCGTATTCACCAACAAGAGAAAAGGAGGTAAGCTTTGGCGGCCCTGACCTGCAGCTGGAACACAATACTTTCGCACAGCCCTGCCGACCCCTGACATAAATTTTACACCGCAGCTGGCATTTACACACTCAGCATTACCATATGTATAGCTGCTCGGTGCTAATTATGCTAATCACCTGTCTAACTCGCTGCTGCGAAAAATGGTTGCATTTAGCAGTCCAGCGCCTCCCAATGCAGCTTACTGTGTGGCTGAAATGTACATTCAGAGGGCCCTGAATGGCAAGATTTTTCCACGTTGCTGGCTACATTCAGGCCTCAGAAAAATTTATTCAAGTCAACTGGTTTCGGTCCGCAACAAAAAAGTTACGAGAAAAAAGTGAGTGTGTTCTTGCCCTAACATTCTGGATCTGCTTGCAAGCAAAATGATAAATCAATTGGTGTGGGAAACAAAAAGGGAGAGAGATTTCTTTTGGGAGCCATGTGAAACTGTAGCCTATTAAAAAAAAAAAAAAGGAAAAAAAAGGGTCATCCTATTCCCCAAATCTCTAGAAAGAGCAGTTAATAGATATTTAGCCCTAATCCCAATTCTCTCAAATTGCAAGCTTTGTTTGCAATTAAGCAAGGTATTAAACATGTGCAATTTTTTTTTTCTGGATCATGTGTAGACCAAAATGATGCTATCGTATTTATCATTTTTTATTTATTACAACAATGTGTAAATCTCATGAGGAAAATAAAGTAAGAAGAAAGAAATAATTTCTTAGGCAGCTAGGAAAAATTCTTTTGTTATTTTCTCTTAGAAAGCCTCTATTTAAAAAGAGGCTGTGTGATGTTTGAGTCTATTTTGTGAAGGTTGCTGGTTTCCCACTAAAGGAGCAGAGGAAATCAGGGAGTGGGGGTGGGAATGTGGAAGAATTCACAAAAGAAAAAAAACAGTGGTGGGAGGAGAAAGAGGGAGTCAAGAAGCCTACATTTTCCTTCATCTCAAAATTCCTGTATTTATCATCACCATTTCTTAAAGCTGTTTCCTCAGATCACTCTGTAGAATAAATTTCTTAATCAGGAGAATATTGGTGCAGGTATTTCAACAATTCCCCAAATTCAGACTGAAATCCTATTTCTTCCTAACTCACAAAACATGTTCATATTAATTTTTAAAAACCCCGAACGTAGTCACTCTCAGGGCTGCTTCATATTAGGCTATCTGGATGGACAGGTCATATCTGGACACTCCGATTTCTTGTCATTGCTGGCAGCATCGTACGACACGTTTTACCGGAGGGTGGCCCAAAGTGCCAGTGACTTTCTCACCTCCAAACAATCATCATTAGCAGACTCCTTACTTCAGAAATGCAGAAAGCAGGAGAAAACTGGAAGGCCATTTACTTCAGAATATACTGTGGGCTACACCCCTCCGGGCTGCACAACACCAGACTGGCTTTGCGACCCGTCAGCTTTCCACGCTTGGAAGGTGCACCCACCCCGCGGGCTTCCTCCCATGGAGGAGGTCACCCCGAGGCTCGGGCTCTCTGGCCTCGCTTCCGCACACCTTTCCGTTTAACCACCAGCAAATGAAAAACAGGATGCTCGCGCAACTTAAAGATGCTGCTGTGACAAGAGCACTCTTGTCTCTCTCCACCCTCCATTCTGTCCCACATTTTATACACTTCTCTGACCCAATGAAGCAACACTACCCAAGCCACATTGATTTGTTTGGCATCCCAATTCAAGTTGCTATTCTTTGCCATTCCAATGTGTTTATCTGGATTTTGTAGTTTCACATCTTGACTGTGCAGCCAAAAACACAAGTGACACAACCACTACTGTGCTCACTGCAAAGCGCAGGGTTTACCCCCCACCCCCCATCCTCTCAATATCGCACTCTTCTTAAATAGGAGATGGACCACCCTGCCTCATGGCACGGAGCGGTGTTTACATTGCAATACTTGACTGTGTAATACATCTGGCATTTTTGGGCAGGATTCCTGAGCTAGGGGCCAGAAGCCCTTAAGCAATGATTTAAGGGGAAAAAAAAGCCATGCACATTGACTTAACAAAGCCCATTTCCAGTTCCTTTTGCTTACTTTTGTACATGTTTCATTAATAACTGAAAAGTATCTTGGTTGCTAAATTGGGTAAGTCTACTGCTTCTTTTCATTTATCCTAACAATAATAAATAAAGCTTGCACTGTGGTATGGGGACCTGCTTCTCACTAGCCTTGCTTTCACAGCAGTGGCATTACAGGACCCACATGCAGAGCGGACTATTTGGGCCAACTCACACCTGGGTTTCTGGATTAGAAATAAGGTCCTGCCCCCACATTATAAATCTCTCCAACAACAAACTTGCCATTCGTTAGCAGGTATCTGACTGCCCACCAACAACAGTTTCCCTAACACATGTCAGCTGTTTCTCCAGCCATGCTCTAAACTCCAAATGAAACAGTCATACTCCTTCCTGGAGGGACTAAGGATGGGGCACATCTTCCTGTCCACCAGACTCCTAAAATCCCCCACCACAGCCCAGCAGTTTCTCAATGGCAGTATTCTGCTTACGGAAGGCATGAGACATTGCAGTGTAAAGGAAAAAAAGCGCCCTCAATCCAATTTAAGAGAAAAAAAATCCAGTAAGTATTATTGTAAGCACCCAAATTCAAAGATTAGAAGAGAAAGTAACAGAAGTGTTTGTATTTTGATGACCCTGATTATATCTGTGTATTCAAGCAATGTTCCCACCGAGGGAATCCCGCAGAGCTTCCTCCTCCTGCAGGCAGAAGTGCCCTCACCAGCAAAGCCCTCTGCTCTCTGGATGTCAACCAAGACCTCTTATGAGGATGGACCATAAAATCTGGATAAGGAATTCCATCGTCTTCGATCTAGCCAAGCTCCTTGTGCCCACTGGCTTTGGTGGGAGTTCTAAGCAAGGAAAACCTGAAGTGGGGCACCTGGGAGGGAAAGCCATGGTTTGTGCTCCACTCACCTTCTCAGAAATGCTACGGAACCCGGTTCTTCCACTGTCCATGCGCCACAGTAAGCAATACAAGCAGGGGACCAAGACTTATTTCCCACTCTCTCTGGCGGTGTGGTATGGGTTGAAGAAACTTGTCAATGGATTTTAAAGTTGCATCAGCAGTCCATTAAAAAAAGTCATGATTCTTCAACAGGGGAATCACATCTTCTGCCAAGAGCCCATCAAAGAGTGTGGTCTTGGAACCAACCCTAACCAAAATAAGAATTCCAAGGATGCAAATGGCAGCTCTGTATCTAGTATCTCCCGCAGCCGGCTTGAAATAATAAATGTTCTCATTCCCTCCTCTTAGTTTGTGATTAGCCAGACTTACAACCATTGCAGAGTTCACACTAGTAACTGCAGAGATCCACTTGGAAGGAAATGACGTGGGCAGCTGAGAGTGGGTGGGTGGGAGAAAGGGCAGGAGGGAAGGGGGGAGGGGGAGGAGGCAGCAGAGGTTCTGGGAGCCAGTGAGGGGCACAGAAAACATTAATAGTATTATAATAGGACAACACAGCTATGGTTATTGTGTGGGGGTGTCTGACACAGCTGGAATTCCCTCAACTTTTTCTCCCCCTAAATAGTGTCAAAAGAGTGCCAGAAATTAAAATAATACATTTATGCAAAGTGGCTTCTATTAAATCTGGTCCCCTTTCCAGTTATTTTATAATATTTCCATATTTGTTTTAAAAGCCAAAACCCTTTTACAGTGAAACACATCCGGAGTAGAACTGAACACTCATCGGGGCTACATCGGGGCAGACAGTAGCACGGTGAGGCGGGAGGCGGCCACAGAGCGCCCCCTTTCTCTGCCCCATTGTGACTCTCCCTACCCCGACACAAGCAGGAGAGCAGGGCAGACGAGTTTCAGCTTGCCCCGAGTGGACAGAGCCTGGGGTCACAGGCAGGTCAGCTTTGAAGGAGAAACCCACATGAAACATAAACATGGCATTGTGGAAAGCAGACGAATCTCCTGTGGCTTGTCCAGCCAGCATTCATCTCGGCATCAGCTGTGGCGCATAATCTAAACACACGGATCAGGCTGTTCATACATCTGGAAGCCGTCATCTTCTGGAGCCTCCGGGCGGCATCTGATGTGTCTGAAACACCCCATTACCCAACCTGTCCCCTCAACTTGTTGAAGGGTCAAGAATGGCAGATAGCAAAGACATGGGGAGGATTTGCAGGGTCAACTGCCCTGTGTAGAAGACACCTGAGGGCTATTTGTTCTTTTTTAAACAATCATTGGTAACTTCGCATTTCCAATTGTTTTTCTCCAAATATCAAAGAGACCCCACAACTTCTTCCATCTAAATGTACATATGCACTAGTGCAAACGAATAAATGCCTATCCAAGCATATTTTTCCTTTCAAACCATGCATGGCGGGGCAGGGCCCAGGGAGCAGAAAGGAGCTGCATTTTTCTTCCTGTCCCTTGTGAAATGCCCCGAAAATGGCAGCCCCAGAGAAAAGAAACCAGGTGCTCACTGTGGAAGGGCAGTGACAGCAGAGTCCATGCTGCCCTTCTGGCTGGGACGCCTTGGTCCCTTGCTGTCCCTTGGTTCTGCTCCATAAGGGCTCCTGGGGGGACAAGGGGGAGTGGTTTGTGACAGAAACAGCTGGAGGAGAATGACACCACCAAAGAGTTCACACGCTAGCCAGGCTTTGGAAGAAGCTGTTATTTCAATATGCACAAGGGCAGCGGTGTCTTCTATTAAAGCTTCTATTAAAGCACCCACACACCAGTCCATGTGCCTGCTGAATGTTTGGATGGAGTTCCCCTGAGGGCAGAGACTGTGGCTTTTCACCAACATCTCTCTGGAGATGCTAAAAACCTTCAGGCTACTGAGGTTGAGGTGGAACCAGTCTTTCTGCAAATTTAGATATCCCCACCAAAAGGTACCCAACTATAAAGCATTTCTTTCCTCCACGGCCTCTTTCCTCTTTCGACCCGTCATGGTGTTTTTCTTTGATGTTTAATGTCACTCTAAGAAAAACAGTTATCTGGGTCAGTAAATACAGGAATGGGATGGGGGGGGGTTATCTTAAAGAAGAGACTAATACTCTCGCATCTCTGCAATGTATTGTAGCCACAACTGCATCATCATAAACATCTTCCATCTGCACAGCATGGGTCTTCCAGTCAAAATCTTTTTAGCATCTAAACCAGTGGGTCTCAACTGAGATGATTTGGTACACCCTCTCCCCCAGTGGCATCTGGCAATGACTGGAAACACTGGTGGTCACAACTGGGAGGGTGCTACTGGCATCTAGTGGGTAGAGGCCAGGATGCTGTTAAACATCTTATAGTGCACAGAACAGCCCCCGACAACAGAGGATGATCCAGCCCCAACGTCAATAGTCCTGAGGCTGAGGGACCTTGCTCCAAATTGAAGGAGTGGTGAAACTCAGTTATCTCCTACAACTGATTGCCTGAGTTCAAGAACACTGGAAGAGTTAACACTAGCAAGGTACAAACTGGAAAGCACTTACACGTATCATGCAGTATTCAAAAAAACAATTTCTTCTATTTTCCTTAAAAAAAAAAAAAGTCAAAATCACAACCTGCCTCCTCCCCCCCTGACGCTGGCCTGCAGCAATGTTAACATCCAAACACCAAGGCAATATGGATTCATTTCAAGGCTGTTGCCCTCTGCAGAAAAGGAGGCCAGGAGCTGGGCAAACTTCTAGAAAAAACAAAAAGCTCAGAGATAAATGAATGTTCTATCGCTGGAGAAGCTTGACAAGAAACTTGTGTCTGAGGGGGGCTGGAGTGAGGGAGTTGATATGAAAAGAAATAGATACTGAGGGAGATGGGCTAAAACTGCTCAACAAAAAGGAAATACCAACAAAAAAATAGGCAAGATTAAAAATAACATCGGTCTGTGCCCAGAAGGGTGAGATCCAGGTGAAGCACTCAGCGGTCCAGGGAAAACACTAGAGGCCAACATGTGAGCACACTCATGAGACAGGGATGGCTCGCAGGCAGCGCTGACAGCCCCCAGCTCAAGCAGGGAGACTTCTGTGAAATGGCCCTGAGGGACCAGCCCAGCTTCCAGGCTCCCACCCAATCTCAACCACCCCACAAAGGCAGGCAATGGCTGCCCTCCAAGAGACCACATTCCTGTTCTCTGAGCCTTTGCCCATGCTGTTCCTTCTGCCTGGAAAGCCCCCTCCCCTCTCCCCTCCAGCCCCTGTGCCTGGCTCAGGCCTCCACCCTTGAGGCCATCCTGGAAGATATCCCCGATTTTCCTGCCATTTTGGCACTGCTGTCCTTCATGTTAACCACCCACACACCAGTCCATGTGCCTGCTGAACGTTTGGATGGAGCTCCCCTGAGGGCAGAGACTGTGGCTTTTCACCAACATCTCTCTGGAGAGCTTTCTGCAATGGCGGTGCAGAACCAGTGGTGGTACTGAGAACATGTGCAGAATGAACGCTTCTATTTTTATACAATGACAATTAGTTTCTCCCCCACCTTGCTGCCATGGTCGTGTGTTTCTGCAATAGCAGATGCCCACTACATTAGTCAACATATTCTCTATCAAACCTCACTACTCCACAATATATGTGAAACTGATTTGACAATTTTGATTTGCAAACACTATAACCCTAACATTCAAGCTGGTATCTTAACATGTAATTGACAGTTTCTTAAAAGGCAAGCATTATATGGACATTTAAACAACAGAATACAGTAATTCTTATCACCAATGCCTACACATGGACACACGCGCGCACGCACATGGACTCTTCCTCATCTAGCATGTATTAGTCTCCACATTGTGGCTGATGTAGTCTAACTCTTTATAAAGCCACATTTCCCCAGCATGTTAAACAAAGCATGCAAGTCAATTTGAAGATACAGCCTTTTGAGTAGATCCCTTTAATTTGCTGGCTGTATTAAAAAGATAACATTAACATGACTTTGGCAGATAGGAGGATATGCAGAATAAGACAATGTGCATACACACACATGCTCCTGTGATTTTAAATCGCAGGAGAAAGAGGTTCTTCCAAACTATCCCTCAGCATCCCTCTCCCCTTAAAATCTCATACTTTACTTTCTTCTGTTGCTTTCTAACTAGGGCAATATGCTACCTCTATCCATTTCGTTTGTGTAGCAAGCACTCTGTTCTTGCCCAGTTCATATAAAAATTCATGTCTAGAACTTTCAGAACAACGTACCTCTTAACAAAGCACCATCTAACAGATTTCTTTACTGATCGCCATGAGGAATTTATCTATGAGACAGATGCACAAAATGAACTTAAATTTGGAGATGCTACTCAATTCAATTCACGGACATCTACTGAGGTCTAGGACAGCAGATTTCTCACTCCTGAATGCAAATGCTCACACTACTTACTGCTGACGTGAACACTCAGCTCACTGTGTCACAAACAAGATCTCTACACAGTTACTTCTGCTTTGAAATGAAATTAAATCTATATGGCTACTGTCGTATAGTCACCTATCTAGTTGGGTTTATCTGCATTTACGAAACTCGCTTCTTTAGGGGGAGAGAGAATCTAATCTAGCACGGAATGAATGAATGAATGAATGAATGAATGAATGAATGAGATCAAGGACAGGGCAACAGGAGCACAAGTGACTTATGTCATCAGTAGGCAAAACAGACCTGGAGACACACAGCAACCCATAGTTTCCCATCTGTAAAACGGGACAATCCTCATCATAAAGACATTACATCCACTATCATGTTAGAGAAACAAAATAAAGTAATAACAGACAGCTATTTTATTGAGTTGCAAGGCATGTGACAATATATAACAAATGCCTGGTACATGGCAGTTGCTCAACAAGTGATAGTATTAGTACAGAGTAAATAACATTTGGCCCAAGAACCAGTCAGCCATGCTGGAACTGCCAAAAGTAAGCAAAGTGAGTGTGCCCCTCAGAAGTCTCCTCATCCAGTCCACTGAAAAAGAAAAACTCTACTCCCTCTCACTATACAACTGGCAGCTCCCATAAAACTGCTTGGAAGCACACTGCATCTCCTTCCAGGACTTGAAATGGGTCGTGTTATGCAGAAAGCAAGTTATTTCCAGAAATATGCAATGTTAAGAAAATAAATCACATTCTCTCTCCTTCAACGTGTTAAAGGTCCACTGAAAACTTGCTAAGAACACAAAATCACGTTTTGTCATCCTCATCAGATGGCAACAAACACAGGTTGGATCAAGTGGTGGAAAGTGGTGGATGAGCCGGCCCTCCCTGTTCTCAGGCCCTATTCTGTCCCAGAATCTATGGCAGTGCCCCTACAGTCTAGCCAATCACATCACTTCCAAACTCCTCAGCTGGGGCCCCTGCTGGTGTGTCATGCCCATGCCTAAAATGCCCTCCTTCCCCCACCGGTCTCCTCACCACTTCCATGGAAGCTCCCACAGCCCATTTCAACTGTGAACCCAAATGTAGTCCAAATGCATCGAATTCTAATAGTTTTAAATTGTGCAGTGTCGCACACACTTGAGTCTCCTATGGTGCTTAACACAGTGCTAGGGACATCATAGGTGCTCAGGAAACTTGTTGCTAGGAGCATAATAGCTGCTCGATAAAACCCTTCTTTTATCTACCAGTGATACTGAATCGCTGAACTGAGGTAAATTACTCCATGGATTCAATCCAAAGAACGCTTTTGTATTAATTACCAAACTACTTAAGGCAGGAATGTTTTGTCTTAATTACGTAGACTATTATTTTAATTGTCACTTCTCAATTAAATACTCCAACTCCACCACAGGCTTGCAAAACTCCGCAAGCTGAATCTTCACAAACAAGGAGAGATTAAGGATATATTCTCCAGGGTTCGTCTCCAACAGCATCCTGAAAGGGGTCACTGAAGCGATTAGGCGCATAACTCCTCAGCTTCCACATGCTGCCCGGGGGACTGCTCCAGGCACTTTGGTTTGAAATATCTACAGTCACCTCAACTCTCCCCTACCACCCTCCTGTAAGGTAAGGGATGCCCCAAGTGGTGTTTAGGGTTAAAATGATTCCAAATAGCAGGATTTGGAATTTGCCAAAAAGATAAATAAGAAACAACCAGCAGGGGAAAAAATGGAAACCTGTGTCACCAAAATAATGTAAAAATGTTTGCCTTCGAAAAAATACACATCTATTTTAAATCTGCAACTCCTTTGCTAAGAAAGGTCCCAAGAACTCTAAAACTGAGGGCCGTGGAAAAAGACTGGTAGAATCCCTCCAAGAGGTCCCTTCAACCTCGCGTTCTTAAAACATTTCTTTCCTTTGCCTGCAAAATGCAGCCTTCTCCCAGAATAATTCCATGTCAAAAGCCCCCACCCGCGAGGAAACATTAATCTACTTTGCAAACATGCGTTCCAGTCTGTGCCTTACTATTTTTTTTTCCACTCCTTCCACCCCCACCCCGCTT
>NW_016805186.1:2028041-2030275 GCF_001698545.2 Rhinopithecus bieti | reverse complement strand
CCCCGGCCCGCCCCCGCCGCTCTCTCCCACCACACCTCAGCCGGCGCAGCGCCCCGAGTAGATTACAGCGCGGTCTTTGTCGGGCGGGCCTGGCTCCCGGCCAGGCGCCCAAACAATAAACAATCCCCGGGGTGCGGGCAGGGGGTTTCGCCGGCCGCAGCCGGGCTCTAGGTGTGCGCTGGCGAATATCTCTATCAACCGCGAGGAGGGACCGGGCCGGGGGCGCGGGCGCCGCGGCGGGCGCTCTTACCTTCCACCCACAGCTCCTCCACGTTGGTCTCGAGGTTCGCTGCCTTTAATCCCACCGCGAAGGCCCCAAATATGAGGAGGCCCACAACCAAGAACTTGCCGCAGTTTTTTTGAATGTAACAACCCAGTTTAAATAAGAGTCTCTGAAACTTCGCTCTCAGCCACAGCGGCGCTTTCCGGCCAGTAGCCTTCCCCTGGGGACGAAGCAGAAGGGAGGAGTGAGCGCCGGGGAGTCGCGGCCCGCGCGCCCACGCCCGCTCGCGCGCACCCGCCCGGTGAGCCCCAACAGCCGTGGGGCGCGGGTGGCCGCGGCACACGGACTCGCCCTCGAGGCTGCAGCCCCGGCGGACCTGAGCGTCATGGGGGTGGGGGTGGGGGGCCGGGCTCGGTCATAAATCAAATCCGGGCCGCAGCGTGGGAGCTGCACCTCGGGGACATCAGGGCGCCCCCACCCGCGGGATCCCTGAGTACGACTTGGGGCACTGGGGCTGCAATCCAGGAGAAGAGGAAGCCGAGGTAGAGAGGAGAGAAACCACTAGACACAGGCAATATTCACCCCAGACCTGAGAAGGGAGGGGCTGCGTAATCCCAGCGATGGAACCCAAGGTTCAGGAGCCAGCAAACCAGTCCTGTTCCGTCCATCACCCTCGGGGACGGGCGCTAGGGGCGAGCGCGCTTTGGAACAACATATTGCGGGTTCCCCCAACTGGACCCCCGCCTAGAGTGGTAGGAAGTGGGGATCCACGTGGTGAGCGCGGCCGCCGGAGTTCACTCCCGACGCTTTTCCATAGCGTTGGAAGAGGCTGTGTGAGCTGAATTAGGAAGTGGGGCAGCCATCTGCAACTTACGACAATATTTGTGATCGGAAGAGGGCGGCCACATGGATCTTTCCCTCCTCTCCCTTCCTTTCTGGTTAAACGTAAAAAACAGCCGAGTGCACAGGGAAGGGCCCAGGCCGGCACAGGCTGCTCCCCGGCGCGGCGTTTCCCCGGCGCTGGCCGCGGCCCCGGCGGGCCCCCGTCTGGGTGCTCGCCTTCCCCGGATTCCACACATTTCAGCGAGCCTCGTAAACACAATGAACCCGGCCGTTCCGCAGACTCGCACCGCGAATTTAAGGTGGCAATTTGTTTACAACTTTCCCTCCCCCTACCAGGCCCTGAGGAGAGGCGGCTCAAAACCTGGAAAACACGGGGAATGTCTTTTTCCGAGAATAATTTTTTAAGGGAGCAAAGATTTCATGCTCAACAAAAGCAAAACCGGCTGCCAAAAAAGGAAACCACCTTTATTTCGGCTCCCTCCCCCCTTCCTCTCTCCGCCTCTCTCCACTCCGCCTCCCCCTCCAAGATGTTAAGAAATGTGGCATTACAGGGGTTTAGGCTGCAAATAGGAGCAGGGGCGCAGGAGGAGGGAGTTCCAGGGCAGGGGGCACGGGGCAGGGCAGTACCACGGCCGCCCTTGAGGTGGTCCGCCGTGGACGGCTTTCCAGTGCTCCGGAAAAGGCACGCCGGGGAGGGCGTGTGTATACACACACACACACACACACGCGCGCGCACACACCTCCACCCCCTGCGGACCTGAGACAGCCCTTTCCTCCCAGGACCAGAGGGAGGGTTTGAATTTTTCAATCCCCACTTGTCTGCTGCTTTTCCTGGAGAGGTGTGAGTGTGTGTGTGTGTGTGTGTGTGTGTGTGTGTGTGTGTGTGTGTGGCGGGGGCGATCCCAAAGAGTTAGAGGAGGGAAGAGAAAGTGGGAAGAGAGGAGAGTCTGAAATGCACCTTGGAAATCTGCTCCAGAGCGAAGGCGGCGTCGCAGTAGCTGGGCCGGTGCAGATAGTCCCGGTCCGGCGCGGCAGCACGGCGCAGCCCCCCCGTACGTCTGCGCCTCCCACCTCCAGCCGGCCGGCCCGGGGCACCGATGCAGCCGCTGCCGCCGCCGCCGCGGTCCTGGGGCTCGGCGACGTTACCAGCCGAGGCCATGTTGCCGCC
>NW_016805186.1:2020123-2025151 GCF_001698545.2 Rhinopithecus bieti | reverse complement strand
CGGGGCGGTCCATGCGGCTCCCGCAGGGGCCCGTCCGCCGGCTCTCCCCGCCCCTTCCTTCCTCCCCGGCGGTTTCCCCTCCCCGCTTCCTTCCCTCGGCCTGCGCCTTCTCCTTCCTGGCTCTCCCCGCTCCCTCCCCCACCAGCCTGGCCACCTTCCCTCCAGCCTCTCCTCCTCGGCTTCAGGGGAGGCCGTGCCCCGACCCCTAACCCGCAAACCGTGTGCGGTACCGGGGCAGGGCGGGATGTCCCGAGGAAGAGAAGGAGACGGGGTGGAGGCATTTGGGGGCGTTCGCGGGATCCGGAGGGGGACCTGAGCACCGGGCCAGCGCGGAAATTCAAAACTCAGACCGCTTAAGGAGCACGTGATTCTGTGAGTGGCTCGGGGAAGGGCTGCGGAAACTCGGAAGGCAGGCGGGCAGCGTGCGACGAAAGTGACACTGCGTTGATAAAGAGCGCAGACGGCTCCACACATTTCCAGTTTCATCTTTGAGTACGATCCTGATGTTTATTAGGTTTGATAAATAGCACAAAACAGGAAAAGAAGTTTACTATTCTAGCTTTTCTTACTGAACGGTTATGCAGACACTTCAAGTCGAACCATTGTGTGCTTCTGGAAATTGCTTTTAAAACTGGGGAGGGGTAGTACCCCTAGTTTTGCATGTCAGCCTTTTTACATTTCAAGCTTGCTGGAGGGCAAGGAATCATGTAGCCATAGACTCGTTGCTATGTTTGTCTTTTCAAACTTTTCCACCACGTTTTGGCCCAAAACTATTAGTGTTTCGTCTCAATCTTTTACTAGAGGGATTTCGGTATAGCTGCTTGGATGAAGGAGTTCTGGAAGGAAATGGTAAGCAGTGTGCCCGTAATGGATCCGCCTCTCTCTCCGCACGCGGCTGCATGTCCTCTGGTTCCCGCGGCTGCCACATGCACGTCATTTCAGTGGCAAAGCCTCTTCCACTCAGGCCCATATCCCTTAGTTTGACTTAATTCCTAAACGTTTTGAACATTGATCCCCGGAGCTTTCAGAGCCCACTCGCCCGCTGTTTGATGGGTTAACTCTTCAGCATCTCAGACAATGGTCCCGGCCTGTAAATTCTCCCCGTGGGTTCCAGGACGCACTCCGGAGCCTCGGCTCTAACGAGCGCTATCTTAATCTCCCCACCCCCCACCCGCCGCTTCCCCTGTGGTCTGCTTTTTTCATACTCAGAGATGAATTACTTTGAGGATCTAATTGGCCTTGTTTCTGTAACGTTTTAAGAAAGGGAAGAGGAGCCAGTGTAAAAGCCTGCTCGACTTGGGTGGTCAGGGCTGAGGCTGCCCCCAATTTGCCTCATTGCTGATGCATGCGAGTGCGACATTCCCAGCGATAATGTTGTTCCTAATCAATCTGCCCTTATTTACATTTGTAAGCATTGTTGGCTTTAATATGCATGCCCTGTGCAGGGGACTGCTGTGCCACACCGGGTTTGTTAACTTCAACTAACCCACAAGGATTCCACAGACCTGAGATGAGGCTGACTGGGGCAGCCAGACCTGCTAAGGTGTCCTCTGGGAAGACAGTCCCTTTAAATGGCCCTTCTGCCTCATGTCAGCCCTTGTGACAGTTACCAAATAAGTGAGAACTTAGGGCCTTATCAGCCAGCAGGAGTTGCCAGCCTCTATGAAGCAAGAGCTGAGTGTTCCATCTCCCCTTTCCAGGTAAAGTTCATCTCAATGCATAAATTGTCATTTTGGTCTCCCAGTCATGATCCAAGACTTTTCATTGGAGTGTGTAGTTTTCAAAGCAGATGCCTTAAGCTCTCTGGATTCCCTCACATCTCCCCACTTCTCTGTTCCAATACTACAAATATCCATGGCCACGCCACACACATTTCAAAAGTGACATCAGATTATCCAAATGATGACAATGAAATAAAACATCTGCCCTTTGTGTTGGGATGTTCCAATGGTAAGCAATTGTAGGAGGCAGACTTGGTGGAGTTATGAAAAACCACAGTGAGATTTCAACTTTTCACTGGTTTCTCAGATCAAACCAAATGAGTCTTTAAAATCCAATGTAATTTGGCTAACTTTGCAGAGTATAAATGTATTCCAGTAATTTGACCCTGGGGCCATTTATAATTTTGCCTACTGAGTTTAATACTCTCTTCCAGAAATACAAGGAATTGCAAACATGATTTTAAGTCCTTCAGTATTCTTGTTGAGAGGGTGGGATGGACAGAAGCATTGGGGATTTGATGCAATATTCTTTTACTGCATAGGGAGCCCAGGATACAGGATGTGAGTGATGGTCAAGGCAGGGCTTCAGAAGTTCCAAGCAGGTACCTTGAATAAGAGTTGAGTCGACTCAACTCAAGCCAATGTGCCACCATCCAGCACATTTTCTTGGCTCCCTAAGAATGCCTTATTATTTTCTCATTGGCAGCTTTTATATATTCTTCAAAGGTGATGGTAGAAAATGAGTCTGAAAGGTTTCAGGGAAGTCGGGGGTGGGGTGGGGGGAGATTCAGCAGCTACAAAATGTAAAACTACTGGGCTTGACTCCCCTCCCCTACTCCCTTCCACCTTCTGTTTCCTCCCCTTATTTACCCCCCTCCCCAGGCTGGAGGAAAGGGAACAGCTCTAGCCAACTTGTCAAAATAATGCTGCTAATTACCCCTGATCTCCTTTAATGGGAAGCTGCTCCTAACTCCACAAAGGAGTAAATGAGGGGTCTACAGCACAAACCCGGGAGCACTGGCATTTTTTGAGCTTACAGTGAGCTGGGGGTGGGGAAAGCGGCAGAGGGGAGTGTCCTGAGAAGGTCCCAGAAATCTCCACATTGATTACTCCAGGTTTAAATACTAGCTTGAAAGGGGAATTAGACTTTATGTATTGCCAAAAGCTATTGGTATTCTCTTGCTAAGCATGTCACCAACTGCTGAGAGAATGTTCAGAGCCTACTATGAACTTGAAAGAAAACAGAGCATTGACCCCTGCATTGATCCCCCTTTCTCCAAATATATTCTTACCCACATTGCTTTCCTCTAATGGATAGAGATGTATTCCTGAAACACCCAGACTTTGAACATGTTTTGCATCCTTCCCTCGCCTCGCCTCTATCTCCCTGTCTAATATATCTCTATCAAGCTTTGCGTTTGCTAGGAGGCACACCATTCATTTCAGTGATCTCTGCCATTGGGTCCTGCATGAAAAAGAAGCTGAGCAACATGATCCCTTTGACCCACTGCTGGAGCAACAAATTTATTAGAAATATAGGCATGAGAAATGAAAGGGAAGTAAAACAATTCCAGCTTATTGTGTGTCTTTCTTTCATACTGCTAATCCGGTTTACACATCACGCCTACACGTCTCACTAGGGCATTATACACTGTGGCAGAGGCTGGAGAAAATAAAAGGTGTGTGTGAGAGAGAGAGAGAGAGGGAGAGAGAGGAATGAGGATAAAAACGGGAGACATTTTAATCCACATTGATTAACCTCATCAGTTTATCTATCTGTAGAAAGTTGAAGATAATTTGTAAAACAGCCTTTTTCTTTTCACAAAATAATTCCAAATGGTTCTAAGTTTTGTTCAAAGAGCTTGTCAGATTATGACTACTTTATAACCAGAAATTAGATACACCTCGCACAGTGAGTTTGAAATGAAGCTAATACCCCAAATTGAGAATGGTGGGGCCTATTGATGTCTACCTTGATTCAACATTTTAATTGAAACAGATCATGGACTTAAAGGCATTTTATAGCCTTGTGGAAGGAAGCTGGGTGACAACTGGAACACACACAAACTCACAATTGAAAGCCCCTTGTTTTACAACTTGGGCATTCCATGCACCTGAGGCAACAATTTATCCTGAGTACCACCCAGAAATTTTAAGTTGCAATAAGAAAGGATGACACCATAAAGCACTGTCTTTCTTTGTGAAGGCGACTAATTGCATGCTGAACTACTGTGGCCAATAAACACAGAAATAAATAAAAACCTAAAAGAAATGCACACACACAGAATGCTGAAAAAGGACTATTGTGGTAGTTCAAGACCTTAGTGATCCAATTATCAAATATTTAGAGCCACCCATTGTGGCTTTTTATTATTTATGTCTAGTTCTTTTGTATTTCTCCTCCCCAGGGAGGAAGAAAGGATAAAAAGGGAGGAAGACGGTCTTCTCTACCAGGTGCAGGGAAACAGGTCTGTGGGTGTCTTCCACAGCCACCCACCCATATAGTTCTTCTTAGGTGATGGAAACAGATGAGTTTCCATGAGAGTGTGCTCATCCACACGCTAGCATCATTTTAAACATGAACCTAGTAAATACGTGGAGACACAGCGCATGTCACCCAGAGGCACAGTCTCTGGGGGTCTTGGGGTTCAGCGCTGGGCCCAGGTCTGTAAGGTGCGAATCGGTCCTGCCCGCCCCCGGGCTCCCCTGAGGCCGCACTCTGCACTCTCAGCACTGGGCTGGTCGCCCACCTCTGTAAGGGTGGCAGGCACCCGAGCGCCGGAATCGGTGGGCACAAGAGTCACACACATCACCTCTCCTACCCACCGCCCCTTCCTGAACTCCAAAAGCCCCTCTGGCCCTTTTCCTGCAGCATGGAAGAGGAGGTGGGTAAGGTGCGTCTCTTCTAGCCCGGGTGTCCCGCTCCCCTAGGCGTGCGTGCCGGCTCGAGAGCGTGTCTGCGGGGCGCGAGCGTGCGCCCTTCCCTGCGGCTGCTCCCGCGAGCGGCCGGCAGCGGCTTCCGCGCGCGCGCCTCGAGCCCCCTCCCCTCGGCGCTGTCACTCTCCGCACGAGCCCCTCCATCACCCGCTCTGCCTCCGCTGGCGAGTCAGTAGCCACCACCAGGCTGATGAGCGGAAGCCAAGGTGGCGACCCTTTCAGGCGTGAAAATGGGGGCCCCGGCGACCCCCTTCGTGAGACTTCCCCTCGGAGCCGTTCCTCGGCCCGGGCCTGCCGCGGCCAGCCCCCCCTCCCCGCCCCGCGGGGCTGGCCTCGGGGGCGGGGGCCCGGGCGTGCGAGCGAGCGTGGA
>NW_016805186.1:1974275-2019566 GCF_001698545.2 Rhinopithecus bieti | reverse complement strand
CGCGAGCCTGGCCGCCCCTCCCCGCCCCCCGCGGCCCTGTCTGCGGGGGGCCGCCGGGCGGGGGGTCTCCGCGCGCTCCCGCGGCTTCTCCACCTTGTGCTCGGCTCCCCCGCCCCCGCACACATTATTTGCTAACATTTGGCCATCTTGCCAGAACGCCGGTGGGGGGAGGTGTGGGGAAGCAGGGGAGCTCCTTTTAGCATCCCCAGCGCTCCGGGAAGTGGGGGGTGCCCAGAGGGCTGCGGAGGAACACCACCTTTCATGCCTGCATTCTCAAAGCCTTGCCTGCTCCCATTCCCACGGCAGCGCGGAAAAGCTGGGAGCCTTCTAGATGACAGGCCCACAGGCCGCCAGGGAGGCGGAGAGCAGGAGAGCTGGACAGTTCACAGCGCCTTCCCGGGGAGATTTCAGCACGAGATGTGTGCGGATTCGTGTCGGTCCCTGGGAAGCCGCTTTTTCTGAAAGAGACCAAGGTGGCGTCCCTTGGAAACCAAGATGGGTAGCTGCTCCGAAGAATCACGGATTGACATTTGCTCCCTTTCCCTTCCGATTCCTGTGGTTTCTGGGGTATGCCACCCAAATGCTCCCACCCACTATGCCTTCCTGTGCCAGGCGGCCTTGGGTGACTGGCCTACACCTAGGAGCTGGTGGGTCTCGCGGAGAGCCCTGCTCTCACCCAAGACTGAAACGTCCTATTCGGGAGCGCCCGCGCTACAATGTCTGACGTTTTATCTGCTCAACCCCGCCGCTGGTAGACGGTATTTCACACACCGCCTCTTTAAATGGGCCACATTATGAATCAAGATGAATTACAGATACAAGGGCAGGGTGGAGGGAGTGAGAACATTTACTGCAACTCTGAAGAGCTAACTAGCTGGTCTTGAAATAAAACCAGACTCTTCTCACTTCATTCTGGGCTGACAGTGTGATTAGGTGTGTGTGTGGCGGGGCGGGGCAGGGGTAAAAGAGGTGCCCCGTGTGTTAATAAATAATCATCATCATCCTAGGGGTTTCAGGGTCTCCTCCCACTACGATGACATAGCCATTCTTGAGCAGAGTCATTTGAGTTTCCAGAATGCATGTGTTTGAGACACATTAAGTAAGCATTCAAACGGGGGCAGCCCTGTGAATTTGGCTGGTCCAGAAGGTCATTTCATACCAGTGACTTCAGTCAAAAATGGACTCAAATGCATATTGGTTGACCATGGATTCTAAGAGTCATGATAGTTGTAACAACAACAACAAAACAAAACCCAACATTTCCCTTCAAAACACTTCTCCCTGTCTTTTGTGTCATATCAAAAGGCCCTGTTTCTCTATCAATGTGGGTGGAGTTACAAACAGGAAGGGATACATAATCTCCAGATAGAGGGGTCTAGAATATGAAGGAGAAAGGGGGATAAGAAAAAAAAGAAACAGCTGATAAAGGGCGTTTAAATGGCCCACAATGTAGAGTTGCTAGGAAAATTCGAGCAGAACTTGAGGAGTTTGCTTTTCCGAGTTAAAATGAAGGCCCTCACGGAGGCATACTCCTGTTGAGTTGTGGCCAAGGCTGATACTCAAGAGTGGACATTAGTTTTGTGTGGCCTGGGACTTAGGCAGCTTTCAGAGTGAAGGGGGAGTGGGGAGCTTCTTTAGCAACTCAAAATTACAAACACAAAATTAAGTACAGGGCCTTGGAAGTGGCCTGGGCAGGGAGGAGCCCTAAAGCTACCTGGGCTTCCAGCAAATCGCCTCTCTTGAGTGTGCAGACGGTTGGACGACGGAACTACTCAGTCTTTGTGGTCCTGCTGGTCTACGCTGTCCCTTAGTTAGGACTGAATGTGTTCATATGAGTCATATCTTATCCAAGGCTTTACAGTTGGGAGCAAAGACAAGTTTGTTTTGCACAAGAGTGTAAGTACTTAGAGTTGGGCAGGTGTGGCATAATGAGACAGGGAGCAGAAAATCTGGTGTGAAAACTTACAAGTTCAGGAAGGAGGGAAGCCCCTGGAAATGTTCTCTCCTGTAGAAAGTAAAAAATTCCTTTTTGAAGTTTCTCTTTTTGTTAAAGAATACATCATAAATGTTAAAAAATAAGTTTGTTTTAAAAACTAACTTCCATCAAGCCTCCTTGCTTTGTGCTAATAACTCTTTGTTAAGCCCTATCGTACATAGCTGTTAAACATGCTCACAGGCACGCACTACATTCTATGTCCTTGTACCTGAACCAAGATATTTATGCTGGACATGCTCACAGGCATGTCCGTTCCAGCTCGCAGCCTATGCCCCTTCCCTATTTGGCACAAGCAACTTCCTCTTTTCTTTGTCTTTCCATTACTTTTACCTATTTAGAAAAGTTTTAAACTGTTAGCCAGTCAGGTTTTAGTTTCGATTGTGAGGTCTGGCTCCAGCCATTGGAGACAGGACACAGTTGCAGGGACAAACTGTGTAAGGCATAAAAATTGCTTCCCTCCTTTGTTCAGGTGTGCTCTCCACATTGTTTCATCTGCGATGAGCACCCTTTCTGCAGAAAGTAAAAATGGCCTTGCTGAGATAATTAAATTTATGTTCGAGTGCTGTTTGTTTGCAGCACCAGGGAACAAGCATTCTGTTTCTAAATAAACATTATACATATAACATCTCCCAAAAGCAACCTGTCTTTCTTTTCCTTCCTTTGAAATCAATCTTTGCAGATGATGTCAGTGCTGTGTCTCTCTTCTCTCCACTCTCAGATGCTAGAAGCATTAAATCAAGTCAATGATATGGGTTCTGGTTGGGAGTCAGGGACCCAGCACCCTTATGTGTTACCTTCTGGTGGTTCTCTGGGACTCCCACCAGGGTGGGCCCTCTCTCATCAAACAGCTGCCTCCACACTTCTAAAGCTGCTTATGTCTCCCCACTTCCCAAAAACCAGCTCCAGCGCTGTCCAATCTAAGCCAGATGGCATGGAGGTGTTAGTGGCACACAAGGTTACCAGACAACATAGCTCAGCTCCAAGTCTTCCCAGTCTGATAAGCCAATTGGCATCAAAGTGTTAATAGCTGATGAAGCTACTAGACAATGCTTTTGCTGATTAACTTGAACTTTTAGAGCCATACACAGAAGAATAGTTCCAAAGTTGAAGATTTCAGGGCAGAGCCAGATGGAGATTTAGGGGGCACTGGAAGATGGGACACTAGGATTTTTGAAACAGGCCTGAAACCGACCTGAAACCGACCACAATCAGTATGCATAGGCAAGGCTGTCTTTCTGAATATTGTTGCTACTGGAGATACGGTGTTTTTTTTTTTGAGCTGGAATCTTGCCATTTCGCCAGGCTGGAGTGCAGTGGCACAATCTCGGCTCACTGCAACCTCCATCTCCTGGGTTCAAGCAATTCTCAGTCTCTTGAGTCACTGGGATTACAGGCACATGCCGCCACACCCAGCTAATTTTTGTATTTTTAGTAGAGATGAGGTTTCACCATGTTGGCCAGGATGGTCTTGATCTCCTGACCCTGTGATCCGCCTACCTCGGCCTCCCAAAGTGCTGGGATTATAGGCCTGAGCCACCGTGCCCAGCCCAGTGTTACCCTTGTACCATCAACATACACACTCACACACACACTTGCACATGCATACATGTGTTCTCACATTCTTCATTTTAAGCTCCCCTCTTCTCTGGCTCCCAATAAAAATGGGTGGCTAAGCACATCCATTCATCTCCTCCCTCATGGTAACCTCCAGCAATTGGAAGGCTTTCAAATGAGTAATTGAGGGTTCAGAAGAGACACTTGCCCACATTTAAGGAGCTCTCCACCTCAAGATGAATGCCACTTTTGCACATGGTCAGCGGCCATACCACACCAGCCACACCTTAGGTGTGGTCAGTCTTTGATTCTGGATCAGACAGATCCTCACAAGCTTTCGTAAAAGTGCTCTTACTCAATGTGGGGATTTCAATTCTAAAATGACCGCCCCCCCCTCACTCCTACCCTGGCCTCTTCCCTGTGGGAGGATATTCACAAGCCAAATCAACTCTCAGAATTAGGGCTTTGGGGACTGGAGCGGTAAGAAATATTTAAAGGTGTTTGTTACAACATAGAATTAGACTCAATGAACAATTGAAGATAACTTGAGTTGAAACAAAGGAATTGTTTAAATACAAAAAAGAAGAAGGAAAACAGGATTGCAAAACAGAAAAGGCGATGATGTGTTATGAATAGAAACATCAGAACATACAGCTTGGAAACGGGGGGGTGGAGTGAAACCTGGAATATTATGGAATACAGGCTCTGTCAGACCCCATTACTGAGGAGTAGGAAGGCAGTTGGAGGTGTTCAAAAAATCAGATGATAATTTCAGGACAACAAGAAACAGACAGAGAGATACCTGTGGAACTCTCACCTCAAAAAACAACACTCGGCTAGGTGGGGTGGCTCAAGCCTGTAATCCCAGCACTTTGGGAGGCCGAGACGGGTGGATCACGAGGTCAGGAGATCGAGACCATCCCGGCTAACCCGGTGAAACCCTGTCTCTACTAAAAAAATACAAAAAACTAGCCAGGCGAGGTGACGGGCGCCTGTAGTCCCAGCTACTCGGGAGGCTGAGGCAGGAGAATGGCGTGAACCCGGGAGGCGGAGCTTGCAGTGAGCTGAGATCTGGCCACTGCACTCCAGCCTGGGTGACAGAGCGAGACTCCGTCTCAAAAAAAAAAAAAACCAACACTCACTCAAGTTGCTCTTCTGCAACAGTGGTACACATACAAACTGACTCCTATCCATCCAGTGATGACCTTCCCATATACAGAAGACCTGCAGGGGCAGCCTTGTAAATGAAGAAAGTGCTGAGAAAATGAAACGCGAAGGGGCCTGGTCAACTGTGGGAGGCAGGTGTGGCCAGGGTGGCCAGTGGTGAGAGCGATGGGTCAGTGCCAGGAGACATATCCCACTGCGATCAAGCAGGTTCCAAAAATTGTCATGAGGTTCTACCTGGACCTAAGAGGCCTGAATAAAGGGAGGAAATGTCGTGAATATGAATGACAGCCTCCATCTGATGAAAGTCGCTGCTTACACATTCTGCATTGTTGCAACTTGACATTCATCACTTGTTTCTATTAAGATTGGTGGGAGAAAGTGCAGAACGGAAGCTCATTTCCTTATGTTACGTGATTGAAAACGTTGGGGCGAGCCAAAGTTTATATCCACTCTATTTGTGAAAGAAGGTGTGTAAAGCAGACTCCTAAAAAGGGAGCAAGTTTGAGCCATGTGGAAGAAGCCGAGTCTCCGAGAGTCCTTTCATTAGGCTGTGCGCTGCAGGACAACCAGCCAGCCATCTGTGGGATCGGTTGGTGGCTCTGAAGACCCTTCTCACGTATATCCAGACAGTGCCATTCCTTGTGTTTGTGAGGTGGAAAGGATGTGTTACAAGCTGTTGACTGAGGCCGGTTTCTTATAGTGTGGGAGGTGGGAGCTTGGGTCTGGGCTGGCCCTGCCTTGCCATCCATATCCCAGGCTCAGTGCCTTCTTCTCTACCTGTGTGAGTTTGCTGGGGCTACCATAGCAAAGTCCCACAGACTAGGATGCTTACACAGAGATCCTGAGTTTTCTTCACAGTTCTGGAGGCTGGAAGTACAAGAACAAGGTGTCGTCAGGGTTGGGTTCTCCTGAGGCCTCCCTCCTTGTGCCCTTGCTTGATCTTCTGTGGGTGTCTGTGTTGAAATTTCTTTCTTTCTTTCTTTCTTTTTTTCTTTTTTGAGTCAGGGTCTCACTCGGTCGCCCAGGCTGCAGTACAATGGCACAATCATAGCTCACTGAAGCCTTGAACTCCTGGGCTCAAGTGATCCTCCTGCCTCAGCCTTGTGAGTAGCTGGGACTACAGGCGTGTGACACCACACCTGGCTAATTTTTTAAATTTTTCATATAGATGAGGTCTGGCCATAGTGCCCAGGCTAATCTCAAACTTCTAGCCTTCAGCGATCCTCTTACCTTGGCCTCCCAAAGTTCTGGGATTACCAGCATTAGACCCCACATTCAGCCCTCAAATGTGCTCTTCTTACAAGGACACTGGTCATATTGGATTAGGACGCACCCTAATGACCTCATGTTAGCTTAATTACCTCTTTAAAGACCCAGTCTCCAAATACAGTCACATTCTGAGGCACTAGCGGTTAAGACTTCAACAGAAGGATTTTGAGGGGACACAGTTCAGCCCACAACAGCAACCAAAGGTCGAAAAGATCTGGCTTGCATCTGAAAGGCAAGTTCATTTCTCAGCTCTGTGTTTGGAGGGGAATTCAGGGCAGACTGAAGCTGGGTCCTTCCTGGCATCCAGTGCTCAAAGGACCTGACCCACCCCCTCTCAGAGACCTGTCTACACCTCCACACAACAGACACTGGCTGACACATTTTCTAAGAATGTTGGTGGTCTAAGAAAATGGCTTTAAGCACCCAGCAGAACATTCCCCCCCGCCCAACAAAGAATGAGCACTGCTAGGCTAATTACAAATCTGTCTTTTTTATTTATTGCAGCAAGTTCCCTAAGGCAGTCGTTTCCAAGGCTGCTGTTCATCAGAATCACCTGGGGAGTTTAAAACAAAACAAAGAAACAAAGAAACAAAATAGATTCTTTGAACCCCTCCTAGAACTACAGAATCAGCTACTCAGCCCTGGGGAATCAGTATTTTTAAAAATAATCCCCCTTAAGCAAGTGATATGGTTTGGCCGGGTCCCCACCCAAACCTCATCTTGAATTGTAGCTCCCATAATTCCCACGAACGGTGGGAGATAACTGAATCATGGGGCCGGGTCTTTCCCGTGCTGTTCTCGTGATAGTGAATAAGTCTCACCAGATCTGATGGGTTTTATAAAGGCGAGTTTCCCTGTACATGCTCTTGCCTGCCACCATGTACGACGCGACTTTGCTTCTCATTCTCCTTCTGCCATGATTGTGAGGCCTCCCCAGCCATGTGAAACTGTGAGTCCATTAAACCTCTTTCCTTTATAAATTACCCAGTCTCAGGTATGTCTTTATCAGCAGAGTGAGAACAGAACTACAGCAAGTACAGTAAAATGCTAATGGTAGGATCTAGGAGTGGGTATATGGTGTTCACTGAAAAATTCTTCCAACTTTGCTGTATGTTTGAAATTTTCTTTTTTCCTTCCTCCCTCCCTCCCTCCCTCCCTCCCTCCTTCCCTTCCCTTCCTTCCTTCCTTCATTCCTTCCTTCCTTCCTTCCTTCCTTCCTTCCTTCCTTTGAGATGGGGTCTCACTCTGTTGCCCAGGCTGGAGTGCAGTGGCATGATCTCGGCTCACTGCAACCTCTGCCTCCTGGGTTCAAGCGATTCTCCTGCCTCAGCATCCTGAGTAGCTGGGATTATAGGTGCACGCCACTAAGCCTGGCTAATTTTTGTATTTTTGGTAGAGATGGGGTTTCAACATATTGGTCAGGCTGGTCTCGAACTCCTGACCTTGTGATCCACCTGCGCTGGCTTCCCAAAAGTGCTGTAATTACAGGTGTGAGTCACAGCACCCAGCCTGAAATTTTTCATAATAAAATGCCAAAAAGAAAATAAACGGATACCTGAATTATTCTGCTGTGCAACTGGATTTGAGGACCTAAGGGACATTTGGTTATTTGGTGAATATCTTCTTGATGCTGTCCTCTGTTACAGCATTTATCACATTACATTACTGCTGTTCATTCACCAGATACAAGGTTTGTGAGCTTCTAAATGCATCGTCCTCTGATAGGTGATGGGAATTTGGGAACAAAAAAGCTATTTTCTCTTAAAGTACTGTGAAATACCATTTTATCCCCATCAGATTGTCAAAATCGAAAAGTCTGACTGCAGCAAAGATGATCAAGATTGTGAAACAATGGAAATGTTTGCGCATGACTCGTTTGAGGATAGGTTGGTTTGATCACTTCTGGAAAACAACTTGGGATTCTCTAGAAAGGTTGAATCCCCCTCCTAGGGGTCTCTCCAAGATAAATTGTTCTCCCTGGGGCTCAGGAGATGCACACCAGACGTCCATAGCACCACTGCTTTTAGAAGCATAAAACTGGATATGACCACAAATGTGCATCAACGTAGAAAAGATAAACAGTAGAGAATTTCTGCAATGCAATTCTACAAAGAAGTGGAAAGTAACAAGCCATAGCCACCTTACAGCAACACAGATGAACCGCATAAACACAATCTCGGGTGAAATACCCAGGTCAGAAGCAAGTTTCATAAGAATGCATTCATGGCCAGGGGCAGCGGCTCACGCCTGTAATCCCAGCACTTTGGGAGGCTGAGGTGGGTGGATCACGAGGTCAAGAGATCGAGACCATCCTGGCCAACATGGTAAAATCCCATTTGTACTAAAAATACAAAAATTAGCTGGGTGTGGTGACACGTGCCTGTAGTCCCAGCTACTAGGGAGGCTGAGGCAGGGGAATTACTTGAACCCAGGAGGCAGAGGTTGCAGTGAGCTGAGATCTCGCCACTGCTCTCCAGCCTGGGCAACAGAGCGAGACTCTGTCTCAAAAAAAAACAAAAAACAAAACAAAAAAACAAAACAAAACAAAACCCAGAATGCCTTCATAAATTCCTTTGTATAGAGGTAATACTTATTTTTAAAAGGGAATGAAAAACCCATTCAGGGAAGTAGTTACCTCCTGGGGTGCAGGAGGTGAAGGGAGGAGAAGCTCCATAAAGTATTTATTTTGTTATTGTTCTTTAAAATGTACATACAGGTGATAACACTTTTTATCGTATGTTCTATTTCATACATTTTTATTTTAAAGATGCCATCCTAGTCCCGGGTCAATGCAGAGTCTGGTGGGGAGTGAAGGAGAACATGAAACTGTACTCTGAGAGAAGCGGGGGCCGCCGCACACGAGAATACCATGGGAGCTGAGGTGAAGTGTGCCTGGGTCCTGACTCCCGAGACTGCATGGAGTGGGGAGGGGCTTGCTGGGGAAGAGGAGGAGGGGCTACTGACCAGGTCAAAGGGAGAGACAAGGCCGGGCGCGGTGACTCAGCCTGTAATCCCAGCACTTTGGGAGGCCGAGGCGGGCGGATCATGAGGTCAGGAGATCGAGACCATCCTGGCTAATACGGCGAAATGCTGTCTCTACTAAAAATACAAATATTACTTGGGCGTGATGGTGGGTACCTGTAATCCCAACTACTCAGGAGACTGAGGCAGGAGAATCGCTTGAACCCAGGAGGCAGAAGTTACAGTGAGCTGAGATCAGCCACTGCAGTCCAGCCTGGGCAACAGAGTGAGACTCCATCCGAAAAAAAAAAATCTGCATATATAAGTCAACCCTTTAGTGGGGTCATTTTACAATGACATTGCAGTGGTGCCTTGTGTATAAGGAGATGTTATTTATCTACTACAAATGCTAGAAGGAGTTATAAATGTATACGGTAGTGAAAATCCATACAATAGTGACCTTAACTCTCTTGTCAGTTTGCACATTGATAGGAAGTTTTACGATGAAGTCACGTAAAGTGACAGACTCCTTCAGAAATATTCTGTTACAGATGGCATTGGCCAGGAGGAAGCAAAGGAGCAGGTGGCTCACATATTGCAGCTCATTATTTGCTTATAGAGGTGAACACTTCTGTTTAAGCTTTGTGATTTGAAACAGCCATCCACCCACCCTCATGGATCGGCCCATTCATTTCTATGACCCTTTCCGACCATGCAGACATGCACGCCTTCCCAGCCCCACTTATGCAGACATACAATTCTATTTGGCTCCACTAATCACTTCTTCTTAACACCCTCTCTTCTAGAGTTTCTAGTGCTTTCCAACTTTTTATGTCATGGTACACACAGAAAGAATGATAATATTGCTACGCACACTGGAATAAACTGGAAGAGGTTTGAAGCACCTATCTATGGGAGTATTTAGTAGACAATTTATATCTTTTATATTATAAAGTTTTAAAGATGCAATGCATTTAAAAAATATTAAATATGAAATTCATATAAAACTTCCAAATAAAAGCTTTTCAAGTCTTTGATTGAGAACCCTACACTTCCTTCCATGAATATCAATCTTTTAATGCCTAAAACGGCGGGATGCAGTCTCTGAGTACGACTTTAATAATGAATGGATTTCTAGTTTTCCATGTACGTTTGTTTCCCAGGACTTCCATAATAAAGAACCAGTCACTAGTGGCTTAAAACAAATATATTCTCTCACAGTTCTGGAGGCAAGAAATCTGAAATCAAGGTGTTGCCAGAGCTGGTTTCTTCTGAGGGCTCCGAGCGGGGATCTATTCCAGGCTGCTCTCCTAACTTCTGGTGACTGCTGGGGATGCTTGGTGTTCCTCGGCTTGTAGATGTTCTCCAGTCTCCACCTCCATCTTCACATGGAGCTCTCCCTGTGTGTCCCCACCTCTTCATATTAGGGCATCAATCTTCCTGGATTAGGAACCCACCTACTCCAGTGTGACCTCACCTTAACTGATTACATCTGTCACAACCCTATTTTCTTTTCTTTTCTTTTCTTTTTTTTTTTTTTGAGACGGAGTCTCGCTGTCGCCCAGGCTGCAGTGCAGTGGCCGGATCTCAGCTCACTGCAAGCTCCGCCTCCCGGGTTTACGCCATTCTCCTGCCTCAGCCTCCCGAGTAGCTGGGACTACAGGCGCCCGCCACCTCACCCGGCTAGTTTTTTGTATTTTTTAGTAGAGATGGGGTTTCACCGTGTTAGCCAGGATGGTCTCGATCTTCTGACCTCGTGATCCGCCCGTCTCGGCCTCCCAAAGTGCTGGGATTACAGGCTTGAGCCACCGCGCCCGGCTCAACCCTATTTTCAGATAAAGACACATCCTGAAGTGCAGAGGGTTAGGACTTCAACATTTCTTTTTTGGCGGACACAAGTCAACACATAACACCTTCTTTTTCAAAGCAAGCGTTTCAAAATAACAGTGAGGTTCTAATTTGCAGAATATTCATGCATAATTAGAGCCACCCTGAGCCAGCTGGGACACCATTAAAATAGTGCATCAGCTTCAGAACAGACAGACACATTCAATATTTGTGAAGACAGAGATTTGGGATGGCTGCAGGCTCTTCTCTGCCTCCCAGCCCCCAACAGCAACAAGCCACTCAGAGCACCTGAAACATGGCCTTCCCAGCTGCCTCATGGAGCCAGGGCATGCCCATGGCTTCCATGTCATGGACCAGCAAGTGTGGGAACCCAAGGAACTCTCAGGCCCCATGCCTGTGAACTTCAGTGCTCTGACCTGCACTCATGGAGTTCTGGGGAAAGCTGCCCTGTGGCTGGAGATGCTGCCCCAGGGGCTTCAACCACCTCACTGGCAGGACTGCCTTGACATTCATCGACGGAGTGCTCACATCCTGCAGCTCCTGGTGGCAAACTTCTCTTGGCCTCCGTTGCGCTACTTCTCTACTGTTCCTCCCAATCTCTCCACTGGTTCCTGTTCTTTCACCTACTTTTTCAAGTTGAGTGTTCCTGGGGTCCCAGTGCTGACTCATTTCCTTTTGCTGACTTATTCTTTACTGTTGATGCTGGAGGGTAAGCCCACTGTTACCCATGTCTCTTCCCAGCTGTCTACCCTGACCTTCAGATCTACAGGGGTTCTGACGTGTCCCTGCCCTGCCTCCTCCAGCTGAATTCAGGATCACGGCCTCACGCCCCACACCTGCTCTTCTGACTCAGTTAACAGGTCTTCCCATCACAAGCTATGCAGCCAGCAATTCTGCAGCACCGTTGACGGCTCCCACTCTCTTTACCCAGAGGAGTTTGTCAGGGACCATGCCCACATTCTCAGGGGCGGCTTGCAAGGCCCCTGGTGAGTTAGTTTGTTGTGTTCCTCTCCAGCGTATCTCCACACCCTGCCAGTCTTCCTTAGTGAAGAAACAGAATGACGTGCAGTTTTCTGACTTTCTCACTCTCCCACACCCGTTCATTGTCCTTCCCTTCACCTACTTCCTGCATCTTCTACTTTACACGCAGCCTTTAAGATGCACGCAGCTCAAATGCCACTTCATCAGTGCACATGGGGGCTGGGGGATGACATCACCTCTACATGAGAGGGTCAGAGGGAACTTCACAAATGAGGCTTTCTCTTATCACATTTAAATCTCTCATGTATTGGTGGTCATTTTGGTGTTAAACTCTAGAGAAGTGGCCGGGCGCGGTGGCTCACGCTTGTAATCCCAGCACTTTGGGAGGCCGAGGCAGGCGGATCGCCTAAGGTCTGGAGTTTGAGACCAGCCAGTGAAACCCCGTCTCTGCTAGAAATACAAAAATTAGTTGGGCGTGGTGGCAGGCACTTGTAATCCCAGCTACTTGGGAAGCTGAAGCAGGAGAATCACTTGAGCCTGGGAAACGGAGGTTGCAGTCAGCCAAGATGGCGCTACTGCACTCCAGCCTGGGCAATAGAGGGAGATGCTGTCTCAAAAAAAGAAAAAAGGGTCTAGAGAAGTGGTTCTCAGAATGTGGTCCCTGGAGCAGCAGCAGCAGGCTCACTTGGGAACTTGTTAGAAATGCAAATTCTCAGCACCCACCCCCGCCAAGATCTATTGAGTCAGAATCTCTGGGAGTGGGGCCCAGCAATCTGTGTGAGTTCTCCAGGTGATTCTGGTGCCTGCTCCAATCTGAGAACCACTAGTCTAGATCTGGCATAAGGAGAAAGGGGAGATGGAATTGCGTTGTGAATGCAGCCACTGTAGCTAGTGGATGGGGCTTCCCTTGGCTGAGCCCTTGTCTGTCCCAGCTGCAGTCACTCACTTGACTCACACACAGGCTGAGACAGGTTCTTTTCCCACCAGGAAGACCATCAGATGCCCTCCGAATGGGATTGAAATTGGTTTTAGTATCAGGAAGTTGGCACTGATGGCCCAGACCTTGCATTTGTTTTTCTCGTCGCACTGCTAGGTCTTTTCTGCTTTTAAATGAGTGATCTTTTGATCCACTGCCTTGCCTGACTTCTCATTCAACAGCCAATTAGCCAGCATCATGCAGCTACCTCCCCAAAATTCAAAATTCCATGTCACCAAAACTGGCTGTATTTCCTCACCCCAAACTATTCACACATATTCAGTTCTCCTTCATTCTATTTATTTTCCTCTAAGGACCTAGAGACAGATTCTCTAGATAGCCTGAATTCATGCTTATCCTCTAGCTTACTTTTAGAGCTTTGGTTATTCCTCACCATAAGGAAAGTCAAATAGTTGAGTCAATGGGATAGAGAACTAGTTCCTAGTAAATATGCTGGACCGAAATAGTTCCAGTAAATAGTTCCTAGTAAATATAGGAACGTAATATCTGACAAGGGAGATAATTTAATTCAATGGGGATTAAGTTCATTCAGACTTTCATTTCCTTGAGCTACTTTATAACTACAAGTCATAGAAAATGGATAGTCACACAAATGATTCTTGTCTATAGAAATGCAAAAATATTCTAGTGAAACAAAACTGATTATTGTGGTGTATAGTGACCAGTTTTGCCAGTTTTTGCATCTATTTGTAAATTCATTTCAACACTTCCTTATCAGACCATCAGTATGATACTTCAATTCACCTCTCACTCTGTTGTAACATCTTACTAGTTCCCTCATTAATTACAAGTTCAGTGAAATCTTTGACAGGTGTTTATTTTCTATCTTTATAAGAGTCATAAATACCTTTAAAATTTTATCTTTTATCAAAACAAAATTAAAATGAAATACGAAATAATGTATCAGCAGCATCCAAAGTATTTATTAAAATTATTACAGTATTTTCACAGTATTTCTGTGAGTATGGAACTTGGAAATAAGTGAATTTAGAGCTAAAGAAATGTCAATATACCAAGTCAACTTTTTATCAAACATGATTAAATTGAACGCTTGCTGGGAAAATCTTGCTCTTTGGTCTGAAACCTACAATGATCTATGTACTATTAAAGCAGTTAGGCTGAGTGTGGTGCCTCACACCTGTAATCTCAGATTTTGGGAGGCCAAGGCAGGGGATCACTTGAGCCCAGGAGTTTAGGACCACCTGGGCAACACAGGGAGACCCCCATCTCTATCCAAAAAAAAAAAAAAAGTAGCTGCGCATGGTGGTGCGTGTCTGTAGTCCCAGCTACTTGGGAGGCTGAGTTGGGAGAATCACCTGAGCCCAGGAAGTTGAGGCTGCTGTGAGCTGAGATCACACCACTGCACTCCAGCCTGGAAGAGACAGCAAACCCTGTCTCAACAACAATTTTAAAAAAATTAGTTAAGAGCTACATAATTTGGAACAAAAGAGAAAACCAAGTTGGAAAATTTAAAACAAAGAGTATACAAACTCAAAATCTTAAAGAAAATGTACATGTAATCTGGAAATTAGAAAGCTGAGTTCCTACTCAGTGAACATAATGAATGAGAATGACACAGAGAATTCAAGCTATAATTCTACCCTCTCCTATTAGATTGAAAACATATAATTAGACTCTTCTCTGAACGTCAGGGTTTGTTGATGCCATCTGCATCAGTTAGGATTGCTTTTGGCAGTATTGACAGAACTCTGACCGGAGTAGCTAAAGCAAGTAAGGGTTCCTTTTTCTCATGTCCCAAGAAGCCTGGAGATAGGTGGCCCTGGGAAGGTGAAGGGGCTCTGATGTCACAGGCACAGTCCCCTCTGTAGCTTTCCACTCTGTCACCCTTAGCATGTGGCTGTCTCACGCTTCAAAGATGACAGCACCCCAGCATCACACCCATGCTCTGGGCAGGAAGAATTGCAAAACGCACTTGCTCGCTTTCAGTTTGATCCTTTTTATAAGAAGCCACTGACAGTGGCTTCCCATTCACAGTGACTGGCCTTCAGCTTATACCTGATTGGCTAGAATTGTTCACAAAGCCACACTTACCTCCAAGGGAGCCTGGAAAATTGAGTATTTAGTTGGATACATCACTATTTCTAATAAATTCTTGGCTCTGAAGCATGAAAGAAGAGGTACAGTCATGATATGGGGTATAGGATGTTTATTTGAGTCAGGTAAAATAATAGTAATAGTAATAGTGATAGTATTAGTAATGGCACGCACTAAAGCATGGTTGCTTTCTTGGATGAATAGCTGTCCAGAGACAATGCCATAGAAAGAGCTCTGAAAACTCTGAATCTAATCTTTGGCCTGCCACTCACCAGCTGTGTGACCAGGAGTAGCATCTCTCGGCTTTTATTTCCTCATTTATTAAATGGAAGTGTTGGATTAGCTCTAAAACTTTATCTTAATTACCAGTAACTTGGGGTAGGATTTTGGCTGTATCAATCTCTGTAGAGTGCCACAATAATGCTTTAATAAAATTGTCAAAGTCGGAGTCAGAGGAATACATCTGGTAAAACTCTATGTGAACAAATGAGCTAAGAGTCATAGATAGCTTTGTTAGAGTTCCAAAAATTACACAGATTATAAAGAATAAGGGAGATAGCATAGAATCAGGCCCATTTTCTGAAAAATTAAGACATTGATGAACTGCTGTTGATAAGGACCTGTGGTAAGTAGAAATAAGGGTCCTCCAAAGAGTGCACATCCTTACCTGGGAAGGGACTTTGCCAAGGTAGTGAATAGCTAGGAACCCTGAGATGGAGAGATCATCCTGGATTTATCCTGGTGGGCCGAATGGACTCAGAAGGGTCCTTAACAGTGAAGGGAGGCAGAAAAGGAGCTCAGAGTGATGAGATGTGAAAGGGACTTGACTAATTGTTGGTGGCTTTGAAGATGAAGGAGGAGGTCACCAGCCAAGGAGTGCAGGCAGCCTCTAGACACTAAAGGAGGCAAAGAAATGGATTCTCCCTGGAGTCTACAGGGAGGAATGCAGCCTGCTGATGCCTTCATTTTAGTTCAGTGAGCTGTGTATTGGACTTGAAACTCCAGAACTCTAAGAGAATACGTTCATGTTGCTGTAAGTCGCAAGTCTGTGGTCACTGTGACAGCAGTATAGGAGATTCAGGCAGATACTCTCTCTCCCTTCTTTACCCCTCTTCCCTCTGTTGCCTGAGGCCACACACCAAAGTTTAGAAAGAAAACTTATTTTAAACCTGTTTAAACATAAAACCTGCCACTGTAAAACTACTAGAAGAAAACATAGGGGAAATACTTCAGGACATTAGACGAAAAATTTATGGCTAAAACCTCAAAAGCACTGTCAACGAAAGCAAAAACAGACAAATGGGACTATGTTAAAGTAAAAAGCTTCTGCACGGCAAAGGAAACAATCAACAGAGTAAAGAAACAATCTAGAACAGGAGAAAATATTTGCAAAGTGCTCATCTGACAAATGACTAGTATCCAGAATTTACAAGGAATTCAAATGACTCAACAGCAAAAGACAAATAATCCCATTAAAAAGTGAGCAATAGACCTGAATAGACATTTCTCAAAAGAATACATACAAATGACCCACAGCCATATGAAAAATGCTCAGTATCACCCACTCAGTTAGAATGGCTGTTATCAAAAAGACAAAAAATAGCAAATGCTGATGGGGATGTGGAGAAAAGGGAACTCTTAAACGCTGTTAGTGGAAATTTAAATTAGTACAGCCCTTATGGAAAACAGTATGAAAGTTTCTCAAAAACCTAAAAATAGAACTTCCATATGATCCAGCAACCCTACTCCTGGGTATTTATCCAAAAGAAAGGAAATCAGTTTATTAAAGGGATACCTGCACCCCCGTGTTTATTGCAGCACTATTCACAATAGTTAAGATATGGAAGCACCCTAAGTGTCCATCCAGAGATGAATGGGTAAAGAAAATGTGGTGCACATGCACAATGGAGTACTATTTGGTCATAAAAGAGAATGAGAGATCCCATCATTTGCAGCAACACGGATGGAACTGGAGGTCATCATGAGTGAAATGAGCCAGGAACAGAAAGACAAATATGTATGTTCTCACTCATACGTGGAAGCTAAAAAAGTGGTTTGCATGGAGGTAGAGTGGTAGCTACCAGAAGCTTGGAGTCAGGAGCAGTGGGGGATGTTGGTTAATGGATGCAAACATACAATTAGATAGAAGGACCAAGGCGTAGTGTTCAGTACCGCCGCAGGGTGACTGCAGTTACCGACACGGTATTGTATATTTCCAAATAGCTAGAAGAGAAGAAATGTTCCCAATCAAAAGAAATGATCATTGTTTGAGGTGATAGATATCGTAGTTACCCTGACTTGATCATTACACATGGTATGCATGTATCAAAATACCACATGTAGTCCATAAATATGTACACTTCTTATTTATCAATTAAAAAAGAAAAAAGTGCTATTAATAGTCCCTAGTCTGGTGGAACTGTTTGCATCCTCTAGGAAAGACATGACAAGTAGTTGACATTTCAATGGCTGATTTTGATAAGCTGAGAGCCGCTGCTGTTGAAGAGGATTGATTGAGAGCAGTGTGATTGAGCATTGGTGTCCATGCCGGGTGCAGTGATGGCACACGGAGCTGCTGCTTCTGTTCAAGGCTCACCGTTCATGATCATTCCCAATCCTTTCCATCGCTTTGTTACTTTCCACAGAGTCCCTGTAACATCTCTGAAAAGCACAAGCAAAGCTCTACCTGGTCTGACTCAAGGCCTAGGATTGTGAGGAGCTGTCCCAAGGGTATCTGCTGGAGCGCTCAGTGGCTGTCAGTGGGCCACTCTGTCGTGGCACTCAAAGGATGAGGCCTGCAGGGGGCCGTGGGTGCTGTGCAAGTGTCCAGCTGCTCAGATCTTTCTCTCTGGGCCTGACGACTCTTTGCCTTCCCAGCAGCCCAAATCACACTGCCTTGCAGTGCCCAGGAATCAATAGCCTCTTCCTGCCCAGCAGCTTTCATGGAGTCTAATTGTAGCAGGCGGTGGACCTTCAGAAGCTGGCGCATAGATACCCCCACTAGACCCCCCAGCCTGGGTTGGCATAGTTCCAAGGCTTATGTCCTATGCGGTTGCCCAGAGTCTCCAAGCAGGATTAAGCCTCAGCCTCCCGTCAATGTCCAGAGGTATTACTCATGCATGACACATTCTGAATTCTATATTCTTCTGCTCCTGCTTTCTAGAGGCTGTACATTTCCAAATATTTAGTACTTAAAAGGAAGAAATACACATCCACGGCAAAAAGTCAAAGAATGCAAAAGGTACAGAAAGACGAGTAAGTGTCCTCATTCTATCCTTGACTTCAAATCTTCCACTAGGTGAAGGATCTCTACAAAGATAATTTAAAAACATGGTTCAAAGGAATCAGAGATGACACAATCAAATGGAAAAACAATCCATGCTCCTGGACAGGAAGAATTCATATAATTAAAATGGCCATACTGCCCAAAGCAGTTTACAGATTCAATGTTATTCCTGTCAAATTACCAATGACATTCTTCACAGAACTAGAAACAACTATTTTAAAATTCGTATGGAACTAAAAAAGACCCCATATAGCCAAGACAATCCTAAGCAAAAAGAACAAATCTGGAGGCATCATGTTGCCTGATTTCAAACTATACTGCAGGGCTATAGTAACCAAAACAGCACGATGCAGGTACAAAAACAGACACATAGACTGGCGGAGCAGAATACAGAGTCCAGAAATAAGACCACACACCTCTAACCTCTAATCTTCAACAAAGCTGACAAAAGCAAAGAATCAGAAAGAATTCTCTATTCAATAAACGGTGCCGGTATAGCTGGCTAGCCATATGCATAGCTGGAAACTGACCCCTTCCTTACAACATTTACAAAAATCAACTCAAGATGGACTAAAGACTTAAATGTAAAACCCCAAACTATAAAAACCCTGGAACACAACCTAGGCAATACCATCCTGGACACAGGAACTGGCAAATATAGCATGAAGAAGATGCCAAAGCAATTGCAACGAAAGCAAAACTTGACAAATGAGATCTAAATACATTAAAGAGTTTTTGTACAGCAAAACAACTATCAACAGAGTAAACAGACAACCTACAGAATGGGAGAAAATATTTTCAAACTATGCATCTGACAAAGGCCTAACATCCAGTATTTACAAGGAAATTAAACAAATGTGTAAGAAAAAAACAAACCACCCCATTAAAAAGTGGGCAAAGGGCATGAACACTTTTCAAAAGAAGACATACACAGAGCCAACAAGCATATGAAAAGAAGCTCAATATCACTGATTATTAGAGAAATGTAAATAAAAACCACGGTGAGATATTATCCCACACCAGTCAGAATGGCTATTATTGAAAAGTCAAAAAATAACAGATGCTGGTGAAGTTATGGAGAAAAGGGAACACACACACTGCTGGTGGGAGTGCAAATTAGTTCAGCCATTGTGGAAATCAGTGTGGTGATTCCTCAAAGCGCTCAAAACAGAACTACCATTCGACCCAGCAATCCTGTTACTGGCTATATACCCAAAGGAACAGAAACATATATACTACATAGTATAAACATATATACTATATTCCTTTGGGTATATAGCCAGTAATGGGATGTTTATACTATAAAGTCACATGCAGGCATATGTTTATGCAGCACTATTCACAATAGCAAAGACATAGAATCAACCTCAATGCCCATCAATGGTAGACTGGATAAGGAAAATACGGTACATATACACCATGGATTACTATGAAGCCATAAAGTAGAATGAGATTGTGTCCTTTGCAGGAACATGGATGGAGCTATGCAGGAAAACTAAATACCGCATGTTCTCACTTAAAAGTGGGAGTTAAATGATGACAACACATGGACACAAAGAGGGGAACAACAATCACTGGGACCTACTTGAGGGTGGAGAGTAGGAGGAGGGAGGAGATTAGAAAAAATAACTATTGGGGCCAGGCGCAGTGGCTCACGCTTGTAATCTCAGCACTCTGGGAGGCTGAGGCAGGCGGATCACCTGAGGTCAGGAGTTTGAGACCAGCCTGCCCAACATGGTGAAACCCCATCTCTACTAAAAATACAAAAAAATTAGCCAGGCGTCGTGGCACATGCCTGTCATCCCAGCTACTGGGGAGGCTGAGGCATGAGAATCGCTTGAACCCGGGAGGTGGAGCTTGCAGTGAGCCAAGATTGCACCACTGCACTCCAGCCTGGGCAACAGAGTGAGACTCTGTCTCAAAACAAAACAAAAACAAACAAACAAACAAAACTATTGGGTTCTGGACTTAGTACCAGGGTAAAAAAATAATCTGTACAACAAACACCCATGACACAAGTTTACCTGTATAACAAACCTGCACATGTGCCCCTGAACCTAAAATAAAAGTTAAAAACAGAAAAGAAATCCTTCATGGTCTTCTCCAGAGGCAGCCATCACTCTGGGATTTTATTTATCTCTTAAGATTATTTTGTATATAATTAGATGTGTATGTGTATATGTCCCTTTCTTTATACAAAGGTGGTGTGGAAAACTAGTAATCTATCTTCTGTTTTAAACTGTTTTTAAATAAGCCTTTCCATATCACTATATGTTATTTTTAATTTTTTGCATGATCCTTAACTGCTGAGATTGAAGATAGGAAATGCCTTTATTTTATTTTATTTTTATGTTTTTGAGATGGAGTCTCACTCTGTCATCCAGGCTAGAGTGCAGTGGTGCAATCCTGGCTCACCACAACCTCTGCCTCCTTGTTCAAGCGATTCTTCTGCTTCAGCCTCCCGAGTAGCTGGGATTATGGGCACGCACCACCAGGCCCAGCTAATTTTTGTATTTTTAATAGAGATGGGGTTTCACCATGTTGGCAAGGCTGGTCTCAAACTCCTGACCTCAAGTGATCCACCCACCTCGGCCTCCCAAAGTGCTGGGATTACAGGTGTGAGCCACCGCACCCAGCTGGAAATACCTTTTTTTCTGAGGTCTAAGATAAACCACTCTTTATCCTCCATCCCCTGCTTTAAAAAAAGAAAAAAAATCAACTTTTTAATTTCTGAGTATTGTTTAGCACAGCCCAGTGTCATGGTCACCCAATCTGTGCTGGCTGGAGGAAGTAATGTCATTTGGCAGGCTCAATGCTTATGCAACATTGTCCTGATGATGGTAGTGGCAGTACCTCAGTTTTTCCTCAGGGCACAAACCCTTCACACACATTTGTTTACCGTGCCCAAGTCTTCACAGGTCAGGAGTTATTATGTCATAGAAATTCCAGCTAGGCGTCTCCCAGTGAGAGCCGCTTCTTGCTTTATCAATGCAAATGTTTTAGTAGAGAAAGAGCATCCTTTAAAAATGAGCACCAACCACAGATATTTGAGTTGGTCTTCAGAAAAGCCCATCTCCAAGCATTTCTCCACTTTCAGCCAGAGAAAAGGAGGCGATCGGTTGTTTGAATGGGCGGGGCAATGCAGAACCTCAGAAGTCCCCATTGCTGGGTTTATAAACCCACCATTCCCAGGGTCCCTCTTTTTGGTGGTTTCTTTTCAGTGGTACTTTAAATGTGCTTTCATTCTACAATCAATTGACGCTTTTATAACGTCTATGCTAAAGGCACAAGAAACCAAATTCCCTGTAGAAAAGCTGATGTCAGGAGACTCTATCTGCTGGAATACAGAAGACCCTAACATTTCACACTCTAATTTGAGTTCCAAATTGTTCTAGATGCCAGTCTGCAGTAATATTCCTTTGAATTAATTGTTTCAGAGAGTGGAGTATGTTCACTTTTTTTTTTCTTTTTTTTTTTGAGACCGAGTCTCGCTCTGTTGCCCAGGCTGGAGTGCAGTGGCGCGATCTCGCCTCACTGCAAGCTCCGCCTCCCAGGTTCACGCCATTCCCCCGGCTCAGCCTCCTGGGGAGCGGGGACTACAGCCGCCGCCCCCCCGCCCGGGTAATTTTTTTTTTTTTTTTTAGTAGAGACAGGGTTTCACCATGTTAGCCAGGATGGTCTCGATCTCCTGACCTCGTGATCTGCCCACCTTGGCTTCCCAAAGTGCTGGGATCACAGGTGTGAGCCACCAAGCCCGGCCTTGGTTTGCATTTTTAAATAAGAAATGGCCTGGGAATTATTGATGGGTAGAAATAAGAGAAAATTTTTATTAAGAGATATATTTAAGAACCAAATAAAATATTTTAAAAAGAGGCCAGTTTATCACAGTTCCTCAATGTAAAGTTAATTATATGAGAAAAGCCATCAATTTCTCAGTAGATACTTAATATCAAACAACATATGTGTACTAAAGGGCTACTACATAAGGCACCAAGGGCTATGAAAATATATATGCAAAAGTTTGTTTACTGTTGTGTTTATACTATATATAAANTTTTTTTTTTTTTTTTTTGCCTCAAGAGAATGTGAACCATGATGAACAACTTGTATGACAGAGAGAATTAATCAGTGTCAGGTCGAAACTGGAGGATTAGTATCCGCCGACCTCCTGGATTCTTATCCTAAATATTTGATCCTGACTGGGCGCGGTGGTTCAGCCTGTAATCCCAGCACTTTGGGAGGCCAAGGTGGGCACGTCACGAGGTCAGGAGTTCGAGACCAGCCTGACCAACATGGTGAAACCCCATCTCTACTAAACATACAAAGATTAGCTGGGCATGGTGGCTGTAGCTGTAGTCCCAGCTACTCAGGAGGCTGAGGCAGGAGAATCGCTTGAACCCGGGAGGTGGAGGTTGCAGTGAGCCGAGATTGCGCCGTTGAACACCAGCCTGGGCGACAGAGCAAGACACCATCTCCCCTCAAAAAAAAATTGATCCTGCATTTGGTATGATTATCTCTTGAATATCATTTTATAGTTGTCTAATTTTAAAAAAGGATTGCAGGGCGAATGAGTTTTATTTTTTCTTAGCAGTGGGCTTTCCATGGAAACAAAGAGCCTATAGAGATTCTTTGCATAATTTAGAAGAAAAAATGAGGACCCTGAAAAGTTAGCACTTAACTTTTAAAGAGTTCAGCTTTTCTCAAGACAAAATTAAAAATGCTGTGACTTATATGCATGAATATATAACAGGTCATTACTGTCCTTTCTCAGAAGGATGGGAATTTGGTTGGTCCAACTGCATTCTGAATACACAGCAGGTTCCATAAAATAAAGCCTTTTATTAACTGCAACGGTCTATTAAAGTGAGGTTATTTTAGGGAGGTGGATTTTTTTTTTTCTCCATTGGAGGAAAAGTCTCTGAAAATAATTTCATGGTCTAAATTCATGCTCTAACTGGTCCAGTTTTGTCTTTGTGACCAGGGTCTGCAGGGCAGCGAGCTTTTATGATGTGCTTCATTGTACAGTTACCAACTCTTTCAGGAAATTCCTTCCCGACTTCAGATAACAGTTACTTTGTGCCCCAAAGCACTGGGACGACCCCCTTATAATTGCATTCAAGCTCGGGTGGTTCAGGCTCTGCCTTTACTCTTACACCATGGAGATTCATTAAACCTACTTTCTCACTGAGTCCTTGGCCACATGGAATGTTCATTTGGAAGTTTCAGTCAAAGGCCCATAGAGCTCTGCTACCCCGCACAAAGTTGTCCTGTATTTGGTCAACTGACTGTTGAATAATTGGCACTGCTCTCATGCCAACGTGAAAGAATCAGGAAAGGCAGAATACAGTGCCCGATGGGAGGGACATGTTGATCTTGTGTCAACGCCACTGTGTATGGAACGGGGGTCTGTATGTATTTGTGGAAGGGCAGGGATAGTCCTGCCGGTACAGGGTAGTGGTTCGGAACTGAGACTGCAGCCAAATATACTCTGCTGTGCACTGGTGTGCAGCCTTGGAAAAACTAGCTACCTTTGCTTTTTAGTGGTCAATTCCTAATAACTACACCTACCTCAGAGGGTTGTTATGAGTTGGAAAATGAAATAAGACACGTAAGGGCCTATGCACAGAGCAAGCACTAAATAAGTGGGAATTAACTTTGAACATTTGTCACTATGCAGATGCTATGGGTGCCCATATGTTACCCCTTCCTACTACTTCAGAAATCACAGGCCCGACTTCCAGCTGTGACACCTGCCCTTCTTTGCCCAAGGGCTTTCTGTGGCTCTCACACAACAGGTTGGAAGAGCCAGGAAATTAACCACTCTGGAGGCCACCTTCAAACAAGAATCCACTGATGTATAAATACCCCAGTTCCCCTGCCACTTGACTGGAATAACTGACTCTCGGGTTTTACCCTGGCTCCATGAGTTCCCCAGTGCAACCGAGCTCCAGTTTTCCACAGGGGCGGCTTTTGTGATAAGGCAGCTTTAGCAACTGTTTTCCCTTCCACTTCTCTCTTCTCCACTTCCCTGCTGCATTTTTCCCCTCGCCACTTCTGAAGAAGCTACTTGCACTGAAGTCCTTCCTCAGGGCCACTTCTGGGGAAACCCACATTAAGACAATCACCTGGAACATGAGGAAGAATTTCCATTATGAATGCTGAACTCAGTCGTGGCCATTTACATGAATCCTGTTTCCAAAACTTCTACAAGGAAGCTTCTTGCAAGCAAGATATGAGGCCTTGTCATCAACTGAGTCATAAAGGGTTTTTACTTAATGAGTACAGTGTATCCAACACCAACTGTCCAGGTACTGCTGCAACAAACACATTAAACATCCTTCCCATATGTTGGTTTCTTTTGCAGCAGTGATTTCTGATGTTCTATTTGCCATACTTTTTTCACCTTTCAACAGAGGATTCTGTTGTCCTGTCTTAGAACGTTGTGCAAATACAACAACACTCTCTCTTTAAACATAAATCTTTTTTTTGAGGCAAAAAAAGGAACAAGAATATCTATAAACATTGGAGATTCAATCTCTGGGTTTTTTGTGTTTTTTTAGACATGGTCTTACTCTCTTGCCTAGGCTGAAGTGCAGTGCCATGATCATGGCTCACTGTAGCCTTGACCTCCCCAGGCTCCGGTGATCCTCCCACCTCTCAGCCTCCGGAGTAGCTGGGACCACAGGTTCACCACCACGCCTGGCTAATTTTTGTATTTTTTGTAGAGACAGGATTTCTTTTTTTTTTTTTCTTTTTTTTTTTTTTTGAGACGGAGAATCTCGCTCTGTCGCCCAGGCTGGAGTGCAGTGGCCGGATCTCAGCTCACTGCAAGCTCCGCCTCCCGGGTTCACGCCATTCTCCTGCCTCAGCCTCCCGAGTAGCTGGGACTACAGGCGCCGCCACCTCGCCCGGCTAGTTTTTTGTATTTTTAGTAGAGACGGGGTTTCACCATGTTAGCCAGGACGGTCTCGATTTCCTGACCTCGTGATCCGCCCGTCTCGAGACAGGATTTCATCATGTTTCCCAGGCTGGTCTCAAACTCCTGGGCTCAAGTAATCTGCCCACCTTGGCTTCCCAAGTGCTGGGATTATAGTCGTGGGCCACCCCACCTGCCTGTGGATATTGTTTTAAATTGAATGCCTCCTAGTTATTTTTTTTTTTGTTTTTGAGACAGGGCCTTATTCTGTTGCCCAGGCTAGAATGCAGTGGAGTAATCATAGCTTACTGCAGCCTTGAACTCCTGGGTTCAAGTGATCCTCCTGCCTCAGCCTCCTGAGTAGCTGGGAGTACAGGTCCCAGCTAATTTTTTAATTTTATTTTTTTTATAGACAGGGACTCACTATGTTGCCCAAGCTTGTCTCACACCCCTGACCTCAAGTGATCCTCCTGCCTCAGCCTCCCAAAGTGCTGCGATTACAGACATGAGCTGTCACATCTGCTTTCCTATTTATTTTTGAAAAAAGGAAAGATTTGGTAAAGTTTTGAGGCTGGCAATTATTTATTCGAGGAACACTTGTTGCTACTGGATAGAAAGCATGCAGACCTATCCCTTGGCAATAAAAAGATCAATAAGAACTCCTCTCTCTATATGATTGAGGAAATAGCTGTGTGAAACACTAAATACAGTTGCGAATTATTTAAAATATATTTACAAAGCTTGTCTTGCCTTTCTGATATTCTGTAGTATTTACTCTGCAATATCCTGATTAAATTTCCAAAATATGTGGATTACTTACAGCAACGTTTTAAAACATTTCTATTTTCTTTTTATTTAAAAAGAGTTTAGGCCGGGCGTGGTGGCTCACGCCTGTAATCTCAACACTTTGGGAGGCTGAGGTGGGCGGATCATCTGAGGTCAGGAGCTCCAGACCAGCCTGGCCAACACTGTGAAACCCCATTTCTACTAAAAATATAAAAATTAACTGGGCGTGGTGGCGGGCGTCTGTAATCCCAGCTACTTGGGAGGCTGAGGCAGGCGAATTGCTTGAACCCAGGAGGCGGAGGTTGCAGTGAGCCGAGATCGCGCCACTGCACTCCAGCCTGGGTGACAGAGCGACTCTGTCTCAAAAAAAAAAAGTAAATACAGTAAAACATAAATAAAAAGGGTTCATATTATGTGTTATGATAAAGGGTAGAATAAAACAGCATTTCATTTGCCATTTCTAGTTGATTTCTTCTTTGTAATGGAGGTACATCTAAGGAAAGAGACTCACTGAAATTTTTACGTGGATATTGCTCAAAATTTTTTTTTTTTTTTTTTTGAGAGGGAGTCTCACTCTGTCACCAAGGCTAGAGTGCAGTGACGCCGTCTCGGCTTACTACAACCTCCATCTCCTGGATTCAAGTGATTATCCTGCCTCAGCCTCCCAAGTAGCTGGGATTATAGCTGCCTGCCACCACGCCGGGCTAATTTTTGTATTTTAATAGAGATAGGGTTTCACCATGTTGCCCAGGCTGGTCTCAAACTCCTGACCTCAAGTGATCCACCCACCTTGGCCTCCCAAAGTGCTGGGATTACAGGCATGAGCCACCGCGCCAGCTGCTCTAGATTTTTTGGTTCAACTTGGAAAGTTAAATCAGATGAATCTGCAATAGCCAAACACTTTGTCAAGGAGCATGTGCAGGAACACTCTGTTTAAGTTGTGTAATAACTGAGAGATAGCAAAAAACAAAAAACATGCAATACTTCCATTTGGGGAGTTTTTTTTGGTTAATAATTCCAAAGCCTTTGGAAATGGACATGATAGAAAGGCATGCCCACACATATTCACCCATCACTCCAACAATTAGTTACTGAATACCTATTATACACGTGCCTGGCACAGAGCTGGGTGGTGGGGATATCACAGTGATCCAAAAACAGGGGGCTGGGGTTCAGTGGAAAGCAAACAGGTATTGTCTGATTACACAAAAGAATGTATGATTATACAGTGAAGAATAGGTGTAATTATAAAGTGAGATCATGTGCTCTGAGAGATAGCAGTGGAATTTCATGGAATCACCTACTGGTGGAATGGAACCGAGGCTGAGGAAGGGGTGTTTCAGCTGAGAAGTGAGGATAAGTGGAGTTATTTAAGACAAATGGGTTCAGCTGGATTTGGGAGGCTGATGAGAAAATGGTTCCAGGTGGAGGGAACAGCAGGTGCACACAATATGCCTGAGGATCCGAAAAGCTGCTGGGCGCAGAGAGAGCAGGGGAGAGCCAGTGGGATGAGGCTGGAGAGAGGCAGAGGCCACGCCTATGAACGCCGCACAGCCATGTACACAGGTAGGTCTTTCTCCTGTGAGTCTCAGGGAGCCAGCGAAGGCTCTCCATGGGTGGGAAATGTGATCATGTTTGTGCTTTGAAAAAACCGAGTCACTCAGACCGGCATCTGGCATCTAGAGGAGCAGAGAGGGTAAGGGGTGGGATGGATAGTGAGTCGGCTATTGCAGACGTCCAGGGAGAGCTGGCAGTTCCCTGGACCAGTGTGGGGTGATGGAGAGAGAAAGCGACTACATTCAAGAGGCTCGCAGGATGTAAAGTTGACAGGACTGAGTGTGTTATGACTGTGAAAAGGGAGGGGGAGGAAGATGCCTGGGAGGAATCCTGGGTTTCCGACTCCTGACTCTGCATGGAGGATGGTGTCATTCACCAAGAACTGGGGGAATATCATGTTTGATCTTCAGCAGGATTATTTTGAAGTGCCTTTGAGTTATATCCAAATGGAGAGGTTGAGTAGGCACGAGAATATGGGTCTGGAAACCAAGATGCGCCCTTTTATTATTATATAACTTATGCTTTTCAATTTCTTAAAAATTAGATGAAATATGCAGGGTTTCTGTTTGCATGTGGTTGAGTGGATTTCTCATTTATTCATCATGTTCACTTTAGCGCATAAAAATCAGTTGAAAATAGGCTGTGCACGGTGGCTTATGCCTGTAATCAGGACTTTGGGAGGCCGAAGCGGGCAGATCATCTGAGGTCAAGAGTTCGAGACCAGTCTGGCCAACATGGTGAAACCCTGTCTCTCCCAAAATACTAAAATTAGCTGGGCGTGGTGGTGTGGTACCTGTAACCCCAGATACCGGGAGGTGAGGCAGGAGAATTGCTGACCCGGAGGTGGGAGATTGCAGTGAGCCGAGATGTGCCACAGCACTCCAGCCTGGGCGACAAGAGTGGAAACTCAAAAAGGATTCCACAAGAGGAATCTCAAAAAAAAAAAAAAAAAAAAAAATATATAATATATATATATATATCAGTTGAAAATACACAAAATAGACCTTTCCACTATAGGAAATTAAGAAAATTTTCTTATTACCCTGGAGACAACTGCATAAATGTATTGAACTTGTGATATGAAATCAGTTGGGAATTATTTTGCAACTTCTATTAAACTTGAACTATAGAGAGTTGGTGTTTGGTGCTGCTGGTGGCAGATCCCATGTTATTATTTCTGTGTGACTGTGTTACCTCTTTCTCATCCTACACAGCTACTTGGACAGTTTCTTTCACTCCTGTGAGTTCAACAGATATTTATGGTGTGCACTGTTCTAAGTGCTGGATATGGAGTAGTGCATAAAACAGGTATAAACAAGGCTGGGCGCGGTGGCTCACTCCTGTAATCCCAGCACTCTGGGAAGCAGAGGTGGGCAGATCATGAGGTCAGGAGATCGAGACTAGCCTGGCCAACATGGTGAAACTCCATCTCTACTAAAAATACAAAAAATCAGCCAGATGTGGTGGCACGTGCCTGTAGTCCCAGCTACTCAGGAGGCTGAGGCAGGAGAATCGCTTGAACCCAGGAGGCGGAGGTTGCAGTGAGCTGAGATCGCGCCACTGCACTCCAGCCTGGGCGACAGAGCGAGACTCCATCTCAAACAAAACAAAACAAAACCAAAACCAAAAAAAAAAAAAAAAAAAACAAAACCCCACATACAAACAAACACGAATCCATGCCTTTATGATGCTTGAGCATGCGAATGACTCCCAAGTCCATGTTCGGCTCAGGCCTCTCTTCACAGATTCAGACACACACACCCACATTCACCTATTCCTCGGCTTCCTCCAATTCCAGATACCTAAAATCAAACTCCTTATCGTTTTGTTCTAGACCTACTCCAGTGGATTCTCTGTCTGCCCAGTCATGTATCCAGCCAGTTGCCCAATCCAGAGACCCTGGAATGATACATAATTTCTCCCCCTCTCTCACTCCTAAATCCCAGCAGTACCCAGTCTCTTCCTGTTTCTGAAACAAGCTGTCACGTTTGTCCCCTCGTCTAGGTCCCACAGGCCCTGCCTAATGAGGTTGGCCCTCACTGGTTCCTGCCTGGACTGCTCTAAGAACCACCTTATGCTTTGAAACCCAGGTCTACACTGTCTCCTTTAAATCCCTCCTCTACGGAGTTGCTGAACAGCCGTTCTAAAATGCGTGTCTGGCCATATGACTCTTCAATGACCCCAAGCTCCTTAGCGTGCCATTCAGAGCTAGTGTAATTGTTTTCTGCCTACCTGTCCAGTTCTTCTCCTCTCCCCTGTGCTTTCTTTCATACACAGCAAGTGTGTGTATCGGGGAATGCAGTTACCATTCCCCAAGCCTGGACAGTTCTTCCTGGGACTCTTCTCCCATCCAACTCCCGCTTATCCTATAAGTTAACTTAGTTAAGATAATCAGACTTAACTAAGTCTGACCGATTTAGTTAAAAAAGTTTCTTCCATGAAACCTTTCCTCATCCTCCCCCTCCTTCCGCAGGAGGAAGCAGGTGGTTTCCAAAGCATCGTGCTTTTTACACGCTGCCTTTGAATGTCCTCCTTAACTTTGGAATTGCCAGTCTTCCTTACACTGTGAAAGAAGGAACGAGGCTGGGGGCAGTGGCTCACGCCTATAATCCCAGCATTCTGGGAGGCCAAGTCAGAAGGGTTGCTTGAACCCAGGAGATTGAGACCAGCCCTAGCAACACAGTGAGAACCTAACTTCACACACACACAAAAAAAGCTGGGCATGGTGGCATGTGCCTGTAGTCCCAGCTACTTGGGAGGCTGAGGTGGGAGGATCTCCCAGGAGGTCAAGGCTGCAGTGGGCTGTGATCGAGCTACTGCACTCCAGCTTGGGCAACAGAGCCAGACCCTCTCTCTCTCACTCTCTAAAAAAAAAAAAAAGTTGGAACTGTGACTTAGTTGTATGTATCCTCAGTGCCAATACCTGGCACAAAGAAGGCAACCATTAATACATGTTAGGCTGTGTGCTGAATGTGTTCTATCTGGAAATACTTTTCTGTTGGGGACATTTCAAGAACATAGTGCATAATTTTTATTTTCCTTTACATATGGCTTTCTGTGGAGAGAGGCTATTATCTGCAGGAAAAAAGTATGATGTGTGAGTTGTGAGAGTTGCTATGAAAGTGCTTTGGTATCTGTAAGTGAATTCAATATGCTGGAAAACTCTTGAAAGGAAATCATCTTTTACAAATGTCTCAAACGTAATCACAGAAAAAATATCCTAAGCAAGGTGGTCACTGATGATTTCAAATTCTAAAGACTTGGACTCACGGACGGGCTAACATTGTACTGAATGGGGTGTCTCTGTCTCCACAATGATACGTACACAATGGATTCTATCACCTAGTTCTTTCCTGTCTTCCCTTATTTTCCCACAACAAAGAATGGAAAATAGTCACAACTCAGAACATATGTATATTTGGAATAGTTCATTCTTTCTGTTTTTTTTTTTTTCTACTTTGAGAAAATGCACTTTGATGTTCATTGAACCACATGCAGGTCCTTTGAATGCAGCACCTAATGGAGAAGATAAATAAGCCCCGGCTGCTGTAACCGAAGCTGTGTGTCCTGAAAGCCTCTGGTCTTCCTGGTCGTCCGTCAGCCTGCCTGCCCACGTGTGTGAGGGTCTCCACTGTGAATGCCAGTGTTTTGTGGAAGTGCCTTAGAGGTTTTGTTTTCATATCTAAACACTCACTTCTCAGTGTTCTTGCCAACTGCGGTAGAATTTCTTCCATCACTTAGTGAGGGCGATTTTTTTGGTTTTTTCTTTTCAGCTTTTCTGCTAAAGCTCTTAAACAGTTAAGGAAGACCTCCCACAGACCAGGAAGGATGATTTTGTCTCTTGATTGCTTTAGCTAAAATTCCCCAATTTCCCGTTGATTTGGGTAAACACTGGAGGTGTAGTGGATGCTACAGCATGGGGCCCAGGTCCCTATTTGAGGCCAGGCACTGCTGCTCCTGGCTGCCAGGAGTGTTGGCTGATGGGAGCTCAGCTGAGGCCCTCCTGGAGAGCTGCCTGACAGAGGCACGCCTTCTCCAGCACCCACTGCGAGTGGGAATTTAGGGCTGTTCTGATGGGCCATCTTCACTCCGGGACTCCCTGCGTTCCCCCTTCTCCCTCTGCCTCGTTTCCTTGGGTACTGCTGCTGTGAGCACTCCCCAGACACTCTCACCCATGTGCTCAAACACCCAGCGGCTTTCCAGGAAATCCAACTGAGACATAGGAATCTGACGATGAATAAATCCAGGGGAAAGACCGGTGTGTTAGTCAGGGCTCTTCAGAGGAACAGAACCAACAGGACCAATAGTATGGATATGTATGAAACAAGGACTGGCTCCCACAATGATGGAGGCTGAGAAGTTTCACAGTCTGCAGTTGGCAAGCTGGAGACCCTGGGGGCCGATGTGTAGTTCCAGGTGGGGTCTGAAGGCCCGAAAACCAGGACAGCCAATGGTGTAAGTTCCAGTCTGATCCCTAGTTGGAGTGCAGGAGAAATCAGTGTTCGGGCAGGTCAGGCAGAGACAGCAAATTTCCCCTTACTCTGCCTTTTTTTCAACCAGGTCTCCAACACATGGGATAAAGTTAGCTCATGTAGGGAGGGCAGTTTACTTTACTCAGTTTATTGATACAAATGTTTCATCCAGAAACAGCCTTACAGATATACCCAGAATAATGTCTAATCAAATACCTGAGCACCTGCTGGAGCAGTCAAATTAACCCGTAATTCTAACCATGACAACTGGTCTTCTCAATAAACAGTACCAGAACATGCGGACGTCTGAAGAACCTGGACCTGCTGTTACACCATCCATAAAGATGAAACACAAATGAATCACAGTCCTCAACGTAAGGGCTAGGAGTCTAAAACTCATCAAAGAAAATAGGAGTTTTTGACTTTGAGTGAGAAGATATTTTCTTAAAAATGACACCAAAAGCATAAGCAAGAAAAGAAAAAAGAGTAAAATTGGATTTCATTAAAATTAAAACATTTGTTCATCAATGTTTCGCCAGTAAAGGGAGAAGACAACCCACAGGGCAGGAGGAGATACTTGCAAATCATATTTATGACAAGGGATTTCAAGCTAGAGTATCTAGAAAACACAACTTGGTAATAAAAAGACAACCTACTGTAAAAGGATTTCAACAGGCATTTCTTCAGAGAAGAGAGACAAGTGGCCAATAAGCACATGTAAAGATGCTCAACATTATTAGTCCTCAGGGAAATGCACATCAAACTTCAGTGCGATCCCACTTCATACCCACTAAGCTGGCTGTCGTCCAAAGACGGATGTAGCGAGTGTTGGTGAGCACGCGGAGAACAGGAACCCTCACACAGTCATTGCTGGTGGGACCTGAGTGGTGCAGACAATTTGGAAAGCAGCTTCACAGTTACTCAAAATGCTAGAAATAGAGTTACCCTATGACCAGCAATTTCACTTTTAGGTATAAACCTAAGGGAAATAAAAAACATATGACCACACACACGCACACACACAGAACCAAAAACGTTGTCCCTGAACGCTCACAGCAGCATTATTCATAATAGCCCAAAAGTGGAAAACCCTCAAGTGCTCATCAGCTGATCGATGGATAAACAAGCTGTGGTGTGTCCATGGAATGGAATGTTATTCAGCCATGCAAAGGAATGGAGTCCTGTCACAGGTGACAGCATGCAGATGAGCCTTGGAAACATTTTGCTAGCTAAGAGAAGCTAGACAGCAAAGGCAACATATTGTATAATTTTGCTTACACTCATGTGGTGCATAATGACCGGTCAACGATGGACTCTGCATATAGATAATGGTCTCATAAGATTATAATGGAACGGCTGGGTGTGGTGGCTCATGCCTATAATCCCAGCATTTTGGGAGGCTGAGGCGAGTGGATTGCTTGAGGTCAGGAGGTCGAGACCAGCATGGACAACATGGTGAAACCCTGTCTCTACTAAAAGTACAAAAATTAGCTGGGTGTGGTGGCGGGCACCTGTAGTGCCAGCTACTTGGGAGGCTGAGGCAGGAGAATCACTTGAACGTGGGAGGTGGAGGTTGAAGTGAGCTGAGTTTGTGCCACTGTACTCCAGCCTGGGCGACAGAGCCAGACTTAGTTTAAAAAAAAAAAAAATTATAATGGAACTGAAAATTCCTATTGCCTGGTGATGTCAGAGCCGTGATAATGTCATAGCACAACACAGTACTCACAAGTTTATGGTGATCCTGAGATATGCTAGCTTAGTGTGCTGGCAGTCATATAAAAGTCTAGCACATACAATTATGTATAGTATATAATAGTTGCTAATGATAAGAAATGACTATGTTATGGTTTATGTATGTAATACACTACACTTTTTAATTGTTATTTTAGAGTATACTCTACTTATTATAAAAATTTAACTGTAAGACAGTCTCAGGCGGTCCTTCGAAAGAAGGTATTGCTATCACAGGAGATGAGAGTTGTGTGTGTGTTATTGCCCCGAAGACTTTCTAGTGGGACAAAGTGTGGTGGTGGAAGATGGTGACATTGAGGATCCTGACCCTGTGTAGGCATAGGCTAATGTCTGTGTTTGTGTCTTACTTTTAACAAAATGTTTAAAAGTAAAAAAAAAAAAAAAAAAAAAAAAAAAAAAAAAAAAAAAAAAAAAAAAAAAAGTTTTTCACAAAAGGAAAAAAAAAAAAAAAAAAAAAAAAAAAAAAAAAAAAAAAAAAAAAAAAAAAAAAAAAATGAAAGCAGAAAAATGTTTGTACAATAAGGATATAAGGAAAGAATATTTTGTGTAGCTGTACAATGTGTTTGTGTTTTAAGCTGACCATTATTAAAAGGAGTCCAAAAGTTGACAAAATTGAGAAGGTTATAAAGTAAAAACGTTACAGTAAGTTAAGGTTAATTTATTATTTCAGAAAGAAAAACTTTTTCTCTAAAGAGTGTAGCCTAAGTGTACAGTGTTCATGAAGTCTACCTTCATGCCTTAGGCCTTCCTGTTCACTCTCCACCCACTCACTGGCTCACCCAAAGCAACTTCCAGTCCTGCAAGCTTTATTCATGGTAAGCGTCCTATACAGGTGGACTATTTTTTAATCTTTTATACCATTTTCTTATCATAACTTTTCTATATTTAGATAAGTTTAGATACACAAATACTTACCATTGTGTTACAATTTCTTACAGTGTTGGGTAGAGTTGCATGCTGTACAGGTTTGTAGCCTGGGAGGAACAGGTTCTGTCATACGGCGTAGGTGTGTGGCAGGTTGTCCCATTTAGGCTTGTGTAAGGACACTCTTTGATGTGTACACATGAAGAAAACTGCCTAATGACACTTTTCTCCGAATGTGTGTCTGTCATTAAGCAACAGATGCCTGATGTGAAATGTCAGAATGGGCCACTCCATAGAGAGATTGTCTAGGGATGGAGTAGGAGACGGGTAAGTAGGAATCAGGAAGACTGTTATAGCATGGGGTTTCTTCCCCACTTCCCACCACCTTTGTCAATAGAGACAGGGTCTTGCTCTGTTGCCCAGGCTGGAGTCTAGTGGCATGAACATGGCTCACTGCAGCTTCTAACTCCTGGCATACACCTACCTCAACCTCCCAGGTGTGTGACACCACACCCAGCTAATCAAAATCAAAAACTTTTTCTAGAGGCAGGATCTCACTGTGTTGCCCAGGCTCGCAGAGAGTTTCTTTTGGGGACATTGAAAATGTTCTAAAATTAGATTGTGGTGATGTAATTCAGTGTATCTTTGAAAGAGTTTAAGTGTCGTGTCAAGTACAATTGTCTCATTCAGCTTGGATTTTTGGAATGTTTGAAGACAAACTTTGCCTTGGAGATCATCTGGTAGCTTTCTGAGCAGACGACTGTGGATTGAGGGGAGCCATCCACTCTGCTGAAAGCTTGAGAAGATGAAGACTGAAAACAGTACTGGCGATGGAAGAGCACTGGAGATCGTTCACACGCAAAAATGCTTTCCCCTGGGGATTGTCTCCAGCTCCTTCACCCTTTGGTGTAGGTACAGAGAGCAGAGGCAAGAAGAGCCTTAAAGAGGCAGCCACACATTGTGGTGAGCAGCACACAGCCTCTTGCTAGAATAGGAATATGCCATGTATGCTTTGGCTCCCAATCTCCTTGCTAATAAAACCTTTGTCCCTGGTCCTCTTAACTGTAACAGCATGCTGGACTAATAGGTTCAGGGAGTAGTCTGCTGTGACAAATACTTGTTGCGCACCTACTGTGTGCCAGGGTGTATTCTAGGTGCTATGGATTTGTGATCTGGCTTGATAATAAATTTTATTTTAATGAGTACATGGTATTTTGATACACTTATCTTTCTACACATAGACATACTGAAGTGATTACTACAGTTAAGCAAATTACCATCTTATCATGTCATAGAGTTACTTAGATAAATACATTTTAGATTCAATATTGACTCATCCAAAAACGCATGTTTTGAGCATCCAGTTATTTTCATGAATTGTGCTAGGTTCCAACTGCTGATGAAAACTCATCAATACAATTTCAGACACAGAGGAATCATGTTTTAATAAATTGTGGAGTCAAATAAACGTGGGTGAGTGCACCTTTTACTAGCTGTGTGACTATGGGTAAAATTCTTTAGAAGGCAGTTTTCTCAGCTGTAGACAGAGTACAGGGAGTGGGGGAACTTCCTCTGTGTCATTAAATGTTGTAAAAATTGATTGCGGTAACCCATCTCATCTCATTGAACACCCAGCTCAGTGCCAGGAATACATACCTTCTAATTTCCAGCTCACTCCCATGAATATAGATTATGATTTTTGTAGAAAGCCATCCTAGCAGCCTTGTAAACTGACTTCCTCATTTGAAGGTGAGAAAACCTGGGCTCTGGAAGTGTTCATGTCTTCCCCGAGGTTGTATAACTAGGCAATGGTGATGTCAGCCCTGAAAGCCAGCATCCCCATTCTCAGTTCAATGCTGATCTACCACATCATGGTAACTTGCGAGATTAGTTTGTCTTCTGTCTCTGTAATGTGCGTTCCCTCAAAGCGTTTAGCTCGATCTTTAAACCTGGAGCATTCACTGTAGGTGCTCAGAATATTTTAAAAAATGCCTTCCCAGGCCAGGCGCGGTGGCTCACGCATGTAATCCCAGCACTTTGGGAAGCCGAGGTGGGTGGATCACTAGGTCAAGAGATAGAGACCATCCTGGCCAACATGGTGAAACTCTGTCTCTACTAATAACAGAAAAATTAGCTGGGCGTGGTGGCGCGTGCCTGTAGTCCCAGCTACTCAGGAGGCTGAGGCAGAAGAATCACTTGAACCCAGGAGGCAGAGGTTGCAGTGAGCTGAGATGGCGCCACTGCACTCCAGCCTGGTGATGACAGAGTGAAATTCTGTCTCCAAAAAAAAAAAAAAAAAAAGCCTTCCCACCCTTAGGCCAATTTAGTCTCAGGAAATCCCTGCCTTTACCACTTCTCTATCCCAAGAATCGTTCATTTATTCTCTGTTTTCTGTCTTCAGTCAGTTCTCCCTCCCTGACAGATTATCTAATTTTCAAAGTAACTTAGTTGTAGTGAAGGGTTGGGGGCTAGAATGTTTACTCAAGGGGGCAGGCCACTTTCCAATAGAAGACCTCCTCAGCCAAACTGGAGGGTCACCAGGAGCAGGGAGGCCGTCTTACCTCCTGCAGGGCACGGGGCACCCTGGAGGCTGTGCTCTGCTCCAGCTGCCCTCCACGGAGCTCCGCACAAGGCGGCTCTTGGCCAAGGGCTCTGGTTCCACAGCTGCCACACTCTGCCCATTCCCTGCCCACTAGCACACCAGGGCGAGCTCCTGGCAGTGAGCACTGCACAGGCTTCCTGCTTGACTGGCGGGTGGGGGAAAGAAAAGGATAAAATAGAGGATGAAACATGCAGGTAATTTAGTATCTCAGGATATCACACAGCCACTCAGACAGAACAGTTTCGGGTATGTAATCAAACCCGAGGCCTAGGGATGGGGTAGCTATTGCAACACAAGAAGCCCTGTTGAATTTGTGTCTTCCTTTCAAAAAACGAGAAGAGAGTGAGTTTCTCTCACTGCTGCAGAGTTCAGGCCCCGGAGCGCAGAGGGATCCAACAGAGCACCAGGGCACCCAGCTGTGGACAGGGTCGGGGGTCCTTAGCATCACTGTGGCCGACATCTGGGGAAGGCCCTGAAAGCGTGAAAATCTCCTGACAGATGAACATCAAATGGATCCACGGCTCTGCGGAGGACCCAGGACAACTTGCTTCAATTGTTAAGACCGTGTCAGAGTGTGAACGACTCCTCGCGGCCGAGGGGCAGGCGCAGCGCGCTGGGCCGGGTGGACACCGAGGGCCAGCGGGGCCGGAGCAGCGCGTCTCCGCGGACGCTCCCCACAGGCCCGGCCAGCGCGGAGCCAGGAGGGTGGCATCGGGGCGGTGGGCACGCGCGACAGGAGGAAGCCTCGGCCCTCTGACCTCACGCCGGCCCTGCCCGCAGATGGCGACGTCCTTGCCCCGCAGGAGCGGCCGAGCCGGAGGGGACCCCGGCCTCTGACTCCTGCCCGCAGCCCCCTTTCAGCGGCCAGGGTTTCTCTGCCTTCGTCGCACATTAGAAGCCCCGGGGCCTCTGAAAAACGACGAATGCGCCGGCCCCAGCCCAACCCCGTGGAACCAGCGTCTCTGCGGGAGGGGCCTGAGCGCGAACGCACATTGTTGCAAGTTCCCAGGTGACCTCGTGCGCGCGCGGCCAGCCCTGCAGACTCCGGCGCCGCCCCAGCCGCCGCCCCCCGCGGGCCCCCGGGCTGCCCTCGGCTCGGTGCCTCCGCCTGACGCTGAAGGGCTGCGTCCTCGCTTCTGCCCACCGCCTACTGCCAGCGGTGACTGTCTCTGGAGGTGTCATTTGGGGGCTGTAGTGGTGGGTTGAGTGGTGGCTCTCCAAAAGACACGTCCATGTCTGGGAACCTAATTTGTAAAGAGGGTTTTTGAGAATTAAATAAAGGTTTTCGAGAGGAGATCATCCTGGAGTTAAGCTGAGCCCTAGATCCAATGACAAGTGTCTTTTTAAGAGGTGGGGGCGGGGGGGCGAAGTAGGAGAAGGCCGTGTGGAGAGGCAGGCAGAGACTGGAACCACAAACCAAGCAATGCTCAGAGCTACCCACAGCTGGGAGAGGCAAGGGAGGATTCTTCTCTAGAGCCTTGGTGGGGAGCATGGCCCTGCGAACACCGTGATCTTGGACTTCCAGCCTCCAGAGCTGTGACAGGGTCCATTTCTGTTGTTTAGTCCATCAGGTCTGTGGTCTTTGGTGATCTGTAGTCATTGGTTGGCAGCCCTGGGAAGCTGGTAGAGGCGCCCTCTCAAGCTGCTATTTTCTGCTTGGTTGTATCTAGGGCTGAAAGCCATCCAGTTCAACACGCTTCCTTTGGACTCACTTAATGAACTCACCAAAGCTGGCCTTTTTCTTATCATATTGAGAGCTTTTGGGGCTGTCCCCTAGGGGAAAGCCTCCCTCTTTTCCACTCCCTTCCAGCCTTTTCTTCTCTATCCAGACTCAACAGCATCCACCAAAAACCACCTCAGAAGGCTCACATCCTAGAGTTGAAAAATGACTTTGCAGGTTTTAATTTTTCATATCATTTAAAAAATGAGCCAAATTTATGCCTTGTACAATGACTTGCAGACAACTGAAGCAATCTAGAAGAATACACTCTGCCTTCACCCCCTGCCCACTTCTTCCATCCCACCTCCTATGCCCATGGTAACCAATGACAATCAAGAGCACTCTGGTGAAGACCCTTCCAGTCCTTTCTCTAGGAAGACACTTTCCAAGTGACAATGGACTCAAATATATAGGAAATGTAACTTTAACCCAGGTAGAAACAGAACCGGGCTTGTGGAAGCAGCCATGGTGGGATGCTTGGAACCCACTGACTATTCCTCCTACAATCTCTTGGAGGAACCCACAGGCTACAAGGAACAAAGACAAATCGAAAACCACTATCTTAGCCCTCCTGGAGTTCGGGCCTTGGAAACCAAGGCCAATGTTATGTTTTGAATGTTCACGTTGTCTTCAAAATTCATGTTGAAACAATCCCCAAAGCAACAGTATTAAGAGGTGAAGCCTTTAGGAGGTGGTTAGGCCATGAGGGCTGCCCTCAGGGATGGGATTAGTGCCTTGTAAGAGGGATGGAGGGAGCTAGCCAGGTCTTTTTTGCTTCTGCCTCCTGTTGTATGAGGACCCAGCAACAAGGCGCCATCTTGGAAGCAGGAGCTGCCCTCACCAGACACCCACTCTGCCGGTGCCTTGATCTTGGACTTCCAGCCTCCAGAACTGTGAGTAACACATTTCTGTTCTTTATAAATCACAAAGTCTGTGGCATTTTTGTTATAGTAGCCCAAATGGACTAAGGCAGCTGGGATGAGGGCAAGGCACATGTGTGGAAAGATAAGGAGGTGCTCATTCACAGAGATCAGGAGCTCTTCAGGTTGCATGGTGAGGACCCAGACACCGGCAGAGAGGGGGTCATGGCTCTCTCTCTTTAAGGCTTCTGCGTATTTCAGAAGGAGGAAGAAGCTGTAGTGATTATTTCCAGCTACATACATCAGGAACTCTGCTCAAAAGCCTACAATATCTCCCCATGTCCCCTACATTAAAAGCCAAAGTCCCTGCTGGCCACATAGGATCTGCTCCTTCACGCCACCCCAGAGACTCTTCCTCCCTAATCGCATCCTCTGTCACTATTCCCTCCACCTGCCCTACTCCAGTCCCCGGCTTCCCTCCTGTCCCTCAGACACACCAAGCTTGGCACCTGTGCATTCACTCTTCCCTCTACCTGGAGTGCTCTTCCCCAGGTATCTGGGCTCCTCCCTTACTTCCTGCAGTCCTCTGCTCATATGTCCCCTGATCTGAGCTTCCTCAGCCACCCTACTCAAGTGGCACCTGCCCCACCCATCACATGCTGTTCCCTGTTTCCTTCACTTCTCCAGCACTGAGTGTCACCTGACTTTCCAGCCACAGCGATACAGACCGACTGTACCACAGCTTTTGTGAGAAATAATACAAAAATAAGTTAGCTGCTTTCTCCCACTGACTGCACTGCAGAGATGTCACTGAGTACCTGGTCTGCTCTGCCCTAGGCCTCCTTCTCCTCTCTGGCTTCCAGAACGTTGGGGGCAAAATTTGAGGGTGAACTCTAAGAACTCTATAGGACTTTAATGTCTTTCTCTTTGGCTGTGATTTTTCAGACTTATTTACATTCCCCCACCCTCATTTCTTGTGCCTGTTGTGTCATGTTATGCTGTGGAGTTTGCTCTTTTCGTAACCCAAGGAAGAGGTGAGAGAGAAGTAAGCCGCTTGTTGAGGTCCCAAATGAATACACACACTTGAAGAAGGTGACACTCCTTGATTGCCTGTACCTCTGTGGCAAGCTGCTAGGACTTTTGGTCCAGCAGGCACAGTGGGAAATTTAATACTGCCTGGGACAGATTTTAAAAAGATGATTGGTACAAGTAGTTCAGTCAAGTACTGAGATCAAGTTTTTGCTCAGGTAGTCTTACGTAAAAGATAGTATGGATAACAACATGTGTCCATAGGTTTACAGAATTTCTGAGCTGGAAGAATTGTTGGTACATCCAAATACTTCCTTACAGAAATGAGGAAAACTGAAGACCAAGCAAACTGCCTAAGGCCCAGAGCTTCTTATTGACAGAGACAGTGGGATGAAAATCTTTTTCTCTCTCCTCCCAGCTTTTTCCATGATACCACCCACAACGTTGCAGTTCTTCCCATTTTGTGTATTGAGCTTTTTCATTTGAGATCCTTGGAAAGCGTGTTAAGAGGTTATGCCTGCATATGCATAATTCTTTTTCCCCCACAGACTTTCCAAATTCAATACGCTGATGGAAGCAAAGGCCCCCTCATTGCTTTCCTCAGAGCTCACCCTGGATTTAATGCTAGGGATTAGGAGCGCGCCTGTGCCAGCCTGCTCCCTGCTCGGCCTGCCTGCGCTGGAGGGCTGCTGGCGGGAGGTGGATGTCAAAACACAGAAGGCGCTTGTTGGAAACAATAGAACTTGGAAAGTGTGGGGCCAGGGATTGGCGCGTGGGGAATACCAGGTGGCAGGTGGGATCATCAGACTAGGGGGTTTTCAGGGAAAGCTGCCTGCTGGGTCCAGGAAAATAAAAACACGGGATTCCAGATGTTCCTGGAACATGTCTGGTTTTAGTCAATATTGTAGGAATCCTTAGCATAGGTTCTCAAAAATCCGTAACATCTTAGGGGGAGCACAGACTGGAACCAAAGGGAAGACTCTGCTGTATGCAAATCTCAGAAGTCTCCAAGGGGTGTTAAACACAACACAGCACAACACAACACAACCACATAACATCACATCGTGCAACACAACACAATCACACAATACAACATCACACAGCACAACATAACAAACCACACATCACACAGAGAAACACAACACAACCACACAACATCACACTGTGCAACACAACACAACCACACATCACACAGTGAAACACAACCACACATCACACAGTGAAACACAACACAACCACACGACACAACATCCCACAATGCAACATAACAAATTACACAACACAACACCACACAGCACAGCACAACACAACACCACACAATGTAACACAACCCAGGCTTCTCTGGTGAGTAGTTAGGGTTAGGGCCTACCCGCCGTTCTGGTGAATGGGTATATTTGCCTAGTTATGGCTGAGTGGTTTTCAATGGCAACTTCAGCCTGGAGTGCTGCGGAGCTGAGCTGCAGTTCCTGGCGTCGTAGCTGCATTAGTCCCGGTCAGCCAAGTCCAGATCTCTGTGGGGGAAGGGCTCCTCGAAGTTTGGAGCTCAGGAGCTGTCATCCAGAGAGAAAGCTCAGCGAAGTTGACTGACAGAAATGCAAGGAAATGTTGGGTCTATGCATCCCGTCCTCTTGTATTTTGCAGGTATATCACCCTGGAAAACCGGAGCCTGTTCAGCATGAGCTCAGTTGTGCTGGACATGAGCACTCACAGATTGAATGCCCACATCAGGACTGGGCTTAATTTTCTATACTGCAAAACGATGGCCTTTGGCACAGGACATATCACCAACACTGATCCCAATGATGGGCATGCAGCGGCTCTTTCAAAAACGAAGGAAAGTGATCAAATGGAGTTGAGAAAATGTACAAGGGTCAATTTTCCCATGAGACACACAGCTCTGACCTTAGAGACACCGCAACGCAATTTCCAGCTTCACCCTCGCCTTGCTTCCGAGTTGCTTTAAACTGTTGCTGGGCTGCGAGATGTTCCTAACGTCTTGCTGCTCTTTGTATCTCTGTCTTCTACCAACGGGAGCCTGAGCTGATCCGGCCAGGGCAATAAATTCAGAGTCAGGGTAAACTCTTTGACTGTTCCTTAAAACTCTTTCCAGCCATGAGGTTGTCAGTGATTATTTCTGCAAGCCTGACCCTCCTCCATCTGAAGCTCCCAAGTTCATTGTTGAAGGGTAGCTTTCTGGGCCCACTGGATCGGACTATCCCGGGCATGGGTCCAAGAACTGGTATTTTCAACATGTGATTCTTATGCATATTTAGTTCATTAAAAACAGCTATTTACCAGAAAGTGAACATACACGTAGCTACGACCCTTGTCAAGAAACAGAACTTTGTCAGTGGCAGAGATCCCTTCGTGTCCCGCCTCCCAAGGGTGACTCTTATCTTGAGTTGACACAGTTGCTTCAGTGCCTTTCCGGAGAGGGGATGCATTCACATCTAGGGATTTATTTAAACATGTATCTCTCAACATCACAGTAGGGTTTTGTCTGTTTTGTTGAGTGCTATATAAATGGAGTTACGCAGCGTGTAGCTTGGCATTTTGTTTTTGTTTTCTTTCTTTTTTTTTTTGCTTCCTTACCATTAGGTTTGTGAAATTCATTCATGGTTCTGCCTGTAGTTGTATTACATTACATGACTAAGCCACAATGTACTGATGTATTCCGTGGGTGGACATTGGGTTCTTCTTTCCAGTATGGGACTGTTGTGAATAATGCTGCTCTGAACATTCTTGCACAACACATTTCTCTTGGTCATACCTAAGAATGAGATTGCTGGGTGAGCTTCTCTTCAACATCTATAGAGAATGCAAACTGTTTTACAAACTGGTTACTGTAAGTACAATTTTAGGAATCTTTGTCTGTATCTTGGCAGACTGGTGGGTGGAAACAGCCTACCAGTTGTATGTATAATTCCTCGTCATCCCCCATCCCCCCAGTTTTGGAAGGTACTGGCCAGATTTGTTTTCAATTGGAGTTCCGTTGGTCAATTTAATCCCCTTTTTGTTGGTTATTGCTAAATCCTCCTGAATTAATATCCTAAGTGACTTTTTTTTTTGAGACAGGGTCTTGCTCTGTCACCCAGACTGGAGTGCAGTGATCATAGCTCACTGCAGCCTCAAACTCCAAGGCTCAAGTGATCCTCCTGCCTCAGCCTCCTAAGTAGATGGGACTACAGGTGTGTGCCATCATGGCTGGCTAATTTTTAATTTTTTTGTCCAGATAGGGTCTCCATATGTTGCCCAGGCTGCTAAGTGAGCAACATTTTTTCTTGATCTGTCCAGAAAATAAAATGTATATGCACAGGAACCCACTATGTACCAGGACCAGTGCGAGGTGCTGGGAATACAACAGTCAATGAGACAGGGAAGAGCTTGGTGTGTGTGACGCTCTCAGTCTGGTGGGAGACAGGCATATAAACAAGACTAAGTATATAATTATAAATGGTGAGAGGTTTTGTGTATGAAACGAATAAGGTGCTGGAGAGGATAAGGGGCTGTGGGCAGAGATGGCACTGTTTAGACCCAAAGATGTGGGCAAGAGTGGGAGAAAGCCTGTCTGAAAAGTGACAGGAAAGCTCAGACCTGACTGCCTCCTGTGAGGAGTCGGGCGAAGGATGTTCCCGGCAGCAAGATGTTCTCTTGTTCGGCCTCCAAGGGACAGAGGACCTGGGCACATGGATGAACTGGGAGGAGCGTGGGGGAGGAGGATGGCATGACGTGAGGCTGGCAAGACGGGTGGGATCTGGCCTGGGGTCTGGTTGGTGGTGGGGAGGCCACAGAGTGGTGGCTGTGGTTTGCTGCACAGGGCTGAAGGATAGCTCTGGTTACTGCAAGCAGAAAGAGTTGTACGAAGCCAAGTGAGGAAACAGGAGGCCGGTGAGAAGCCTCTGCAGCCATCCAGGCAGGAGACAATGTTCAACGGGACTAGGATGCTGCCCATAGACTTGGAAAGACAGGGATGCATTTGGGGAACATGTTGGAGCCGGAACAGACAAACCTGGCTATGGATCAGATATGAGGCGTGAGGCAGGGACAGGTGGGATGAGAGCTTCCAGGCTCTGACTTGAGTAACTGGGTGAAGGGAGTTGTCATTGACAAAGACGGGAAACCTTTCCTATGGACATCAAATCCCTCTTATAGCACTTAATGCCTACTCTACCTCATTCTCCGGTGGTCCCAATATCTCTCTATGGTCAACGCCAAAATAAAAGTCACTTTCTGGTTTTTGTTAACAGACTTTCTTGCACCCTCTTCCACCATTATTACTTATTCACTGAGTGACCATCTGTATGCTTGCTGTGTCCAGAGCAACTGGGTCATAGTTTTAATGTGTAAATTAGTGAAAGAGTTCTTTTTACTCTATAAACCTATAGACCCAGGTAGGAGATCTAGATGTGACTTTCAGAACAAATGCAATTGCTTTAAAATGATCTTTCTAGGAGAGCAGTTATGAAACGTTGAACTATTAAGGTAAAACCTAATAAGAATTCTGAATTCAGAAATGTAAAAGAAGTGACAGGAAATAAAAACCGACTTCAGCCATTTTCACGAATGAACTGGACTACACCATATTTTCCTTTCAAATTTCTTTTCTTAAAAGAATTTTA
>NW_016805186.1:1904434-1974037 GCF_001698545.2 Rhinopithecus bieti | reverse complement strand
TTTTTTTTTGAGACAATGTCTCGCTCTTTTGACCAAGCTGGAGTGCAGTGACGTGAACACAGCCCGGCTCACTGCAGCCTTGACTTCCTGGGCTCAGGCGATCCTCCCACCTCAGCCTCTTGAGTCTCTGGGGCTACAGGCATGCATCACCATGCCTGGCTAATTTTTTATTATTTTTATTTTTTGTAGAGACAAGGTCTATGTTGCCCTGGCTGGTCTTCAACTCCTGGTCTCCAGTGATCCCCCTGCCTCAGCCTCCTAAATTGCTGGGATTACAGGTGTGAACCGCTGTGCCCAACTGAAACCATTTTGTTGCCATCTGGAGTGGACTTACTATATAAAACCATACAATGTGGTCAATTTCTTCAAAATATACTCCTAGGAACATACAGATATCAGAAGCATTTCAGCATAGAGTTTGTGAGGAAATTCCTACCCTTTCAGATTGCTCAATGTAATGCATTAAAACATTAGGTTTAGGTCTCTTAGTTGACCCACTAGAGTTGTTTTTTAGGGCCCTAGAGTCTCCCCTGATCATCTGGGAGCACTGGAGAAGCAAGCTGTGAGCTGGTGGTGTGGCTGTCCTGATGCCACTCTGTCTCTGGGAAATCATAAAGAGGCAGGCTTTCTTAATTGCAGACGACAGAATCCACTCTGCTAGTTTATGCAGAGTCAGTACAGAATTTCCAAGAGGATGAGAGAACAAAGCTTGGATACTACATCATCAGGAATAAGCAACCAGAAGAAACAGCAACCACACAACGAGATATTTCTAGCACTCAGATTCTCTGCTGTTGGGACCAGAGAGAAGAGCGCTGGCCGTGGCTGCCACAGAACAAACACCTCCTTCTCCATGCTTGCCAGAAGATCCCATTTCCCCCTCTCATGCCACCTTCCATCCTCATGGCTGCATTTGTTTGGTATAATCTGGAACTCCTGCCTGCTCCCACAACACAGATGACGGTCAGTTCCAACCCGAGTTCAGCAAGTGCTGTCTTTAAGGGGAGTCCGGGAGGCATGGCTTCTACCTTTCCACGTCTGCAGAGCAGGGAAATAGACTGTGTGAATGCTGGAGACAATGTTTGACATAATTTGCATGATCTGCCACAGACAGTGAACAAAATCACCGAAAGACATGATCTTCCCAAATCACCGTTCTGCTCCCAGCACTAATTCCGTTCAGGAGAAACACTTAGCTAGATTTTGCCTGCATTTACCAAGTGCTTTCCTTTCGAGCACTTCCTCTTTCAGGCCAGTTAAACTAAACTACACTGTGAGTGGAGCACACAGCAAACACCTGAGGAAAGCGAGTACGTCCACGGCTTCCTCAGGAACGCATCTGACGCCCAGCTTGGCGTCTCCCCACTTATCACAGCACCGCACCAGAACTTGCATTTTGCTAAGGTAGGTGGGAAGACGGAAAGGATGTCTAATTAATCACCAAGTCTTTGCGGACCAGAATATGCTTTCGTTTGTATTGGCTCACCTCATCATTCTAGGACTGGACCTGTGGCTGGCAGGGATGCCCCGCGTCTGATTGAGAAGGGTGTGGTCTTGCAGAAGGAATGATGAAGCCTGTGAAGGATCAAGCTCCTAAGACACAGAGAGAGGCCTCCTTTGGTAGTCCCGGTCCCTGCATTTCAGGGACTTTCTCATCATTCTGCCCCTAATAAGACCTGGGCCCTGACACCCCCCTTTCCACCATAAACAGTGCCACTAAAGCTGCAGCCGGCACTGACACAAAGCCCAGAGTCACTACTGGGTGTCATAGTTGGGGTGCCCATGTAAGAGGGGCTGGGACGGGGCCCCTTGAAAACAACAAGGCACCTTGCAGCCTCGCCCAGGGTGGGGGCCTGGGGGACTCTGGGGAGAGGAATTGAACCTGTATATATATATATAGTCTTTTGGACTCCTGGAAATGATCTATTGATAAAAGCTGCTGCTCATCAAAAACAAGAAAGAGGAAGGGAAGGAAGAAGAGAATCCATGGAAAACTACTAATATAGTTGTGGCTATCTAAGAGAGAGATTTTGTTTATTCTCTTACTAACAAAAAGGGGTAATTTGGCAGGAAGAATTAGGGAAAGCAGACAAATTACATATTATTTATTGTTGGAGAAAGTTAAACTCCAAGGAGGGAAGGCTCAAGAGCTGAGGAGAAGGTTGATTTCACAGTGCCTAATTCGCCACGTTTCATGATGTGTTTGATTTTTGAAGTCTGTATTGTAAAGAATGGCTTTCGCATTGGGGCAAAGGTAAAGCAAGTCAACTCTCATAAAAACATTCACTAGAGACGCTGACTTTCCATGCCACTTTAAAAAAAATCGGTGAGCTTAATCTGCCATAAACGATCCTTCTTAAACCATTCCTGGTTCTTCGGGTCATGTCCTTTGCTCTGATTTTCCCTTCCTAGAACCTGCACAGCACAGAGCCAGAGTTCACAAGGTGGTGCTACCTACCACCTGCTCATCTTCACACAACACAGACAAAACGTTCCCATGTACCTGTGTTTTGCACCACTCCTGTGATTTACAGCTCCTCGAAAATCTGTAGTGGAGATTTGGTGAAAAAAAAAAAAAATAGCCATGTTCTTCCAGCCCCCAGGGGGTACGTTTTTTCACCAGGCATCTCACAGGCTTCCATCTGAATCTTCCAGGAGACTTGGATCCCAAGGAACACAAGCGCTCGCAGGCGGGCTGTGCAGGAGGGTTGTGGGGAGGGTACTGTGAGCCCACCGCGTCAGTGGAGAGCAGGACCTGGGGCTTCCCTGGGGCTCCCTCGCCGACACAGCCCAGTTCCTTGGAGCACCAGCACCTTCCCTGGAGTGTTCCACTCCCAGCCCAGCGTGGCCACTCTCTCAGCCTCTGCCTCTGTGTCTGTGTCTTCTTCTCTCTTTATTATTGGGGGCTCCTCTCCCTCCTGCACCCATTGGCTCCTTCCTCAGAACGTGGCTTCTCAGCTTGACTCTTCCGATATCCCGTCAGCTTGGGTTCCCACAGTGCGATTCTCCCTTTTCTTTTCTTTCTTTCTTTATTTTTCTTTTTCTTTTCTTTTTCTTTCTTTCTTTTTTTTTCTGAGATGGAGTCTTGCTCTGTCACGAGGCTGCAGTGCAGTGGCACAATCTCTACTCACTGCAACCTCTGCCTCCCTGGTTCAAGCAATTCTCCTGCCTCAGCCTCCCAAGTAGCTGGGATTAGAGGCGTGCGCCACCACACTCAGCTAATTTTTGTATTTTTAGGATAGAAGGAGTTTCACCATGTTGGCCAGGATGGTCTCAATCTCTTGACCTTGTGATCCACCCGCCTCAGCCTCCCAAAGTGCTGGGATTACAGACATGAGCCACCGCACCCAGCCGATTCTCCCTTTTCGTGAGTGAAATTCCCAACTAGGAGCTCCCTGGGCCCAGCTCCTTCTGGCCACACTAGATCTGATCCCCTGGGCAGGGGTGGTGGGGTCCTGTGATGACACAGGGCTCTTGGTCTTCGAAGACAGCGGGGGCAGTGGGGAGATGGGCTCTGGGATTCCTCAGGCTATCGCTTCTTTTGAGGTGAATCCATAACAAACCAAGGGCAGAAAAGGAAAACTAGGACAGTAAGCGATGATCTGCCCATGTCACCGAAAAGGAAACAAATGGTCGGGTATAAATCTTGATTGTCTTATTCTTTCTTCCAGGAGAGTTGGGGATGAGTTCTGTCTGGGAACCAGTCTCTCTACTTCATTAGATTTCATTCTAGGACCGGAATTCACCCTCCTGTGCTCACCCAGTCGCTCTCGACCTTCAGGTCTATTTCCCCCCTGTTGACGGCCTTCCTGGGTTGGGCTTTTCGAGGCCACTGTTGAAAGGAGGTGGGGCCTGTCCCCTGCTCCATGTCACCGGCTTTCCCATTGCAGCACACAGCTAAGGACACTGCATTAGAAGAGCCCTGAGGTCTAGGCTTGGGGAAACCTTGACCTGCCGGTGCCTGCAAAGGGAAGTACGATGGGAGTTCTGCATCGCTGAGGTTCTAGTTACCTCTCACTTGTATGACGTTTGCGCAACAAGGCTGATTTTGTCGTTGAGGACATTTTCTAAGGGATTTCCTGTGGGTATGGACTTTCCTCGGTGTCTCCCAGCCCGAGAGTGCCCTTTTGCTGCTGCTGAAAATGCCCCAGAGTCCGTGCACACTTTTTCCATTGACGGTGCAGCTATCCAGGCCCCACGTTCAGCCAAGCGGGGAGTTCTGCTATTACAGGGTGTGTGGTGTGACAGATCATTTATTAGGTGTGAACCGTGTTTTATTTGTTACTTCGTGGGCCTGTCTGTCCACACTCCTATCTCCAAGTCCACCCGCAGCACCTGCGTGGCTGGGTGTGTGCCATGGTCCCTCTCACCGCTGAGCTTTTGCTCCTGAGTTCTACCTGGGACACATTCTCATTCCTCTTGACTTTTCCACTCTTAGATGTTGCTTCCGCTGAGAAGCTTGACCTGATTGCCCTCTCCCCAGGACAGGACTGGATGCCCTGCACCCCACATTTATCCACTTCCAGGGCAGTCAGTGCTGGGCCTGGGCGGTACGTCCTTACCTCTTTTTGGTACTGGCTGCTAATGTCCCTGAGTGAGGGTCCTGGAGAAGCTCCGGCTCCACTCCTTGGCGGAGCCCTCCGAGGTGGGCACACTGACAGTGCTTAACAAATACTTGCCCGCTGCCGAGTGTGGGGCCTTGAAACCTGACTCTGGCTAGTGGAAAGTTCTCCTGCATTCTGGATTTGGGGTGGTGGTACGTATTCTATTAGGAGCTCCTAGCGGTGCTTCAGTAATAATAGCCAGTATTCTAGAACAATAAGAAATTGTCCCAAGAAGTCCTTAAGCACATCCCATGTTCTTATCTCACTTTTTTTTTTTTTTTTTTTGACACAAGGTCTGACTCTGTCACCCAGGCTGGAGTGCAGTGGCGCGATCTCGGCTCACTGCGTACTCAACCCCCTGGGCTCAAGTGATCCTCCCGTCTCAGCCTCCTGAGTAGCTGGGACTACAGGCGGGTGCCACCACACCAGGCGGTTTTTTTTTGTAGATATGAGGTCTCACTATGCTGCCCAGGCTGGTCTCAAACTCCTAGACTCAAGTGATCTGCCCACCTCCCAGAGTGCTGGGATTACAGGGGTAAGCCTCTGCATCTGGCTTCAGTCACTCTTTGATGAGTGAGGTAGGTACTATTTTTGACTCCATTAAAGAGGTGAAGTGAATGGTCCAGACCATACAGCGGGCATGTGGCCGTTGCAGGTTGGAAGCTGGACTCTGGTCCCAAACTCACATTGGTGACCTCTCGGCCTGCGGTGACACCTGTTGCCTGCAAGTCCCTGGAGGTCCTCTACTCTGCAGTGGGTTAGGGGTCCGCAGCACACTGAAGACGCTTTATAAGCCTCCTTGGTGTTTTATAAGCCTCTTGGTATTCTACTAGCAATCTAGCAAGTGTCTTCAGCTTTAAAAAAGTCACCAAACCCAGGGTGTCCTGCCAATTGAGGCATGCATTTAAACAAATTCCTCCCCTCCCCTCCCCTCCTTCTCCTTCTTTCTTTCTTCTTCAACAGGTTCTTGCTCTGTCACCCAGACTGAAGTGCAGTGGCACAATCTCAGCTCACTGCAACCTCTGCCTCCTGGGTTCAATCGATTCTCCTGCCTCAGCCTCCTGAGTAGCTAGGACTACAGGCTTGTGCCACCACGCCTGGCTCATTTTTGTATTTTTAGTAGAGACAGAGTTTCACCATGTTGGCCAGGCTGGTCTCGAACTCCTGATTTCAAGTGATTTGCCCGCCTTGGCCTCCCAAAGTGCTGAGACTACAGGCGTATGCCACTGTGCCCAGTCGTTTAAACAAATTATACTTCTTATTTATGGGTATGAATCCAACTTCTTACCCCACCTTTCTGTGTTTTTTGTTTGTTTTTTGTTTTTTAGGTATATGTGCTGCCAAAGCGAGCATGTCCCTGTTTCTCTGTTGCTTTATAAAGTTATGCAATTAATAACCAAATGTATTTTCCATTCTCAGAGATTGAAATAGATTGGAAACATATAGAGTGAAGTAGGAAAAGCCTCTTTGCTGCTTGCTTCTCTCTGCAGGATAATCCCACTTTCTTCCTCGGAGATAATGATCCTCAGTTTTGGAGTGGATCCTGCAAGTCTTTTTTCTCTGCATTCACACATGTGTTTATAGCTGTGGAATAAAGTTTCTCTTTTCATGTAAATGACATGCTCTGTGCATTGTTTCATCACGTAGTCTTTCTCCTCAGGGGACCCTACATCTTAGTGATCATTTCCAGGGCCACATCACAGATCGGCCTCATTCTATTTAAGAGCTCTCTAGTATACACCACCCTTAGTGATGGGAATTTGGGTTGTTCTCAGAAAAACTGTAAATCACAATTTACTAAAAAAAATTAGTATCACTTGCTTTAAAAAATGCCCCAAACAATAAGAGCGCTCATTTAATGCTGAGGTTGACCCTCCTTTTCACAGTCACACAGTCAGCACCAATCACACTTTCCAGAATATGGAATGCCCCCACTTTATTTTGGTAAAATTAGTGCCTCCCAATGTCTTCCCACCTCCTGGTCTGCCTCCTCAGGACGGGGCCTGGCCATTGTGCTCTTGGAAGTAGCACAGGATGTTGTTACACTTGGCTACCCAGTTGCATAATAGCCTCTGAAATTAGGCCCGGTGCTAGTTTAAGCCCTTGTTTGCCCTTCAGATACTGACCACAGATCAGCATGGTGGGCTGACTACCTGGGAAGTCGGTGCTCACAGGTGTCTGTGCATTTGTGTGGTGCGTATGTGTAGCATCTATGGTGTGTACTGGGTGTGGGTGTGTAGTGTGCATATGTGGTGTATGTAGTGTGTGTATGGTATGGGTGTGTGATGTGTGTGTAGTGTGTATGTGTGGTGTGTGAGGGGTGTTGGGTGGTGCGTGTGTAATGTGTGTAGTGTGTATGTGTAGTGCGTGCAGTGTGTATGCATGGTATGTGCTGTGTTATGTGTGCTATATGTGGTGTGTATAGGGTATAGGGTGGTGTGTGGTATGTGTGTGTGTTGTGTATGTGTGGTGTATGTGTATGTGTGGTATATGTGGTGTGTATATGGTATGGGATAGTGTGTGGCATATATGAGGTGTGTGGGGGTGTTGGGTGGTATGTGTCTAATGTATGTAGTATGTGTAGTCTATGTGATGTCTGTGTATTGTATATGTAGTGTGTGCGGTGTGTGATGCGTATGTAGGCAGTATGTGTGGTGTGTGTGAGATGTGTGTAGGATGTGTGGTCTATAGGGTGTGTGTGGGGCATATGGTGGTTTGTGGCATCTGTTGTGTGGTGTGTCTGTTGTGTGGTGTATGTCTGTTGTGTGGTGTGTGTATGTGTAGTGTGTGGAGTGTGTGTGGTGTGTGTGTGATGTGTGTAGGATGTGTGGTCTATGAGGCGTGTGGGGTCATGTGGTGGTGTGTGGTGTCTGTGTGCTGTGTGTAGGTCTAGTGTGTGCAGTGCGTGTGGTGTGTGTGTGATGTGTGTAGGAGGCGTCTATGAGGCGTGTTGGGGGCATGTGGTGGTGTGTGTTGTGTGTGTCTGTTGTGTGGTGTATGTGTGGTGTGTGCAGTGCGTGTGGTGTGTAGGATGTGTGGTCTATGGGACATGTGGTGTGTGTTGTGTGGCATGTGTCTGTTGTGTGGTGTATCTGCTGTGTGGTGTATGTGTAGTGTGTGCAGTGTGTGTGGTGTGTAGGATGTGTGGTCTATGGAGCATGTGGTGGTGTGTGTTGTGTGATGTGTGTTGTGTGGTGTGTGTCTGTTGTGTAGTGTATGTGTAGTGTGTGCAAAGTGTGTGGTGTGTGTGATGCATGTAGTATGAGTCTATGAGGTGTGGGGGTACATGTAGTGGTGTGTGGTGTCTGTTGTGTTGGGTGTGTGTGGTGTTGTGTGGGGTGTGTGTGGACATCATTGCTCCTGGCACTGGCCCTCTCTGGGGAACAAGGAGGTCACCCTGGGAGTGAAGCGGTGAGAGACCTCCCTCCCAGACTCACTGCGTCTCCCCACTCCTGGAACAATTATTCCAGGTGGATGATGCACCACGAGCTGAGTGAACAGCCGTTTCCCCCTCTGTGTGGAGTGCTGTGCAAGTGAGTGTGAGGCCAGCTGGACTTCCTGGGTCGAGTGGGGACTTGGGGGAACTTTCCTGTCTTACAAGAGGATTGTAAAACGCACCAATCAGCGGTCTATAAAAGGCACCAATCAGCGCTCCGTAAAACGCACCAGTCAGCGCTCCGTAAAATGCACCAATCAGTGCTCCATAAAACGCACCAATCAGCGCTCTGTAAAACGCACCAATCAATGCTCTGTAAAACGCACCAATCAATGCTCTGTAAAGCACACCAATTAGCAGGATTCTAAAAGTAGCCAATCACAGGGAGGACTGAAAAAAGGGCACTCTGATAGGACAGAAAAGGAACATGGGCGGGGACAATAAGGGAATAAAAGCTGGCCATGCCAGCCAGCCTCGGCAGCCCGTTCTCTTCCGCCTGCGGAAGGTTTGTCCTTTGGCTCCTCACAGTGAACCTTGCTACTGTTCACTGTTTGGGGCCGTGCGAGAGCCGTAACATGGCTGGCCGCGGGGCTCAGGCCTGTAATCCCAGCACTTTGGGAGGCCGAGGCAGGTAGATCACGAGGGCAGAAGATCGAGACCATCCTGGCCAACACGGTGAAACCCCGTCTCTACTAAAAATACAGAAATTAGCCGGGTGGTGGCGGCGCCTGTAGTCCCAGCTATTTGGGAGGCAGAGGCAGGAGAATCGCTGGAACCCGGGAGGCGGAGCTTGCAGTGAGCTGAGATCGCGCCACTGCACTCCAGCCTGGGGACAGAGCGAGACTCTGTCTAATAAATAAATAAATAAATACATAAATAAATTAAAGCTGTAACACCCACTGCGAAGGTCCTGGCTTCATTCTTGAAGTCAGGAGACCACGAACCCACGGCAGGAACCAACTTCGGACACGCAAGGACAGTGAACACCCAGAGAATCTGCAGAATACCTTCCTTGTGGAGGAGAGTGTCTCTTACATTTTTAGGTATTGCTGTTTCCCCTTTCTTTAAAAACATTTTAAAATCACATAATAATTCACCGGTTGTTTTAGGAAGAGTGAGAAACCCCTACTGTGGAAAATGAAAATCCATGATGTTGCTTTGAGAGACGAGCATGTCACATTCTTGGATCCGACTTTCATTTCTCTCAGATAATAATGTTTTGAAAATAGCTCATCAATATAGGTTTCCAATGGATTTTACCTGACATCCCCCTGCTAATGTGGACCTGTGGAGGAGAATCCATGTTTAACATATACATTCATAACACGTCGTGGGCGTGTGGGTAGGTTCTGAGGTTAACTGCAGTGGTTGAGTCCAAAATCTTAGACTCTGGTTCCCTTTGAGGTTGGTAACAGATCAGACCCAAGACAATGAGATGAACAGGAAAGAACTGGATCCGGGCAGGCCTCAAAACAGGGCTCAGGGAGCCCTCGTCCTGCCTCTCCAAAACGAAGACACTGGGGGAAAGCCCCGTCTGCAGGGCCGACCCTGCCCACCGTAGCCCGGCCTCCTGCACGGAGGGTCCCAGGCCTCCGGACCTCTGGTCGTGGCAGTGCCCACCCAGGGGTGCGGTATCTTTTCTCAGGAGTCAGACACAGCCCGCACGGGAAACCGGGAGCAGATACAATCAATCTCCTGTGGCTGCCACCCGGCGAGGGGGCTGAGCGGGCGGCTCTTTCCTCCCAGAGCGTCTGCATTTTTTGCGGATGGAGTGAATGTTTGTATTTTCGTGAGGCCATGCGAAAGGAATGTGAATATTAGAAAAGAGCCCTGTTTGTTAAAACGATAATTGCTAGAATGCTCTGGAACCGTCCACATTCGCTCTTCCACAGTCTCATAAAAGCCTAAGGAATGGGGGCAATGGCTGACTGATGAACTGGACTCAAAGCCCTTCCAGATGAGAGAATCTTGCTGTCATTTTGCTTATAATTTTCCCTAATGACTTGGATTTCTCTTTGGCCACCAAATATTTCAAAGCAACTGGTTTTTACGGCATCCAAGAGCTGAAAGCCCCCATGGCAGTTCTCGGGCTAAGGACGAGTACGTGAATAACTAATAACCAAGTGGACAAATATGCATCTTGTGTTTGAACCAATACTCATGCTCGATTACACCGCAGGCCGTTTCAGATGCTTTCAAGCCAGGCCTGGCTGGCCCTACAGACACCCCCTGCAGCCACTTCCTCAGGAAGTGAGCTCACCTGCCTCATGGAAGGGCGTGTGTGAGATGCTGGCACTCCTCTAGTGCCAACGCTGGAGGCTGGGATCACCTGCGGGTTTCAGTTGCTCCTTGGAGTTGCCGGGAGAGTCCAGGAGCAAGCTGCCGCCTCGCGCCCTTTTGTTGGTTTGCTGCCCTCCAGATGAAGTGTGGTGCGGAGCTTCTCATTCGCACGCGAAGAGAGGGAAGGGACGAAGGGAAGGAACGCAGCTGCGGGGCCTTGAGCTCCTGTCAGGCTTTGGGCCAGGTGAAGGGCCCGTGCTATGGCGGAGGGAAGAGGCTTCGTAGGCGAAAACATCTGCGTGTCTTGGCTTTAGCAAGCTGGGGTGCCCGCCTCCACTTACCTAGATCTGCACGCGGAGCAGCGTCGTGGCCTGATGGTCGGGCGAGGAAGGTTCTTCAGTTTGGGTCACACTAACGGCCTCGTGTGAATCCGGCCTCTACAACCTCCCAGGCTGGGAAGCCTTGGGCTACTTAACCCCTCTGTGCCTTAGATTTCCTGCCGGCAAATGAGAAGACGAATATTCAGGCCTTCTGAATCATGTACTGCAAAGGGCTTAGAACAGGGCCTGGCTCATAGAAGAACGAATGGGCCGCAATTAGTGCGCTCTGCAAGGGTTAAAATGGTAATTGCTAGAATGCTCTGGAACCATCCACATTCGCTCTTCCACAGTCTCATAAAAGCCCAAGGAATGGGGGCAATGTCTGACGACCTGGACTCAAAGCCCTTCCAGATGAGAGAATTTTGCTGTCATTTTGGTTATAATTTTCCCTAATGACTTGGATTTCTCTTTGGCCACCAAATATTTCAAAGTAACTGTTTTTTAAGGCATCCAAGAGCTGAAGGCCCCCATGGGAGTTCCCGGGCTAAGGACACTTTATGCAAACCCATCCCAGGAGGAGGAGGAGAGGGAAGAGAAGGGGGAGGAGGAGAGGGAGGAGGAGGAGGAGGAGAGGGACAAGGGGAGGGGAGGCAGGGAGGAAGAGGAAGAGAGGGGAGGGAGGAGGAGAGGGAGGATGAGACGGAGTGAGGGGGGAGGAGGAGAAGGTGGTGAGGGAGGAGAGGACGGAGAGGGAGGAGGAGAGGGAGGAGGAGGAGAGGGAGGAGGAGGAGAGGGGAGGAGGAGGAGAGGGGAGGAGGAGGAGGAGAGGGACCAGGAGAGGGAGGAGGAGGAGGAGAGGGACCAGGAGAGGGAGGAGGAGGTGGAGAGGGAGGAGAGGGAAGCGGGGGGGAGGAGAGGAAGGAGGAGAGGGAGGAGGAGAGGGAGGAAGAAGAGGAGGAGAGGGAGGAAGAGGAGAAGAGAGGCAAGGAGGAAGAGGAGAGGAGGGAAGGGAGGAGGAGGAGAGGGAAAGGAGGGAGGAGGAAGAGAGGGAAGGGAGGGAGGAGGAAAGGGAGGAGGAGACGGAGTGTGGGGGAAGGAGGAGGAGGTGGTGAGGGAGGAGAGGGTGGAGGAGTGGGGGAGGAGAAGAGGGAGGAGGAGAGGGAGGAGGAGGAGAGGGAGGATGAGGAGAGGGAGAAGGCAAAGGAGGGAGGAGGAGAGGAGGAGGAGAGGGAAGAGGAGGAGAGGGAGGAGGATGAGAGGGAGGAGTAGGGGGAGAGGAAGGAAGAGGAGAGGGAGGAGGAGGAAAAGAGGAGGAAAGAGGAGAGGGAGGAGGAGAGGGAAAGGGAGGGGGAGAAGGAGGAGGGTAGGGAGGAGGAGAAGGGGAGGGAGGAGAAGGGGAGGGAGGAAGAGGTGGAGGAGAGGGAAGAGGAGAAGGAGGGGAGGGAGGAGGAGGGGAGGGAGGAGGAGAAAGGGAGAGAGGAAGAGGAGAGGGAGGAGGCCAAGGAGAGGGAGGAAGAGGAGGAGGAGAGGGGGAGGAGGAGAAGGGGAGCAGGAGAAGTGGGGAGGAAGAGGAGGATCCTATTGTTTTCACCAGTGACTGCTTCAGAAATTTGAAAACCGCTATTTTGTTCTTTCATGCCTTGCTGCCCCTAGCCTCAATATTTTTTACGTTTCCTCTGTGGCACATCAGAGCATTGTGGACAAGCTCTCGTCTTTTAACATGTCATGGATGCTGGCCTGGGTTTGCCACATAGATATTCAGAGGCTTCAATTTTACTCCCTCTTAACGTCATCAAGGCGATCTGTGGCTCACCCCATGGCAATACCATAGAAAGAAGCCCTCTGCAGCCTGCAAGCGCAGACGACATTTTTAGGGCCAGGCTGCTTTCTCCCACTGCCAACGTGCCCCAAGGCTGCCGACCTTCGCAGTCCCCCTCCTGCCTTCAGGCCTCCCACTTCCGCTGCCAGCGAAAAGCCTCTTTCCCTGAAGCTCAGGTTTTCTTGACTGCTGTGCTATTGACATTTGGGGCTGGATAATTCTTTGTTGAGTGTGAGGCGACTGTCCCTGCTTCATAGGGCATCTGGTGGCATGTATGGCTCTACCCACTAGATGCTCGGGGCTTAGTCCAGCTTTGACAACCAACAGTCTCCAGAGGCTGCAAGGGACAGGGCAGATCACTCCGGGTTGAGAACCACTGGCCTGAAGGATTGCAACCGCGTTTTACGTGGCCCTAAACACAAAGCTTGGTGGGTCCACATGTGGAGGGAGGGGGCCACGCACAGCAGATAAAGCCATGGAAAGCCACCCTGTTGGAAGTTCTCTTATTTCCAGGTAGAAACTAGGAGACAGCAGAAGCCCTGAGGTGTGGATATGGAGGTGGTGGAGAGTGGCCGTGGAAGCGAGGATCCGGGCGCTTAAGACCCCCAGCGTAAGCAGCTAGGAGCGGGCCCCTTGACTCCGAAGATGCTGTGAGTGCTGACAGGAGGAAGGGGTCTCTGTTTCTCAGTGGGGTTTGGTGAGCCTGTTCCTGTTCTTCCTTCCTTCCCACTTATCCTCACAGCCAGTGCCCATTAGAGGAAGAGAGCTGATTGCATGTGAAATGCCCGTCAGTACCTCTCTAGCTGGACTCTGTAGACCTCTGGAGGCCCACAGACATTTCTTCTGCAGTTGGTGAGCTTTCAGAGAACACACGTGGCTTTCAGGTGAGCTAAAAGGATGAAGATCATTACGTGTTGGATCATTTACAGTTACACTGTCCAATACTGTAGCCGCTGGCCACTTGTGGCTATCAGGAACCCAAAGTGTGACCAGCAGAAACTGAGGTGTGCTTTAAGTGTCACAAATACACACTGGATTTTAAAGACTTAGAGAAAAAAAGAATATGAACTGTCTCAGTAATTTTTTATGCGCATTATCTGCTGAAATGCTAATATTTCAGATATATTAGGTTAAATAAAATCTATTATTAAAATTAATTTCACCTGTCTCTTTTTACCTTGTTAATGTGACTGCTAGAAATCTTCCCCCCAGCTTTACTGAGGTGTAATCGACAAATAAAAACGATATATATTTTAAGTGTCCAATGTGATGTGCTGCCGGAAAATTTAAAATTGTGTACGTGGGCTGGGCGCGGTGGCTCACACCTGTAATCCCAGCACTTTGGGAGGCCGAGGCAGGTGGATCATGAAGTCAGGAGTTCGAGACCAGCCTGACCAATACAGTGAAACCCTGTCTCTACTAAAAATACAAAAATTAGCTGGGCGTGGTGGTGGTGCACGCCTGTAATCCCAGCTACTCAGGAGGCTGAGGCAGGAGAATCGCTTGAACCCTGGAGGTGGAGATTGCAGTGAGCTGACATCACGCCACTGCACTCCAGCCTGGGCAACAGAGTGAGACTCCATCTCAAGACAAAAAGAATTACATATGTGGCTCGCATTATATTTTACTGGACAGCATTGATATAATCACACCTTCTCAAAGGGGACTGTATTGCTCCTTAAGGGGCAAAAATTGGTTGTTGGGGGGTGGCAGTGAAAAAATTGTAATCTTTTATATAGAGATAACAAATAGACATACAGTATATAAATGGATATTCAGTATATCTATGGTATGAAAATTTTATGGGACCAGGGATTAGGAAAAAAAAGTCTAAAAATTGCTCTTTACGTGGATAATAATGAAAAAAATTGAGACACACTGATCTAGATGTACATCATAGAACCCAGGATCTACTATATGTGTATAAGCCTGGGTCTGCATTTGTGTTTAGGATCATATTAGTGCCAAGTAGAAACATTTTAATTGTTTGAATTAATAGAGGAAAGGAAGAAGTGAGTAATGCAGAATTTGTACTGAATGAAGGTGACATGGCAGGAAGGTGCACCTTGTAAAGATGCCCAGTCAGTGTGCAACAGCAGAACGGACGGTGGGAACAGGCCTGCTGGGGCCTGCTGGGGCCCATCATACCAGCACCAATGGTTCAGTTTCAGAAAACAGCAGGATCCATCTGTCATATCACATCCACGACGGTTGTTTCCTTGAATTCCACGACTTGCGCAGTTTTGTTTACACATAATCTGTTAATTTGCATGGACCTTCTATAGCATAAAACTTATTTATACTTGTTAGATTTCAGTGGTGCTAATAAATCACACCTCTCTTCCGTGGCTGAGTTTGGAACCATTGGCAGAGATGCAGGAATCAGACAGATGAAGATACAGATACCAGCTCTGTAACTGGTAAAAGATAGAGTGGAGGTCAAGGCTTGGCTGTGTTATGGGTCACCCCAGAATTAAACTTGGACCCCTGGCTTCAGACGGAGTTGGACAGCTTCAGATCTGCAGGGCAGAGAGCAGAGCAACGCACAGGCCCCAGAGGACCACTGGCTTCAGCACAGAGGGGCTGAACAGTGCAGTTCCTCCCTCCCAGCCCTCCAGCCAGCTAAGCGCTTCTCCTCCGAGCCGGGGACCAGGCCGCAAGAGCCGCCACCCCCACCCCGCCCTCCCCACGTGGAATCATGGGGAGAGGAGATGGAACGCGTTCCCCACCTGACCCCTGGCTTTCTGCTTGTGCAGTGGCACCGCATGGTGGATTTCCTCAGGGGCGGACCGCATGTGTGACAGTGGCCCCATAAGATTATAATGGAGCTGAAAAATTCTAATCACAGAGTGACGTGGTAGCACATTGCATGACTCACATGTTTGTCGGGATGCTGGTGTAAACACACCTGCCGTGCTGCCAGTCCTACACAAGCATAGCATGTACAATTGTGTACAGGACACAATACTTGATGATGAGAAGAAACTACTGTTTGGTGTATGTATTTACAAATACTGTACTTTTTTTTTTTTTTTTGAGGCAGAGTCTCTCTCTGTCCCCAGGCTGGAGTGCAGTGGTGCGATCTTGGCTCACTGCAACCTCCACTTCCTGCATTTAAGCGATTCTCCTGCTTCAGCCTCCTGAGTAGCTAGGACTACAGGCGCCTGCCACCACGCTCAGCTAATTTTTTGTATTTTTTGGTAGACACGGGGTTTCACCTTGTTAGCCAGGATGGTCTCAATTTCCTGACTTTGTGATCTGCCCACCTCAGCCTCCCAAAGTGCTGGGATTACAAATACTGTACTTCTTATTGTTATCTTAGCACATAATCCTTCTACTTACAAAAAAAAAAAAAAAAAAAGAAAGACAGAAAAAAGTGAACTGTGAACAACCCACACAGGTCCTTTAGTGTTGTTATTACAGGAGATGACACCTGCATGCATGTTACTGCCCCTGAAGGCCTTCCAGTGCGGTGGGATGTGGAGGTGGAAGACGGTGATATTGATGATCTAACCCCTTGTAGGTCTTGGCTAATGTGTGTGTCTGTGCCTCACTTTTTAACAAAAAAGTTTAAAAAGTAAAAAAAAAGTAAAAAAAAAAAAATTAAATAGAAAAAAGCTTATAGAGTAAGAATATAAAGAGAAAATAGTTTTACAGTGGTACAGTGTGTTTGTGTTTTAGGTTGTATTATTTCAAGAGTCCAAAAGTTAAAAAAATTAAAAGGTTATAAAGTAAAATGTTACACTAAGTTAAGGTTAATTTGTCATTGAAAAAATAATACTTTTTATAAATGTAGTGTAGCTCGAGTGTCTAGTGTTGATAAAGTCTACAGTAGTTTACAGCAATGTCCGAGGCCTTCACGTTCTCCTACCACTCACTCACTGGCTCACCCAGAGAAACGTCCAGTTCTGCAAGCTCCATTCACGATAAGTGTCCTAGATAAGTGCATCTTTTAAAAAATCATTTATACCATATTTTTATTGTACATTTTCTATGTTTAGATACATTTAGGGACACGAATACTTCCCCTTTGGTTCTGGTTGCCTGTAGTGTAGAGTACAGTCCCATGCTGCACAGGTGTGTCACCGAGGGGCAATACGTTCTGCCATGTAGCCTAGGTGTGCAGCAGGTGACACCATCCAGGTTAGTACATTCTGTGGTGGCCCCCCAATAACCAAATTGCCTAACGACGCATTTCTCAGAACGTATCCCTGTCGTTAAGCAATGCACAACTATACTTGTTTACATAATATAATGACTGTAATCTAGGTTGGCATTGAAGGTTATAAGACCTATTTGTTTATTTGTTTTTGAGATGGAGTCTCGCTCTGTCACACAGGCTGGAGTGCAATGGCGTGATCTCGGCTTATCGCAACCTCTGCCTCCTGGGTTCAACTTCAGCCTCCCGAGTCGCTGGGACTACAGGTGCACGGCACCAAGCCCGGCTAATTTTAGTATTTTTAGTAGAAATGGGGTTTCACCATGTTGGCCAGGCTGGTCTCAAACTCCTGACCTTAGGTGATCTGCCAGCCTTGGCCTCCCAAAGTGCTGGGATTACAGGCGTGAGCCACTGCGCCCGGCCTGTAAGACGTTTTTAAAGCATTTGTTCTGAGCCGCTGCTCTATCACAGGGAAGTTTCTGCAAAGCACGTGGTGTGAGCAGGAGTTGGCTTTCTTCTCTGGGACACCAGCACTGCCTGCTTTACTCTCCAACCCTGGCCCTGCTGGGTCATTTTCTCTTTGTGTCTACGATTTTTCTCCTGCCTCACCCCGGAAGCTTTTAACTGTACAGTGATGGGGAGGTAGAGTGAGAAGGACGTGTGGGTTGACAGTTCCCTGTCTAAATCCAGGCTCTGCACTTCCAAGCTGTGACTCTGGGCAGTTAGGGAACCACTCCCAGCTGGCTTTTGCCACCCGGAAGTGATGTGTTGCCTCTCCCAGAGCTGCGATGTGGATGAAAGGCAGTCAAGTAAGTAAACTCATTCGGCTCTCAAAACCTTCCCTTTTCTCTCTTCTTGACTGAATTTTTAGGCCTTTTCTAGTGCTACATCTGCTTGATTATTACTTTACGTAGTTGAAAACCTAAATGGTGGCCCGCAGACACAGGGCATGGTGGCTCACGCCTGTAATCCCAGCACTTAGGGAGGTGGAAGCGTCTCTTAAGCCCAGGAGTTCTAGATCAGCCTGGGCAACGTGGGGAGACCCCATCTCTACCAAAAATAGAAAAATGAACCAGGCATGGTGGTGTGTGCCTGTAGTCCCAGCTACTCAGGAGGCTGAGGTGGGAGGATTGCTTGAGCCCAGGAGCTCAAGGCTGCAGTGAGCTGTGATGGCACCACAGCACTCCAGCCTGGGCGACAGAGGCCCTGTCTGAAAAAACAAACAAGAAAACCTAAATGGGCAGCAGTAGGAGGAAAGATACATTAGGTAAACCATGCTTGGGGTTTGTGCAATTTCAAAGTGTAATTGTCAAAAAGTTTTGAAAAAGATTCTCAAACGTGTTTATTGAGTTGTATTAGTCGATCAGGATTCATTTAATGTGTTGATGGCAGAACTACAGAGACAGTAAAGCTAATTTAAGGAGGATAGGAGAGATTGGTATACACAATCAAAGAAAAAATACTGAAATAATATTGCCAAGTTAGGCACAGAACTGGCAAATGTCCAACAAGACAACAAAATTAGAGCCTCAGAGTGTTCTTGCCTCTTGGGTATAAATAATTTGCTTTTCCAGTGAATAAAAACAATTTCAGCTTCTACCATTTAATATTTTACGGAGTTTAGGCCCTAAACAGTAGCAAATAGTAGGTCAAACAAAGATGATAACTCCAGAAACTCAGGTGACTCTCAGGTGGGTTTCTCAGGCAATGCTCTAGCAAGACACTGAAAGAATTTTGTTTTAAGGCCAAGTTATGGATAACTTTCATTTCTTAAGATAATAGCGTTATACTAAAGTCAGACTATTTTCTTTCTTTAAAAAAAAAAAAAAGAAGGAAGGACTTTGGGAGGTCAAGGCAGGCGTATCGTGAGGTCAGGAGTTGGAGACCATCCTGGCCAACACGGTGAAACCCCATCTCTACTAAAAATACAACAACAACAACAAAAATTGGCCAATGTGGTGGTGGCGCCTGTAGTCCCAGCTACTCAGGAGGCTGAGGCAGGAGAATGGCGTGAACCCGGGAGGTGGAGCTTGCAGTGAGCCGAGATCGCGCCACTGCACTCCAGCCCGGGCGACAGAGCAAGGCTCTGTCTCAGAAAAAAAAAAAAAGGGAAGGGAGAGAGGGAGGGATAATTTTTTTTTTTTTAAGCATAAATAAGAACTGATAGCAAAAATAGGTGGCATTGAGACTGCTGTATTCTGGGTGGGGTTGGTGTGAAGTCTTCAGTTAGAAATCCTGGTTATGCTTCATGAGAGCTCTCTAAAAATGGAAGATCTACCCAGTGCTTTCTAAGCCAGATTTTCCTGTTGAACCCAGAGATCGTGGCTCACTTTCTTTTTTCTCTTATGTATTGTTTTCTGCCATTCTAAACAGTAAATGCCTTTGGATAGTCACAGAAGATTTAGTCACGGTCCACTTTCTTTTTTTCCTTTTTTTTGAGACGGCGTCTGGCTCTGTCACCCAGGCTGCAGTGCAGTGGCACGATCTCGGATCCCTGCAAGCTGCGCCTCCTGGGTTCACGCCATTCTCCTGCCTCAGCCTCCCAAGTAGCTGGGATTACAGGCACCAGCCACCACGCCCGGCTATTTTTTTTGTGTTTTTAGTAGAGACGGGGTTTCACCGTGTTAGCCAGGATGGTCTCAATCTCCTGACCTCGTGATCTGCCCGCCTCAGCCTCTCAAAGTGCTGGGATTACAGGCTTGAGCCACTGGGCCCGGTCCACACCCTACTTTTTTCAGGGGCGGGGGGAATGCTGTCCTGCTCTATTGCCCATATCGCCCAGGCTGGAGTGCAGTGGTGCCATCTTGGCTCACTGCAGCCTCTGCCTCCTGGATTCAAGCGATTGTCATGCCTCAGCCTCCCGAGTAGCTGGGATTACATACACGTGCCACCATGCCTGGCTAATTTTTATATTTTTAGTTGAGATGGTTTCACCATGTTGGCCAGGTTGTTGATCTTGAAATCCTGACCTCAAGTGATCTGCCTGCCTTTCTAATTGGTGCGATTACAGGCGTGAGCCACCGTGCCTGGTCACACCCCACATTTGACAATGATGCTTTAGGGCAATTCCAGCCATTACCATCTCTTGGGTCTAGGATCTTGTCTTGAACCACATTTGAACCTTTTGGTACGTGAACACTGCTGTTGGCTGGCAAACCACAACTTCCTGGTTTTCAGAAAAAAAAAAAAAAACAACTCAAGAGAGGCAACTTGGACTTCAAATGGCGATTACAAAACATTTTGATGATTTAAGTGTAAATGAATCAGAAGCATCTGGATTTAATTAGCCTCCAAACACAGACATTTCCAAACGTGGGGAAGGAAAACAGCATACTTGTGTCAAAACACATCTTGAGGGTTTCCTGCTAAATTCAAAATGATGGAAAAACAGATGGAACCATCTGCCAGGCATTCAGGTTGTTCTCCACATGGACCATCTTATCAGGGACACGGAGCTGCGGGACGTTTCTCCCACAGACACCGACAGCGTCTCTGCGTCGCCTTTGCCAGCCTGTTTGTGGCCCACATTTAATTAAACCAGGCCTACGCATGGCTGGAGAGAGTGCGGCTTCCATGTTTTTGAAGATGGTCCAGGGCACAGTCCTCATGGGACCACGTGTGTGGTCTTCCCTTATAGCGGAAAACCCCCGTCTCCTTCTTCTCATGTCCTGTAAGTTTTTCCATGTTACCCACAAGCTGGCCACAGAGGCATCCCAGTGCTGAATGCAAGCTGCTCCTGCTGCCCGGACTGTTTTTTTGACGCTGCCTGGTGTCAGGCATTCGGGGGTGTACATGCCTCTTCCCTCAGAGGTTGAGCTGCTCTTCTTCTCCAATGAGAAAGGAGCTGAAAGCTCAAGGGCCCAGGCTGTCACAGGATGTACTTCCAGAAGAAAGACACAATCTATGCATGCTGAGGCCAGAAGGGAAACAGGTGCAATGCTCTTCAGAGCTCCTAAAAGCCCCGGTACTGTGTCTAAGCTTTTTACACATTGGAGTGTCCAAATTTCCCACTGAATGGTCAAATAACAACGATCCTGTGCATTTGTTGAACGAGAGTCTACAAGGTACTTTCACACACACAACCTCGTGAATGGGTGAATCACCTACATTTTACAGAAGAGGGTATTGGTGGATTGAGGTGAGATCTGCTCAAGGTCTCTCAGTCAGGAAGGGGTAGGGCTGGACTTGATCTGGATCTTGAAATTCTGAGCCTAAGATATTTCCCACTATTCCACATCTACCAAAGAGGAATGTGACAATGACCAGTGTTGTTTAGGTTCAGATCTCATACCTCCACTTGCCAGCCAGACACACCTTCCCACAGGGGAAGCAGAGCGAGCCCCAGGCTCCTGAACTCCCCCATCACTGCCTGGGACCTCCTGGTCAATGTGGAAGCACCACCCACGCCCCGTCTCACTCTCAACAGTGTCCAGGTTGAGACGATGAATTATCTGGATACTCTTCTCCGAACCCAGTCTAAAAGGGACAGATTTTTCTGGTTTTATTTGGATAAATCATTGAACTTTTCCCATCCCAGCTGCTTCCCACAAACATTTCCAAATGGGTGTTTTCCTGTTTTGAGGAGTAACGTCTCTGTTTTCAGAGACTTTGAAGATTTCCTGATAGAAATACCTAATGCAGGCTCAAAGCATTGGTTGAGTGTCCACATAATTCTCTACCACCTAGCTCTGACATTGCGCCTTACTCCAAAGTTAACCATGGTTTCTTCATCTCTCTCAAGGAAGGGGGGAGTCGAGAGACCTGCTGTAACCAGATTCTCATGTAAGCCAAGCTGGTTTTTGGTGCCTTTCCACTTCTCTTTCTGTGTCCATCTCCTACCCTCAGGTTCCATCTCTTCTCATCCCCACAGACGATGGCACCACCCCCAGTCTGCCCTCTGCGTCCCACAGATGATGGCACCGTCCCCAGACTGTCCTCTGCATCCCACAGACGATGGCATCGCCCCCAGGCTGTCCTCTGCATCCTGCCCCCAGGCTGCCCTCTGCATCCCACAGACGATGGCATCACCCCAGGCTGCCCTCTGCATCCCACCCCCAGGCTGCCCTCTGTGTCCTACAGACAATGGCACCGCCCCCAGGTTGTCCTCTGTGTCCCACGATGATGGCACCGTCCCCAGGCTGTCCTCTGTGTCCTACAGACGATGGCACCGCCCCCATGCTGTCCTCTGCGTCCCCACAGTCTCTTGCATCAGCTCTCACCGAATCTCCCACTTTTACCTAACTGAGATCGTTTTTCCCACTTCTATTGCCCTCGCATGAGCCTTAGGGAAGGACCTAATGCCCTCGTTTCCACGAATCCTCCTGACCTTGTGAAAGGAGCTGTTTTGGGGAATATTTCATGTGCTGTGGAGTCATGGAGCTCACAGCCAGGCCAGTCCCTGAGGGGCCGGGAGGGACAGAAGAGAAGAGGGAGGAAGAAGGTTTCTGTGGGCACCGGTGTCTGCCAGGAGGGTTATCTGCATGTCTCTACTCGGCCCTTCATACCTATGACTTGCTTGCTTTCATGAAGGGGTTCAGCCACCTTCTTAGAAGGAGAAGGGATCTTGTGGAACTGTGAGGACATGGAACTCCACAGAGGCTGTGCACCATGCGTGGGAATGGGAGCAGGGCCCGCAGCCCGGCCTCTCTGCTGTGGCTTGTCCGTGTGCACGCTCCGTGTGCACATTCTTCCCTAGAGCAGCCTCCTCTGCGGCCCCACTGCCACGTCCCTCCGACTCTAGCTGGCACCCAGACCCCACGGCTCCCCCATCCTCTCTCTAGCCACTTCTTCCTTCTAGCACTTAACTAGTCTTTGGCTGTAAGCAAAATAAACCAACTCAGGCTAACCTATCCAAGAGGGAAGTACTTGGGGAGAATGCGGGGCATGTGTTCAGTAGGATACCTCGGAAGCAGATGTGGAGAAAGGGGTTTGAGTGCAAGCGATTTTTTTTGAGGGGTGATCTCAGGAAGCACAGCTGGAAGAGTGGGGAGATGAGTCGGGGAAGGAAGGCCGCTATTTCAGGGCACGAGGATAGCAGGTTTCTTTAGGGGCCTCTGAATTAACCCCACCCCTGAGCTGGGAGAAGCCAGGGCGTTATCTTCAAACTCCCATCTATCTTCAGTTCAAGATAATCTGGGGGTGTTAACTCTCCTGAATTCTGCCACAGGCAAGCAGAATACAGTTCCAGTCAGAGAATGTTCTCAGGCAGAGTCCAGATTCTTGAAGAAAAGAGCCAATGGCTATGTGGTGGTTTATCTCCAAGATGCTTACTGTCCATCATCCCCTTCCCTCTCTGTGCACATAAACTGTTCCCCCATTGAGAGATGACTGCTCCTGCACCTTGAATCTGAAATCAAATCGAGTGAAGGTGATGTCTCACAGCTTATGCCCGAGTCTCCTGAAACACTCACTTTGAGGGGAATCAGCGGCTTTGGAAGAAGTCCAACTACTTCAAGACTGCCATGCTATGAGGAAGCCCAAGCTAGGCATATGAAGAGGCTGCATGGAGAGAGAGGGAGAGAGAGCGAGAGACGGGGGACCCGGTGCAGTGACTCAGGCCTGTAATCCCAGCAGTTTGGGAGGCCGAGGTGATCAGATCACTTGAGGTCAGGAGTTCAAGACCAGCCTGGCCAACATGGTGAAACCCTGTCTCTACAAAAATACAAAAATTAGCCCGGCGTGGTGGCGCGTACCTGTAATCGCAGCTACTCAGGAGGCTGAGGCAAGAGAACTGCTTGAACCCAGGAGGCAGAGGTTGCAGTGAGCTGAGATAGCACCTCTGCACTCCAACCTGGGCGACAGAGCAAGACTCTGTCACAAAACAAAACAAAACAAAACAAAACAAAACAAAAGAAAGGAAGCGAGAGGTAGAGAGGAGAAAGAGAGGCTCGATTAGCCCCGAGCTGTTCCAGCTGTCCCAGACCAGGCACCAACAGGTGAGTGAAGAAGACTTTAGATGAACTTAGCCTCAGTCATAGACTGATTGCAATTGTATAAGACCAACTAGCCAGACCTGTTAACCTCCAGAACCATGAGAGGTAACAATAAATTATTGTTGTACTGTGTTCAAAGTTTCTGTGTGGCTTGTTATGCAGCCCTGGATAACAGGGACCGCACAAGGGAGCAGTGAGTACCGGGGGGTGTGGGCAGGATGCCTATGACATTGCTGCAGGCAGCGTGTGCAGTGAAAGAGAAAACCCGTGTCCCAGCCTCACGGATGATATGCCATGGACCTCTGCAGCGGCACAGAGTGGACAATCACTTTAGAGCACTGATCTCAATGCCTGTCTTCTCTGAGTCATTTTGCTCAGGAGTTAAGTTCCCTGGAGGGAGGGAGTCCAATTGTCCCATCATGAGTCATTGGAATCTTGGGTCAGAGATGACAGGGGATCTTGACTGACAACGACCTCAAGATTGCATACAATGGGGAAGGTCATTCTTTAAAAAAATTGGAGAAGTGAGGAGACCAGAAGAGCAGCGACTGAATTACACAGGCAGGTGGCACGTGCTTATAGTCCCGGCTCTTTGGGAGGTTGAGACGAGTGGATTGTTTGAGCCCAAGAGTTTGAGGTTACAGTGAGGTTACAATGACCACACTTCTGCACTCCAGCCTGGGCAATAGAGTGAGTCCCTGTCTCAAGAGAAAGAAAGGAAGGAAGAAAGGAAGGAAAGGAGGGAGGGAGAGAGGGAGGGAGGGAAGGGATGGTACCGGGAAAGCCAAACCAAGAAGTGCTCCCTTTGTATGTGGCTCCACCCCCACCCCCAGCTCACGTTGCTAACTGCCTAGGTCTCTAGGTACCGATCCAAATCTCACCACAGGAATTTGCTTTATCCAGCTCATCTTTCCAAGTCAGGCCACACAGGGCCCTGGGTAGTCAAATGGTCAGCTTCCCACCCCTGGGTCCAAAAAGCTGTGGCTAGGTGGGAGGGCTCAGTCACATGTCACAAAAGCTTCGTTATGCCTCCTGGCAGTGACCACAAGGACAGGCAGTCCCTTCTTGCTGCAGATGCGAAGGTTACAATAATGGACGCTAGGCTGAAGTCCCAGCCTCGCCCGCTGTAGGACTCTGCCAAAGGTCCTCAAGCTCTGATGGTCAACTTCCTTATCTGTAATCCCAGTACCTACCCAGAGGTTTCTTGGGAGGACCAAATAAGAAGCCCTTAGCACACTGCCTGACTTATGTGTTTAGTGGCAGTAGTCTACCATTTTTATCTACAAGCCCAGGTCTGCCACCATGTCAGCTACTTAACCCTCAGTGAAGAGGACCAGATTCCTCCATGCAGAGGGTAGAGCAGTTGACTGTGTGTGCCTCGCCAGCACCCTCAGCCTCATCCTCACAGTGAGTGCTGCCTTCCAACCACCAGCCCCTGCAACACTTTGCCTGAGGCCTTCCTTTGTCTCCTGGGGTAGCTCTACTCAAGCCAGGCCAAAGTGCTAGGGAATTAAAGACCACTCTCCTCCTTGCCGCTGCCCTCCACCAGTGGCCATGGAGTATGGTGTACAAGTACCCCAGCCCCCCTGCCCCTCGGGTGGGATGCATCTGAGGTTGTGTTCCGTAGTGCCTTCCAGAATTCTGCAGACCAAGAGGGTCAAGCTCAAGTTGTCCATGGTGGGAACTTGCTGGATAATGGATCCTTATTTGGCTGGCTGTCCTTCTCTGTCTCCCTTCCCCACTCGCCTGCTGTTGTTCCCCATGCTGGGGTCCCCTCCGAAATAAATTACCTGCACTTGAATCCTTGTCTCAAGGTCTGGATCAGGAGAACCCAGACTAAGCGAGGGAGGGAAACTCTTTGGTTTGTGAGAAGGATCAGACTTCCAATATTTTTTTCTTGTCCTAGCTTCTGAACCTCATGAGGACGGCTCTTGGAATACCTGTGTTACCCAGGTTGGTCTTGAAGTCCTGCGTCAGCCTCTGAAAGTGCTGGAATTATAAACATGAGCCACGTCACCAGGCCTAAGGATCTTCTCTAAGGCTGGATGGACCTCCCAGCTCCTTTCACTTTCAGAACGCGGAACACCATGAAAATTTAGTGCTTGTTGAGAAAAGCATTAATACATTCACGATTGGGAGGAAGAGGTGAATGAGAAGTTGTCATGGGGAGTGAGAAGGTGACCCATTACTAAAAAATATGCATATAGACCACACGTTGAACTACAACCATGAGGTCCTTTTACCTTTTGAAATTGATTCAAAAAGCAAGTGGGATTTAATTTCATGTTATTCTGGCAAAGCCAGTGAGGAGTTCCCCTTTTCCACTTTCCACCCACAATTTCGTTCAAACATCAGGTACCCGTAGGGACCTAGGAGAAAAAGGAGAGCAGGTGGGGTGGATGAGCAAATTGAATGGCTTTGTCCCAGAGCAAGCGGGCCCATTTACCCATTTACAGTGTAAACTTCACAACAGGCACATTGTGGTAACAACATCTGCACTTTATAACACGTCCTGCGACAGCAGTTCTGCCATTATCTGCTGTGTGCTTTATAATGTGTGCTGTGCCCAGCGCCCAAGGCACGCTTGGGGAAGGCCTCCTTTCTGCAGTGATTAGATTTATGGCCCGGGCCTCCATCTGAGGAGAGATTAGCAAGACTAAGGCTGTTTAGTTTGGCAAAGATGAGAGAAGCCGGGGATGTGATAGGTACGTTATAGAAGATGATAAATGAAGAAAGGGAAGGCTTTGGGGGCCTCTTATTTGCCATTGCAAAGATACTTAACATACTCCCTTCTCCACCCCAGTATGTCATTAACCCGGGTGGTTGGAGGCTGTCGGTGGGGGCAGAGGCCTCCGAAAGCCAGGCCTCGAGGGAAAGACGGAAAGACGCTGTGCTGATGGGAAATGTCTGGGTGGATGTATTTATATGAAATAGCACCTAGTCTACATTAGTGAGGATTGGTTTACCGGGGCCATCCATCCTACTTTAGGGCATGGTGACAAGGCTGGCTGTGCCTCCCGCTTCCCAGAGGAAAAGGCCCCAGACGACTTGGCACCAGTCCCCTCCATGGGGCGTCTGGGTTTCCAGCAGCCTTTCTTCCTAGGAGATGGAGAGGGGAATCCAAGCACGGCATGGAGGCAGACATCCTGAAGGCTGCAGGGAGGGCGTGGCCTGCTGCTGCTGGGCCTTAGGACTTTGGTAAGGGCCAGCAGCAAAGCGGGTCACCAAGACTGCCCACCTTGAAGGGAAGGCACCTGGGGACTGCTGGATTTCGATATTCACCTGGGACTTTATCTCTGGTCCCAAAGAGAGCCCTGTCGTCTTTTAACACTGCAGCGTGCAGGCTGGCTGGCTCACGAGGAAGGGTCCTGCCTTTGGTGGCCAATGTTAGCACTGGGTTAGCAGCAGAGTCTTGGGGGCATTCCTAGTCTCTTCACGTCCCTTTTCCAAGCTCCCCTTTTCATGCCTCAGTTTCCCCATTAGAGATGGTCCTCCTAACCCCCGCTGTGTTTGGGGGTGGAAACGGTGAAGGGGTCAGTATGTTACTATCTGGCTACACTTTGAAGTCAGCAGCACAAAAGCCAAACTCCTTCAGGGCTGTAAACAATTCCCAACTGACCAACTGGGTGGCATGAATTCCTCGGCTTCCACCCTTCCCCTCCCTACAGCTCCCGGAGCAACTAAAACCTAATCCCCTCTGCAATAGGGACTTTCCACAACTTCCCCCGCAGACTCCTCTCCCTCCCTCCCTTCTTCTCACTATTCCTCTCTCCTTTTTTCCCTTCCTTCTCCTTTCTTTGCTGTCATTATTTTTTCTTTTTGTGTCAGTAAACTTGTTATGGGAATCATAACGCGGAACGTCCTGGTGTCTGTGTGTGGTTTAGGAGTGTGGCAAGCAAACTGGTTGATGGCTGTGTCTTGCTTTCTCTGAAATGGAAACACAACAGTATCCGTATCTGAACAGTGCTTCTCAGACTCGCATGTTCTGGGGCAAGAAGAAATCTTATGAGGTTGGAAGAACAACAGAAAGAACAGAAGAAAGAATTCATTTCCTTGCTTTGTTTTGTGGCTTTGGGCAAAGAATCGAATCCTCTGGGCCATTCTCAGTAGAAGGCAAAGACCTGTCCCCCCAATTCAAGTTATAATAGGAAGATTGGGATTGCTGAGGATTTTGAATGAGAGAGAGAGAGAGAAAGAGAGAGAGAGAGGCAAGTCGGGGAGGGGCATGGGGGAAGGGCACAGGGCCGCCCAGAGCCAGTGGTACCTTTTGCGGAGATGCTGAACAGAACACGTGTGGGGAATTAGGATGATGGTGGAGGAGCTGGTGGAGTAGATAAGACAGGACGTCCGAACCAAAGGCCATTGATAGATGCTAAATGGGTTGGGGAATATTATTTTAAGGTATGATCCAGATTTATATTAATATTTAGTATTACAAACACTAAATTTGTACACATTTAAATTAGTTATTTTAATTATTTAACTGTGTGGGATTTTTTCTTTTACTAAGTGTCAAATCCCGCTGAGCTTTTGTGAATAGTAGAATTAATAAAGTAGCACATAGTAAGGCAGATTTTTTTTTTTTTTTTTTTTTTTGAGGCAGAGTCTTGCTCTGTCACCCAGGCTGGAGGAGTGCAGTGGTGCAACCTCAGTTCACTGCAACCTCTCCTCCCAGGTTCAAGCGATTCTCCTGCCTCAGCCTCCCAAGTTGCTGGGATTACAGGCATGTATCATCATGCCCAGCTAATTTTTGTATTTTTAGTAGAGATGGGGTTTCACCATGTTGGCCAGAATGGTCTCAATCTCCTGACCTTGTGATCTGCCTGCCTCGGTCTTCCAAAGTGTTGGGATTACAGGTGTGAGCCACCGCGCCCAGCCAGTAAGGCAGATTTTATGGGTATCCACACCTACACTGAAAAGTGGAATGAAGTGCGTTGTGCGAAGGCAAAATCACGGAACCCGCCCGCAATACACAGAACGCCGAACACTTTATTGTCATAGGCTCTTGGCTTCGGAGAGACCTTAACATCTCCTAATCCTGGTTGTGTCTTAATGGAGTTGTATGTGGTGTTTAAGGTCTCAGATCACAGGGAGAAATAACCAAAACAGCCTCCATGTAGGGGACTTGCAGATAGAAAATGGAGAATGTCCTTAGTGATGGCTTCATCCTTGTGAAAATGTCAGCGAGAGTTGAGCCAAGCATCTCTCACTTCAAAACAGCCTGGGCCTGAGCAACATTTGCTATTTGGTTCAAAATACCTTGACGTTCCCCAGAGCTCCAGAATAGGTGTATGTTTTTCAGGCCCATCTGACACTCATTCTAAAGGTATGATCAAGATTACGGTTAAGTCTCATGTCAAATTGTGATCACCATGTCTTTCCTTCCTTCCTTCCTTCCTTCCTTCCTTCCTTCCTTCCTTCCTTCCTTCCCTCCCTCCCTCCCTCCTTTCTTTCCTTTTCTCTTTCTTTCCCTTTTTCTTTCTTTCTTTCTTTCTTTCTTTCTTTCTTTCTTTCTTTCTTTCTTTCTTTCTTTCTTTCTTTCTTTCTTTCTTTCTTTCTCTTCTTTCTCTCTCTCTCTCTTTCTTTCTTTCTTTCTTTCTCTCTCTCTCTCTCTCTCTCTCTCTCTCTCTCTCTCTCTCTCTTTTTCTTTCTTTTAGACAGGGTCTCTGTTGCTCAGGCTGGAGCACAGTGGTGCAGTCTCAGCTCACTGCAACCTCTGCCTCCCAGGCTCTAGCAAATCTCCTGCCTCAGCCTTCTGAGTAGCTGGGACCACAGGCTGGCACCATTACATCTGGCTAAATTTTTGGTATTTTTAGTAGAGATGGAGTTTCACCATATTGCCCAGGTTGATCTTGAACTCCTGGGCTCAAGCAATCCACCTGCCTCGGCCTCCCACAGTGCTGGGGTTACAGGCGTGAGCCACTGCACCTGGCCCATGATCTCCATTTCTATAAAATGACAGCCACACTACCGTAGAAGTCCTCTGTGGGTGTTCTGTTCCTCAACAGAAGAGAACAGCATTTCAAGAGGCAGAATCTCCTTTTCACTGCATTCCTATCCCCCCATCTCAGTCCTGTCTCCTTCCTCCTGTCCATGTCTGGGGCCCTAACCAGAAGGAGTCCACACTGGGTGGGAGGATGGGCGGTAGAGCAGGCTCTGTCTCGGCCAGCTGCCTCCGTCTCACTCACGGGGGGTGCAGGGCGTCCTGGGCCACCCTGGCTTTATTTACCTCCCAGCCACAGTGAGGTCTGGGAGCCACTCCCAGGCGGGGCCTTCTCCCTGGCCAGCAAGTCATCTCGGGGGGGGGGGGGGGAAGCACCCCAGGGCAGTGCCTTTGAGAGATGTGGCTGACTGTCTCAGTTCTCCCGGGTGGTCAGCCTGTAATTTCAAGATTTACTGGCCTCACGGAGATAGCCGGCCGCAAATGGGGCAACACGGGTAATTACAAGAGGCTGCTCCGCTAATCCTGGGTTACAAATGTTAGTTAGAAGGTAAATAAGCGCCGTGCAAGCAATTCCTGGGGCTGCATGGGCCCTGTGTTCTCTTCGCTTTATTTTCTTTTCCTTAAAGAGGGGAGGAAAAGGAGAGGTGGTGGGAGGAAGGGAGAGAGAGAGAGGGAAGAGGAGAGAGAGAAAGAGAGAGCCTAAAAAGAGAGGCTGATTCTTATTAAGTTCATTATGGCCACTAAGAATGAGAAAGTCTTCAAAGCCCAAATTATTTTAATACTTTTTTGGTTTGTTTTATATTTGGAATTGGAAAAAATTAGGAAGCTGTATTTCTAAAGTTCAAGATAACTAGTGTTGCAGGTTCTGCCAGTTGGTGGCTGAACTTGGGCTGACAGAATGATTTTGGGGAAAATGTCTCCAAACTGAGCAAAAGAAATAAAACTCGTGGGACACCTGCCCTCCTGCCAGAAATCTGGAAGCCGGTGGGTCCTGGCTGTTGCTCTTCCCCTCCAGGCATCGTCAGGAGGCGGGTGGGTGAAGGGGCCTGTTTCATACTGTGCTCCTCATCCTCAGAGAAGCCTCCCTGGGAAATAGGAGCATTAACCTGTGTGCTGTGTGAAAGCGACAAGAGAGCCCAGGCCTTCTGGAGATGGTTGGCGGCCTCTGCCAGACACTTGCCCTTCTGGTCTTGGCCTCTCTGGAGAGGTTTAGCGGTGACTCACCAGACCCAGCAGGGTTCTGAAAATAGAACTGATACCAGAGGAAGAGAACAGCATTGGGCTGTTGGCCTCTGATGCTTCTCTCAATTTCCAAATATTGAAACCCACCCTGGGCTCTTTGGATGTGCTCCTGAGAGCTACATGGACCCCTGCTGAGACTGAGCCCACCACACCCAGAGACCACCTCACGCCTCAGCGGTCTGTGGGGGGCTGCCCTCATGGAATGTGAGGTTTTTGGTGCCTTCCCATGAAAGCTCCATCTCCTCGAATGGCCCTGTGGCTTTAAGACCCCTTCAAAAGACCCACTGCACCCACCCTCTGCCCTGGAGCAAGCGATTTCCTTTCCTCTAGGAGGGGAGGTCCTCTGCAGAGCAGCCTCTGGCTCCTGCCCTGGGCTTCGTCTTCTGAACAGAGTGCCTATGGGGGCCTGGCGTCGTATGATGTAACAGCACCGTGACATCAGACCTCTCCAGCATGTCCGTCCCAGCCTGGAGTAGAGCAAGCGCACTGAAATCACCGACACCCTTCCTCTTTGCTCCCGTCAGCAGGTTCCAAAGTGGCTATTTCTAAAACGTGACGACCCCAAGCATACTTACTTTGTCTTGATCAGATTGAGTTTGTGGGCCGCCTCTCAGGATAAGGCAAGTTAGGCCCTGATTGGGGTACCGCTGCCCAAGCCATGGAGACCAGACAGACATCTGGGGCATGGAAGTAGTGGCAGCTGTTTTCGGGCAAGTGGATCTGAGTTCACATATCGACTTCATCACCTATCGGCTGTGAGGTCTGGAATGAGCCACGGTAAGCTCTCTGTGCCCCAGGTTCGCTGTCGGCCGCATGAGAATGATGGCAACTCCTGCACAGGTGTGGTGAAGATTACAGGAGGTGACAGAGGACAACGATCCTGCAGGTTGCCTGGCAGGCAGCGAGCACGGAATCGATGCTGAGACTGGATTTGAGTGGATGGATGAGCCTTCTCTCAGGGCCTTCAACTACCTGACACAGAAGCTCTGTGTTCCCTGCATAGATTGGTCTGGTTCAAGCTGCATATTTAACAGCAAATGAGTCAGGTGGAAAGTTTCCTTTGCAAGCAATGCCAAGCCCTGTGCCCCCAAACTCCTTTGTTAGCAACTGAAGCAAATCACTCAACTCTTCTCAATATCTTTTCTTTTGCCTTTAGCTACCACTGATGACTGTTTGCTAGGCTCTGCTTCTTTTTTTTGCTTACATAAAGTGTCTCGTGTGATTCTTAAATAACCCTTGTGAAGTTAGGCATGCAATGGGGGTGTGTTATGGATTCAAATCCTGCCTGCACCACTTTTGAGCTCTCTGAACAAGGGTAAGTTTCTTACCTCCCTGTGCCCCAGTTTCCTCACTGGTAAAATACCTACAGTGATAGTACCTGCCTCTTGGGTTATTGCGTCACTAAATAAAACATGCAAATACTAAGAAAGGGACTTGGTAGACAGGAAGCATTCCGTACGTGTTAATTATAACACCGAGAAGCTCAGAGAAGTTAACTGTCTAAACCCACTCCTGATAGAGCTGTGCTGCCTGACTCAACACCCTTCCCCAGTGTTGAACCAGCTTCATTTGCAAATTCTCCTCTCACCACGAAGTGACCCCACCTCATTGAGTGGCCTGACTGGGAGAGAGCATCATCTGATTCTCCATCATCCGGCTGCATGAGCTCGTGGGTGGCCTTGGCATGGAGCAGTTGTCACCCACGGCCCCGGCTGCTCTCTGTAAGATTGAATGCATCCAAATAGATTGTGATTGCCCTTCTAGTCATATGCTTTTTTCTCTTCCTTCACCTCCGGCCCTCCCTGTAGCCTTCCATCCACCTTGCTGGTCACCACCTGGCTAGGTGTCTGCAGATATTTCAGCCGTCCATTGTGGGGCAGTGTCTGGGGCTGGGTGGCACACAAGTCAGGGAAAACAGAATGGAGCACACGGCATGCTGTTGAGTCCTGGGGACACGTAAAGGGGGGGATACACAACCCACCTCTCCAAACATAACCAAATGGGAGAAATAGGACATGCCAAGAAAAGGCCTGAGAATGGAGCCTCCCAGCCTGGAGGACATGGGCACAGAGCACAGCACATTCTGCTTCCCCACGTCAATGACAGTCCAAGTCTCATTCTGGGCCCTAAAACCAGAAGGCTCCCTGGAGGAGGTGACCTGAGGACTGTTTGAAGAATTCATGTGATTTAACAGAGTCAGTGAGAATATTCATGTGATTTAACAGAGTCAGTGAGAATAGAGACACACAAATGCCTTCAGGAATTCTAGTGTACACTATGAAATTCACAGCAGTAGTGGTAACTCCCATTTATTGAACATATAGTATGAGCCAGACACTTTGTACAGTCACTTTCATGGATTAGTTCTTTGAATCAACACATTCCACACAAATTCCTTCAGTTGCTATGTTTATTGTTATTTGTTATTTTTATTTACTTATGTTTTTATTTATTTTTGAGACCGAGTCTTGCTCTGTCACCAGGGTGGAGTGCAGTGGCGTGATCTTGGCTCACTGCAACCTCCAAGTCCTGGGTTCAAGTGATTCTCCTGCCTCAGCCTTCTGAATAGCTGGGACTACAGGTGCCCACCACCATGCCCAGCTAATTTCTGTATTTTTAGTAGAGATGAGGTTTCCCCATATTGGCCAGGATGGTCTCAGTCTCTCGATCTCGTGATCCACCTACCTCGGCCTCCCAAAGTGCTGGAATTCCAGGCCTGAGCCACTGTGCCTGGCCACTATGTTTATTTTTATAAAAATGGCAGTAATAATGATTACCCCCATTGAGCACGGAAGACGGGCCAGATGCCTGAAGACTGTGCTCAGGATCCCATCTAACCAACACAACCATCTGAGGGGTGGGCATGAATATCTGCATTTTATATGTGTGGTAATGGACATACAGAGAGGCTGGGTGACCTGCCCCAAACCACACGGCTGGTAAGCGGTGAGCCCACATTCGACCTTATAAACCTGAACCACAGGGATGATGCAATGTAACGCTTCCATCGTGTGTCCCCCTACTTTTTAAAATAATCATCGCATTGAGAAAGTGTCATGCACATATTTCTCGGCAAGGCAATGTGCTGGCGCTGCGCATTGTAAGATTTAGTCTTTGTGCTCCAAGTTTTCAACTTACTAAGTTCGTTGCGGTGCTTAGAGCTAACATCAGGGCTCCAAGTCAAATAAAACAAGGCAAAATAGAGATGATTTTCGGATAAAGTGGGTTTTGCATACTAAGGCCAAGGTTTACATTTTCTTTACTTTTATTTAATTGTTTTTAAGAGACAGAGTCTTGCTCTGCCTCCCAGGCTGGAGTGCATTGGTGCGATCACAGCCCACTGTAGCCTCGGTCTCCTGAAGTGCTGGGATTATAGCCACTGCACCCGGCTCCAGCATTTACATTTTAAAAGTTTTGTCAAAAATCTCATCCATGAGTTCCTTTCCTGAGTAGGTTTTCTAACTTGTTTTTCGTGATTAATGATTAATGTAGACTGGTGAAATGCCACCGCTTTTCAACCCGTTTATCGCACTGGACCTGCTGGGCAAGGAGGTGGCTTCTGTCCTGGCTCCCAGTGACCCTGCCTCTTTGTGTTCAGGCCCCTACGTGATTCCTCCCCTTGGACATGGACTGGACCTGGTGACCTAATGCTAATAGAATATATCACTTCCATGACTAAATAACAAAACACTTGTGACTTTGGTGTCCATCCCTTGCAGGATTGTCTGGCACTCCCGCTTGCTCATTCTGAAGAAGCCAGCCACGCTTTGAACTGCGCAATGGAGAGGTCCATGTGGCAAGGGACGAAGGGGGCCTCTGGCCAGCAGCCAGTGGCGAGCGGAGTCCTGCCAGCAACCATGTGCACAAGCTGGGCACAGACCCTTCCTGGGGCGAGCCTGGAGGAAAGAGTGTCGTCCCTGACACCTTTTTTTTTTTCTTTTTTTTGAGATGGAGTCTCACTCTGTCTCCCAGGCTGGAGTGCAGTGGCACGATCCTGGTTCACTGCAAGCTCCGCCTCCCGGGTTCATGCCATTCTCCTGCCTCAGCCTCCCGAGTAGCTGGGACTACAGGTGCCCGCCACCACGCCTGGCTAATTTTTTGTATTTTTAGTAGAGACAGTTTCACCGTGTTAGCCAGGATGGTCTCAATCTCCTGACCTCGTGATCCGCCCGTCTCGGCCTCCCAAAGTGCTGTGATTACAGGCGTGAGCCACCGCGCCCGGCCGTCCCTGACACCTTGATCACAGCCTGGAGAGACCCGGAAGCAGCGGACCTAGCTGAGCCCCTCCCAGGCCTGTGATCCTGTGATCCGTAGGAGCCGTGAGACGGTAACTGTCGCTTCCAACCACTGAGTTTTGGGGTACTGGTTACGCAGCAATAGATACTAAATGCATGCTAGAGAGTCAAGCACCATCTCTAGCAGCACCCTTCTGGATGATCCTCATTTTCCACCCCAGCCCTGCCCACCTGAGCCCCTCCCCAACAAAAAGAAATGTAGGGAAAAAAAGCCCTCTCTACGTTGTGGTATCTGAAATGACAAACTCACGCCTTGGTTTGTTCTCCAGTGGAGAATCGTCAGTCCTCCTCCTCCTGACCATTCAGAAATCTTTGCCACAGTGCATCATCCCTGCCTCCCTAACACAGTTCGTGGCTTGTCTCAGGTCATGGCACTCTTGTGGGGCTTCCTCCTACCTCCTTGGCGGCTCTGTTTCAGCCTCTTTCCTGGTTCGTTCTCTTCTCCCACCTGTCAACATGGGAAGGTCTCACACCACAGGCCCCAGTCCTTGTCTCTCCTCTGTGTGCACCACCCCCCTGGCGACCACATGCCGTTGCTCAGCCTCCAGTGCCACCTGGACGGCAATCTCCAGTTCCATTTCTAGTCCAGGCTTCTCTCTTGTGTCTAGATTCACATATCAAATTCCCTACTTGAGACCCCCACTTGGGCTTCTAATAGACATTTCAAATAAAACATGTCCCAAAGTGAATTCCTAGTCTTCCTCTCAAAACCTGCAGCTTGAGATGATGGCAACATCAGCCCCTCAATTGCTCAGGCCAAAAATCTTGAACTCATCTTAACTCCTCCTTTTCATACTCTTCATCTCACCTGTCAGCAAATTCTGTCAACTCTGTCTTCAAAATATGGCTAGAATTCAGTCTGCTCTCACCACCTCCATGGATCTCATCCTGCTCCAAGCCATGATCAGGTGGCCCCGCGATGGCCACAGCAGCCCCCAGCTGGTGTCCTGGCTGCTCCTTTTACTCCTTCAGTCTGTTTTCTGCACGGCAGCCACAGTGACGCTTTCAAAACCTAAGTCGGGTCACACTTTTGATCCGAACCCTCCAATCCCAAGGCCCCTGTGGGATATCCTTGTTTATTCTGCTCCAGCCACAGTGACCCCTGGCTGCTCCTGGAAAACTTGCCTGTCACAGTTTTACCATGGCTCTTTGCCTGGCTACTCAAACCACCTGGATGTTCAACACATTCAACTCCTTCACCTCCTTTAGGTCTTTCTTCACACATCACCTTCTCATTGAGGAGAAATTAAAAGTACAACTCTAACCCTCAGTATTTCAAACCCTCCTTACCTGGATACACCTTTTCTTTTCTTCACTGAACTTATAATCTTCTAACACACTGTATAATTTACTTTTTAAAAATTATGTTTGCCAGCGGAGTTAAGTGAACAAAAAGAAATAAAAGGCATCCAGATTGGAAAGAAAGACAAAAAACTAACTCTTGTTGTAGACGACGTGATATATAGGAAATCCTACGAAATCCCCTAAAGAACTATTAAAACTACCAAATGAGTTTAGCAAGGTTCAGGATATACAAGATCAACATACAAAAATTATTGTATTGAACAATCCAAAACTGAAATTAAGAAAACAATTTCATTTATAATTGCACAAAACGATAAAGTACTTAAGAATACATTTAACAAAAGAAGTGCAAAACTTGTGCATTGAAAACTAGAAAGCATTGTTGAAAAAAATGAACTGGAAGGGTATCCCATGTTCGTGTGTTGGAAGGCTTAATATTTAAGATGGCAATGTTCCCCAAAGTGATCTCCAGGTTCAATACAATTCTTATCAGAATCCCAGCTGCCTTTTATTTTTTTTTTTTGCAGAAATTGACAAGCATATTGTAAAATTCATATAGAAATTCAGAGGACCCAGATTAGCCAAAACAAGTCTGAAAAAGAACAAAGTTGGAGGACTCACACTTGCAAATTTCAAAGCTTACAAAACTACAGTAATCAAGAGAGTGTGTTGGTGATATTAGGCTAGACCTATTAATCAATAAAACAGAACTGAAAGTCCAGAAATAAACCCTTACATTTATGTTCAATTGATTTTCCACAAGGGTACCAAAACAACTCAATTATGAAAATTAAGCTTTGATGTTGGGAAAACTGGATATCCACATGCAAAAGGATGAAATTAGATCCCTACCTCGCATCATACATGAAAATGAACTTAAAGTGCATCATAAGCCTTAATGTAAGAGCTAAAACTGTAAAGCTCTTAGGAAAAAACATAGCAGTAACTCTTTGTGAACTTGATTTAGGCAAAGCTTTCTTATATATAACATTAAAAGCCCAAATGGTGAAAGAAAATATAGAAATATAGATGAATTCATTAAAATTGAAAAACTTTTGTGCTGCAAATGTTACCATTGAGAAAGAAAAAAAAAAAGAAAACAAAACAAAACAACAAAAATGAAAACAACCCACAGGATGAGAGGAAATACTTTCAACTCATGTTTGGTAAGAACTTAGTATTCAGAATACGTAAAGAGCTGTTACAATGTAACAACAAAAAGACAAACAATACAATTAAAAAATGGGCGAAGGACTTGAATAGCCATTTTTCCCAAGAGGGTATACAAATACTCAACAAGCACATGAAAAAATGCTTAGCATCATTAGTCATTAGAGAAACGCAAATTAAATATCCCAAAGAGATATCATTTCATAGCCACCAACATGGCTCCAAGAAATTTCTGTTGTTTTTTTTTGAGAAAGGGTCTTCCTCTGTCATCCAGCCTGGAGTGCGGTGGTGAGATCTTGGCTCACTGCAACGTCTGCCTCTAAGGCTCAAGTGATCTTCCCACCTCAGCCTCCAGAGTAGCTGGGACTACAGGCACCTGCCATGACACCCAGCTAATTTTTGTGTTTTTCTAGAGACGAAGTCTTGCCATGTTGCTGAGGCTGGTCTCCAACTCCTGGACCCAAGTTATCCTTCCACCATGGCCTCCTAAAGTGCTGAGACTGTAGGAGTGAGCTGCTGTGCCTGGCTGGCTCTAATAAATTTTAAAAAAGAAAAATAACAAGTGTTGCTGAGAATGTGGAGAAATGGGAACCCTAGTACTTTGCCGGTGAGAATGTAAAATGGTACAGTCATTGTGGAAATCTGTTTGCTGGTTCCTTAAAAAGTTAAGCATAGGATTATAATATGACCCAGCAATTCCACACCTAGGTACACACCCAGAAAAGACGGAAAACAAATACTTGTTCATGAATATTCATGGCAGCACTCTTCACAACAGCAAAAAGGTGTACACAACCTCAATGCCCACCAGTTGAGAAATAAATAGATAAAATGTGCTATATTCATACAGTGGGGTATTATTTGGCAATAAAGAAGAGTGAAGGATCCGTGCCACACGTGGATGAACCTTGACAGCATTATGCTAAGTGAAAGAAGCCAGACACAAAAGACCACGTATTTATTGTGTGATTCCACTGACAGGAAATGTGCAGCCTGGGAAATCCATAGAGACAGGAAGTAGATGAGGTGAGTAGACAGGAAGTAGCAGAGGTGAGGTGAGAGGGGCTGGGTTGGGGAGTGACTGCTGATGTGTGTGTGGTTTCTTCTTGGGGTGATGAAAATGATGACTGCACAACTCTGTAGATCACAGAAGCCAGGTTAATGTACACTTTTAATAGACGAATTTCCTGGTACATGAATTATATCTCAATGAAGGTGCTTAAAATAAATTATGCCTGTTGCTCACTGGCTGTCCCTCCTACCTGGAGTGTGAGTACAGGGGCCAGGCGTCCTTATCTGTTTTGTTTGCTTGTGTCTTCCCCAGCAGGAAGAGCAGTGCCTGGGACTGAACACATATTTGCTGTATGAATGAATAAAGGGATATTTTGTTGAGTTTTGATTTCAGAAAACATAAATACACTTCAGCTGGACATTACTTTTAGCTACGGTCTATCCTATAAAACTAAGTATAAAAAATTGATGTGCTACTTTCCTCAGATGAACTTTTGATAGGAGATAGTGGACAAAATAAGAGAACTCAGGAAGGTGCCTGGCCTCGGGTAGGCAGGAGGCAGGACGGGCTGTAGTGACATGAGCTGGGCCTGGTGGGAGTGAGCAGACTCTGCTGTCCTCTAAGTCAGAAGCTGCAGGCTGGTGACTAGGGCCACCTCACTGTGAGCAGACTCTGCTGTCCCCTAAGTCAGAAGGTGCAGGCTGGTGACCAGGGCCACCTCACTGTGAGCAGACTCTGCTGTCACCTAAGTTGGAAGGTGCAGGCTGGTGACCGGGGCCACTTCCCCTTGAGTGGACTCTGCTGTCCCCTAAGTTGGAAGGTGCAAGCTGGTGACTGGGGCCAACTCCCCGTCAGCAGATTCTGCTGTCCTCTAAATCGGAAGGTGCAGGCTGGTGACTGGGGTCACCTCCCGCCTCAGGTTGTTTTTGAGGCTCTGGCAGCCTGCCCGGCATCTCCGTGTGAATTCCGGAAGGGTGCCTATCTTCTGAGGCTCTGGCAGCCTGCCCGGCATCTCTGTGTGAATTCCGGAAGGGTGCCTATCTTCTGAGCCCACCATGGAGGGGCTGGGTTTGTGGGGAGAACAGACGCTCAGCTGGATTTTAGCCTCCACGTAACCCCTCCCAAGTGCCCTTAAGAAGTATACAGCATGGACATCCCTATACCATGGTTCTATGCATTTGAACTTTTTGGAATTGGTGTGTGAGATACGGAATCCAGGGCACACAGCTTCTATGGGACTGGTCTCAGCGAATGCTGGTGGGGAGTGGGGCTGTGAGAGTGGGAAGGGACAGCCAGCAGTTAAGGACTGATGATGAAACTTGTTAGCAATGGTGCTTCATCCTGGTGGAAAGGCTGGGGAGCACTGCAGGACACAAGGCGCCCAGGGTTCTCCCAGCCTGGAGCGAGGGAGCTGGAGCATGTATACACCAAGTCCTATCAGTCCCAGAGGGCTGCTCCTGGGAGGAGCTAATGCTCTGACAATTCCAGCCTCTGTGTTCAGGCCCAGAGGCCTTCCAACGCTGCGACGGCTGGCAGCTGAAAGTCAGCTTGTACACATCGCAGTTGTAAGGCCCTGGAGTTGTGGGTGTGGCACCCATTGTTTCTCTTTGGTTGCCAATATTTTTAAAAATAGGACAAAATATAAATTTCTGGTTTCTCGGGGGAAAACAGTGACGACCTGGCAAAACTGGCTGACATTCCCACGAGGCTGCAAACAGCTGGCTATGCCGTTTTGAGCAGAGGCCTGGGCTCCGATTCATTAGCACCCCTTCCAGCCTGCTGCAGGCATCCGCATCTCTGACAATGCCCCAGTGGGTACCTGCATCTGTGATTTGTGCCTGAGACCACAAAACTCCTAGCCTGAATTGCATGGGTGATGGTTGAACTGATGTGCCCTATGAAAAGAGGCATAAAAAAAAAAAACTAGATATAAATTAAAAAAAAATTTTTTTCCCCAAAGGACTATGACCCATACATACATGCTTGACTTGTGAGTGTTGAAAGCTCTGGCCAGTATTTTCATATATGCAGTTCCCGCTGAGCCTCCCTTAAGTCTAGGGTGGGCCAGAGCTTTGACCCAGGGCCCCTTCGTGCAGGATTGGCCCTCGCACTGGTATGACCAAGCTGCAGACGCTCCAGGACTCAGCAACCAGCCCTTGTGTGAGGCCCCTGACCTGGGCCTGGCCTGGGGCCGACGTGTGGTAGTATTTGCTTGCTGGAGAGATCCACTGAGGCTGCGTGACCTGGGAGCCCCCTCAGACCAGCGTGGGGACCAAGCGGAGTCTTTGGGCCCGATTCTTGGAGAGTGCTGCCTGTTAGTGGGCAATCGGCCTTCAGGAGGATCCGTAGCCACAGGCAGCAGCGAGAACAGATGCTTCCCGTGGACTCTGTCTCACCCTCTCGCACGGAGAACCGGCTTCCGTCGAGGAGCTTTGGAATAATCATTTCGGAGCCAATCTTTGAAATGAGTCTGTAAATGTAGAAATGGACTTTGGGTTGTTTTGTTGTGGTGCTGGCCTCTGCCTTGGCGGCCCTGTCTTGGGTGGCGTGGCAGTTCTATAAGGAGAGGTCTCTGCCACAGACATCCCTGTATCTACATGGTCCCTCCAGCCATGTTAATTTCAGAGCAGTGGGACTTCCTACGCAATGGCTCAGGGCTCCCAAGAGGCATATCACAGGAGGATTGAGCCGACGCTGTTGCCATGTATGAGTTAGTGAAAGTCACGTGGCATTTTCCACAGTGGCCACCGGTCAGGGAAGTCACACAATTCTGCTCAGGTTCAAGGGGAGGGGGCGTGGACTCCACCTCCTGATAGGGGAGTGGCAAGGTTCTGGAAGAGTGTACAGCAGGGATAATAATGTGAGGCCAGTTCTGGAAAATAAACCTGCCGCCATCTCCTGATGGGGCCCAGGACTGTAGGGCGGAGCACAGGCCCAAGGATTCCGGAACTCTGGGTCATCTTGGACCCTTCGACATCAGCAGTCAGTCACCGTGAGCCAAAGCGGGACAGTACTGGCAGCTGCTGCCAGGGTACCTGGGGATTGCAGAGGTCTTTGGGGTTTGGATGAGCTAGCCGTGGCCTCTGTAGCCAGACTGAATTGAATAAAGGGGATCAATGTCAGGGTCTCAACAATATGTGCTGTTTCTGGGATTTGCTATGTGACAGACTCGCCCCTAACTTTTGCAGGCTCAAAGCAAGAGTACACATGGAGCTCACCTGCCATATGTCTAAATATTTAGTTTATAAATAAAGCAAATTAATTGTTAAATGACTACCTTATCCTGTCGTCTTGGCAGATATCCTTCTTAATGACCTGAAAAGCCAGATTTGAATTTGGATTTCCTAGATTCCTGGGAGTTCCCTAAGTGGGGAGAACCATCCCTCAGCCCTCAAGGCAAACCCTGTCTGGCTTTACACCCCAGCTCTGCTCCACACTGTAAAGGGCTTCAAATGTACGTGTGTGCACACCGCAGCCTGCACCTCTGAGCTCCTTCTGCATACCTTGCAAACATCTACTGTTGGCCACTTCTTGGACTTGAAAGTGTACGCCCTAGAAGCCTAGGCCATCATGGGAGGGAGGACCAGGGAAAGAGGCCCCACAAGTCCTGGAAGCAGGCTTGGGGCTCTCTGGGCAGGGAAACCTGGGGCCCCAGGTCCCTAGAGCGTGGCCTCCAAAAGAGGATCTGGGCTCCTGGTGGGCCCATCCTAAACTAGCAGATTTCTTACTTCATGGTGGGAGATCGCAGTGGCCAGAGAAGGGCCACAGAGGTTCTTTGAAGTGTGTGGGAGCTCCAGGGCAGGAGCCCTCTTGATCAGGCCACTGGTGTCTGGCTTGACGCTGGGGCTCCTGGCCTACCTGGCTGTAGGTGGGCTGCTTCTGCCAGTCTCCAGTCTGCTTTTTTTTTTTCTTTTAAAAGATGGGGTCTTGCTATGTTGCCCAGGCTGGTCTCTAAGTCCTGGGTTCAAGCGATCCTCCTGCCTTGGCCTCCCCAAATGCTGAGATTACAGGTGTGGGCCACCGTGCCCAGCCGGGGCTGCTTTCTGTGGATGGATTTTGTTAGGTTTCCGGGGAAGTTGGATGGATCACTAGCATGCCTTTGGCACTTATGAAGATGATAGATATTTTGTTATTTTTAGTTCCACTAAGCAGAGGGGATTGGAATTAGAATTTTTAGTTCCACTAAGCAGAGGGGATTGGAATTAGAGGAATTAGAGGAACTGTTGGACAGTAGAACCTGCACCTACGCAAAGCTTCCTTAGCTCCTCCTAGTAGTAAGAACTTCCACTTCCTGAGCCCTTGGGAAGGGTCAGGCGAGTGTCATTGTTTTCTACGTCGTATAGATGAGAAAACTGGGGCTCAGAGAAGTTAAGTAATGTGCCCAAGGTCCTACAGTTAGTTAGTAGCAATTATAGCATTTGAACAAGATTTTGCCAAAGCACATGCTCTTGTTACACTGGACAAGAGACCTTGATGTGAAGGATGCTTTCCTCTGAATTCTTGGCTGGTGGGTTCCTGGGAGACTTGTCAGAAGGGTGCAGGACACCCTTGGGTTCAGAAAGCCACCAAATAATTTCCCTGTATAGCTCTGTTGGGAACTTGCATTTTGCAATGGGCTTCCCTTTCGTCTGGGCCTTTTATGAGAAGAAGCTGCAGAGCTAGGCCAGACCCCACAAGGCTTTTGTGATTTGGAAATAGGCAGCTAACAGGGAATGAGATTTTTTTCTAGTTGGTTCCCTGCCAAACTGATTCAAGACATACATAAAATTTAAGTCTTTGGTTCCCCTGATTTTTGTTTCTCCTGCATTTGGCTTTCCTATGAGCAGCCTCTCATTCCATTTACTATTATCTTTGATTGAATTATGAAACCGGAAGAATTTGCAGAACGAGCCAGGGTAAATGGGTCTTGCTAATCCTGTGGTTAGAGGGTCAAATCAGCAAAACACTTGGGTGTGAATTGTCCGGAGCCAATTTCATTACTGCCTCTATTTGTGAAACCTGGGTGAGAAAAACTGTATTAATAACAAGAAAAGAATCCCTTGAGCGGTTTTCCTATTTCACATGTCCCAGCCCACTCTACAGCACACTGCGGAAATCCAACTCTTCCCTTTGAAAGTCATCTGCCTCTCTGACCTAGCTTGCCCATCTGGAAACATTATTCTCTATTCAATCCCACAAACGTTTTCATTGCTTTAGCAAGTCAGGTTCATGGCAAAAGCTCTGCCTCCAAAGAACAGAGTTCCAGGCTGTGCTCTGTCTTGTTATGACTGACTTACAAAATATATGGATGCAGGCATAGGTTGACTGGGAAACACCTGCTGCTATGTGGTGTGGGTTTACAGAGTAGAGGCAAAGAAAAGTCTAGATGGTGGATTGCAGAATTTTTCCTAATTTTTTTCATCCCTCCCTGTCTTTAAATCCTTTCCCTTCTGACCAGAGGTGGAGAATCTTTTCCTGCTTCCATAATGCTGGGTTTGGCCATGCGATTTGCTTTGGCCAATGGTGATGTTCGTGAACATGATGCAAGCCACAATCGGAAATGTTCTTGTGTGATCGGGTCTGCTTCTTTGGCTCCTATCACCACCGTGGAAACATGTCCCAGGTACCCTGTTCACCCCAGAGGAAAACGAAATATGAGAAGCAGACCCTAACCAAACCTGCAGCCTAGAGTCAAGCCCAGCACAAAACCGCACCAAGACGAGCCAAACCCCAGCCAACTGCACATGTGAGAGCTGGAAATACACGTTTACTGTTGTAGACGCTGGTTATGGGGAGTTTTGTTTTGCAGTCGTATTGTTGCAGATGCTAACTGATGCAGTCCATTAGAGATCAGTTAAATTCGCGTCTTTAATTTTGTTAGCACAACTCAAGAAAGCAGCCGATGCTTCACGCTGCAGCTCTGTGGCAACTCTGTGGAGTCTCCAGCTGACCCAATGGCGTCAACAACAGAGCTCTTCTTGCCGAACCTCAAATGCTGAAATACGATCATGTAGAATTGATGAATACCTTGTAAGGCTGAACAGTGGCCACCCAGGAATGTCTGTGTGGCCCAGAGGGGAGGGAGTGACATATAACAGTCATGAATGGGACTGTGAAGTTCATGGCTGAGGTCAAATCATGAAATAAATAGTGACAGAAAAAAGCAACATTGTATGTGTATTCCTCAGGATGAAATTCCTCAGGATTCTGCTTTCTGCGAGGTAAGGGAATGGCTTGAGTGTGTGTGTGTGTGTGTAGGGGCTGCCTCCTCGAGTGTTCCTTCTGGCTCTCTGGCTGTGGGTTTGTTAGGAAGGATCACTTCTTTTGTACACCTGTATCTGAATGGTCGTCTGAAGCCGCCCTGTGACAGTGGGCTTGGCCTCTGTTCCTGGACCTTTAGTTTTCTTTCTGCATTTCCTCTCCGGGGGATTCCATTCAGTCCCTTGGCTGCAGATCCCATCCTGACCGTGATGAGTTGAAAAGTATTGATACATCTGTCTCCAGCCAAGGATTCCCTTAAATTCCGATCTCTTATATCCAATGGTCAACTGGAGGATTTCGGTCATAGTGTGTAATTGAGATGTTACACATGTATAATATATGTTGTATACATAATGTTTTTATAATTATGTATATAAGATATGTAATCATATATTATTCTATATATTGAGATGTATAAGACAACTGAGGATGTACAATATCGTGAGATGCATCATGGGCGCCACCTGCTAAATGTCTGAAATTGAACTGATATTCACCTTCCCTAATAATTTCTTCCCCTTTCCATCTAAATGAATAGAAACTCCATCCTCTCAATTGCTCAGGCCAAAAGTCATGGAGTCATGTTGACTTCTATTCTTTTTCCTTTTTTTTTTTTTGAGACAGAGCCCCTGCTCTGTCGCCCAGGTTGGGCAGGCTGGACTCAAGCCCCAGCCAGGCTGCCATTCTCCAGCTGAACCAAACAGGTTCAGAGCAGCAGGGGATAAGGCGTGAACCAGGATACTTCTCACCTCTCTGACCTCCGCTCACTCCCTGGTCTCCTCCTTGTTGCTGGGGAGCCATCAGAGCCTGCCACGCTTGCTCTCGCCTTGGTCTCTCCACTTGCTGTCCTGCTGTCTGGAGTGCTCTTCCTTCCCTAAAGGGTCAGGGAGGTCCACTCTCTTCTTCTGTCAGGTCTTCTGTGAAAAATCACGTTCTCAGTGAGGAAGGTGCTCCAGGAACACGTGTGAAATGAACAAACGAACAGGATTGCTCAGGGCAGGAGTATCCTGGTTCACACCATTACCCCCCTGCTGCTGTGAACCTATTTGGTTCAGCTGAAGAACCACAGCCTGGCCGGGGCTTGAGTCCAGCCCTGCCCACTGCTGCCAGCAGCACCAAGGCTGGCGTCCTCTCGGCACTCACCGCAGGCTGGGCCCTGGGTTCAGCCCTTTCCTGTGCACCACCCACATCACTCTCCAAGCACTGTGGGAGGCAGAGGCTACTACTGCCAGCTGGGTGCAGAGCCAGTCCTCCAAGGCCACAAGAACAGCCTAGAACCATTTCATCGTAGGTGGGGAGAAAAGCAGTGTGTTTAAAAAATAGCACATTTTCTGGAGGACAACAGATCACCCAAAGTCCACCTGGAAAGTGTAGATAGAGTTTGGGGTTTGAATTCCCCTTGCGCGGATCAGAGTCATATTGGCTCCTTGTCAGGGGTTTAGAATCAGGTTTGGGGTAAGAAAAGGGGACAGTGCAAAAGGAATGTCCCCTTCACCAGCGTGCATGTGGGAGTCAGTGGTGAAGGGGATGTTTTTCTTTTTCCCAACTTGTTCCAGAAAACGAATGACTTGAAATGACAACCCGTAGGCCAAATTCAGTCACAGATGGGTTTTGTTTGGCCCATGCAGGGCTTTTTGAAAAATCTGAGCCAATGTTTAAACATCAGGAATTTCACATAAATACCTGAAACTTTGGAATGTCCTAGATGTCCAGGAGACCTAGTGATTACAGTCCACACTCCTGTGTGTCAGTGTCCAACGACGCCTCTTTCAGACGAGGCCATTGCTTCCCTCTCACCTCGGTCCCCACCAGGCTGGCCTTATATACTGGTATTAACTGCCTTGCCTCAGGAGAATCTGAATTTGCCACTCCTGAAATAAAGTCATCTTTTATTTCAAGAAGCATAGGGAGGCCGAGTGCGGTGGCTCATGCCTGTAATCCCAGCACTTTGGGAGGCTGAGGCGGGAGGATCACCTGAGGTCGGGAGTTCAAGATCAGCCTGACCAACATGGAGAAACCGCATCTCTACTAAAAATACAAAAATTAGCGGGCATGGTGGCGCATGCCTGTCATCCCAGCTACTCGAGAGGCTAAGGCAGGAGAATCGCTTGAACCCGGGAGGCGGAGGTTGCGGTGAGCTGAGATCGCGCCACAGCACTCCAGCCTGGGCAAAAAGAGCGAAACTCTGTCTCAAAAAAACCAAACCAAAACAAACAATAAAAAGAAGCATAGGGAAGGTGAACATGAAAGCAGTTGCTTCACAGCACAAGTAAATTGTGCAGCAGACCAAGGGCTACAGACCCGAGAATAATTCCCCAATGGAATCTATACGAGATTTTGTAAAAAATGCCCCAGCCTAGGCTGGGTTTCCTAGAAGCAGAGCCCAAGCCAAGGATTGTGGTGCAAGGGATTTGTTGCAAGATCGGGCACGGGAAGGAGCAAGCAAGGGTGCGGCCACTTACGTTGGATTGCACCCAGCGCTGGTCCCACCTTGAGGCAGGGGCCCCTTTCCTCCTCCCAGGTTAGTCAGCCTTGGGGAGGGCCAGGAGAAACACCAGGGCAAAGGGGCTCCCATTCAGGGCGCAGAGAGCAGGCTCTGAGCTCTCAGCAGCGGGAGGGGGAGCGGGAGCTGGAGGACATGTACTGGCAAATGGAATCGAGTGGGCATGTACAGTAGTTAGCATACCTCCTACCACCGGTTACAAGGGCAATGAGTGCTTACTACGAAGGGATTCGTAAATATAAGAAGGGTTAAGGAAAGATCATTACTTGCCTTATAGCCTGGAGATAATAATCCTTCACACATTGCATTCTCCTTTCTTCTTTAACTCTGAATTAAAATAACTTGAGCCCTTACCATCCACAACTTGTGGGAAATCCAGAGCCCTTCCAGTATTTCTGAGCATTCTCTAGTGGGGAGAGGGGTGAGTGTAATTGACAAACGACGTCCTCTGCTGGGCTCTGAAATGGATCAATGGATGGCAGCGTGTGTGCCAAGGTCATGCTTCCTGCCGGCTGCCCCCAGGTACCACCTGACACATATGGGCTGCTCTGAGGGCTGCCTTTGGCTTCAGGAGTCCCCAGGGCCTTGTAACCCCTCCCTCCGCTGCATGACAGTCTAGGACGATTCCACCCCACCCTCCTTCCTTCTCTCCTTCTCTCTGGGTCAGCCCTGCATTGCCGACTCCCCCAGCTTCCTCCAGTTCCCCACCTAGTTTCCATCCGGGCATTTCCCCTGATACAACCCTTGCATGTTTCATCCTGTCTTGGCATATGATCCTCAGACCTGGACTAACGCAGGCACTTACCTTCTGCTGGGTTGCCTGTTGCTTCCTACACAATTTGTGGTTCCCTTGGATCATCCTGGCCCCTGCCTCAGCTGGAGCCGACTGCACACAGGGGCCGGAGTTTCCAAAGGGAAAAAAGCATCAGGAGAGGCCCTGAAGACACCTTTGACTGCCTGACAGTGTTGCCTCGATCTTGCATTTTGCAGGACTCTTCTCTCAGATGCGGAGTCCTGCGCCCACTTAGAAGCCCACCTAGGAGGCCAGAGAAGGGCAGGGGCAGAAATCAGCGGTGGAACCCCTGGCATCCATCGCCACATCGCCTGGCGTCCATCGTTGTGTCATGCCCCCGCCCCCTGCTCTTCTCTCTTCAGCTGTGTGCTGGCTCCCAGTTCCCCATCACGCACGGCCTGTGACTCGCTGTCCAGTCTTCTTGCTCAGCGTGCCCCGCAGTGAGCTGCTTACCGAGCATCCTGGCACTAGTGTTTCGGTTCCTGTGCATAGCAGGTGCCGCCTGCGCACTGCCCACACCTTCTCGACATTCACATGTGCCCCAGAGGCTGCTTACTGCAAACACCCCTGAGAGCCTTCGCTTTCTAAAAGTGTTTTAGATTCAGGGTGCACCTGTGCTTGTTTCACGGGTGTATTTTGTCCTGGTGGGGATTGAGCTTCTAGTGTACCCACCACTCGAATAGTGAAGATGGTACCCAGTAGTAGTTTTCCAATCCTTTCCCCTCCTCACCCTCCCCTCTTCGGGGGTCCCCAGTGTCTATTATTTCCACCTTTCTGTGCAAGTGCACCCATTGGTCACCCCCCACTTCTCAGAGAGAACAGGTAGTGGTTGATCTTCTGCTTCTGAATTATTTCCCTTAGGATAATGGCTTCCAGTTCCATCTGTGTTGCTGAAAAGGACACGATGTCATTCTTTTTTATGGCTGCATCGTATCCCACGGTGTATATGGACCACATTTGCTTCGTCTAATTTGCCATGGGTGGACACTTACGACTTTGCTATTGGGAATAGTGCTGCGATAACATCTGAGTGCAGGTGTCTTTTTAATACAATGGTATCTTTTCGTTTGGTTTCCAATACCTGTAGGGGGATTGCTGGGTTGAATGGTAGTTCTATTTTTAGTTCTTTAAGATATGTGAGAACTTTTTCTCATCTCGGGACCCTGAGCTCAGGGCCAGCCAAAAGTGCCGTATAGTTAATATCCCAGAAGCATCTCTCACCGACAGACAAGGTGTTGGATGAGAACCTAATGTCTTGCCTCGCGGCTGGGGTGACTCTGAGGGGTATTCTGCACGGCCTCCAGAGTTCCCATCACACTGCAGTTGTCCTGTGGAAACTGGCTTGGGAACATCCCTTTACTGCCTTCCCTGTGGATGTTTGGGTTTGTGACCCTGTGCTAGAATTGCTGGGGCCCTAGGTCTGGGGCAGAGGTGACTGACCGTGTGCAGAACACCTGGAATAAATGGCTGGCATGTGGCTGCCATGGCCGGGGCTTGAGATTTGGTGGCTGGCCATACTCAGGAAAGAACAGAAGTATCTTTCCAATGCAGATCTGATGGCCAGCACTTAATTCCGGAGCCTAGTATTTTCTCACCAGGACAAAACCCAAAAGGCCAACAGGCCCCTGAACATGAAGCTTTGAGCCCAGCGGTTCTCAACCCTTGGCTCTCCTCTTTAAAAAAATACGAAGATTTGGGCCCCGCCCCTAGGAATTCAGGTTTGATGGGTCTGGGGCTGGCCAGGGTAGTACTAAGAGTGCTGGTTAGCGTGTGTTGGAGCTGGTGTGTTGGAGCTTGTGCAGCTCAGGAGGGCCAATGCTCTCTTGCTGATAGCTTGAAATTGGCCAGGGAGAAATATTTGCATCACAGAAAGCAGAACGCATCCCCTCACTCCAGAGAGCCGGTTGTTAACACTCCTGGCACACCATTGAAGAGCTCTGGGTCATTATTGTGGGAGCCACAACGTGAGCTGCTCCCTCTGCAGGGGTCAATGTCCCAGTGTGGAATGAGCCAGAGGTTTCTACCCGCAGAAGGCCTGAGGTCCAACTCGGTGGGGCCCATGTTGAGGCTGTAATTCCGCTTTGAAGGTGGAATCTCCCTTTTTCAGCTAGTTGACTGTGTGACCTTAGATAAGATGTCTTCATCCTCAGGCCTCCAGCTTTCTGTCTGTCTGATGGGAACGGTAGCCTGGAACTCCTGGAACTGTTGCGAGAATGAAATGGAGTACCACAAATGGATCATCCGCAGCAGTCTGCTGTAGAGATGAGCTCCATGAATTTCCTGTTCCTTTCCCTTTGTCTTGAAAGGGGGAATAAAGGACAAAATGTTGTTCCCGAGGGTCTCCTTGGAGCTGTTTCCTGAATAGCCATCCGCTGGCTCTAGGTGGGCCCTGGCCAAAGTCCAGCTGGGAAGTGCAGAGAAGAACCACAATGAACCGGTCCTTCTGTGGCTGGCGTGGGCCTGGGGAGTACTGGAGGTAAGTTTTAGCTGGAAACGACTCTGCCAACGATGACTGCTTTCCCTGATACAAGAAAATTGGGGGCTGTTGGCCATTGAAAGAAGAAAAGCACAACATTAATTACAGTCTCACCCATGACAATTTACTCTGGCTAAGATCTTGCCACTCACCGTTTCATATGATCTCTTTTAACCTGAAAAGCAGCTCTTTTGCTCCCTTTCTAACCCAGACCTAGTATTTAGCAGGGTAATGGGATTTATGATTTTGTTTACATCAGTCTCCGTGGCAATTCACCATGAAAGAGCCGTTGCTTGGCAACTTGGCATTGTGGGGCTGCAGTGGAGGGTGGAATTTTTTGTCTCTCTGAATCAAGGGCTTAAGGAATAATGAAAACTTCTGCTCATACTTCTCATGAATGCTTTTATTTTCAAGGTCAACCAAGTGTTTTTTCAGGAAAGACTAATGCACTTTTCTTCAAGCGATACACCGTAAAATGTTTCCCAAGATTATCCTGTCTCGGAGCGGGGGACGACCAGCGCTGGACGTTTTTATTCTCTCCTTGCTGCTGCAAAATTAGGTTTGCACAACTCTGAGACCGTCATAATGCAGCAGGTCTCTCTCATTTACAGGCATTTGCTGCACTCATTAGCAAATGCTTTTTTTTTTTTTAATGAGCTGCTGTAGTCTCTGAATCACTTCTCATCTCAGAAACCAGTTTCGTTTGGTTTGCAGTTGGTTTACCACGATCCCTTTGATGAAGGGGTCAATGTTAGCGGAGGCCTGGAGGGCACAAAACAGGACCCCAATTTCCCTCTGAGGCTCCCTATTGACTATAGGCGTTTCTGCGAATGATCAAAGTGCCTGTTTTAAAACATGCAAATGCCCTTTCCTGGCCTCTTTCTCAACGTGGGCACACACGAAGGGCAAAAGAGTTGACTCGTACTGATACGCATGGACACGGCCCGAGCTGGAGGTGTGGAGGCCGCGGCGAGAATAATGATGATGATGACAGTAGCTAATTGAATACTTACCACGTGCTTTATATATATTATCTCGCTTAATTCTTGCAACAACACTTAGCCACGTGTCATCAGCTGGGGGGCCCGAGGCAGCTGCCAGTGCAGTTGAGACCCCACCGGTCGGTGCCTCCGCCGCCAGGCGCCTCACTAATTCCTCCCAACGGCTGTTCCAAGCCAAACCCAGCTCAGCTTCTCACCATGAGGGAGCCCCAGCTGCCCTGGTCATAGACCTACTGACATTTCACCCTCACCCTGGGTCAAGTTTGCCTCTGTATTAGAACAATCTACTTGATAACATTGGGTTTAAGGCAGTGATTGTGACTAACCAAAGTGTGCTAGGTAGGCGGTGGTGCCTGGGAACGATGAGGATCACCTGGGGACCTTGTTAGTGTGCAGATTCCAGAGCCTCACCCCTAGGGAATCTAATATAGCAGGTCTGGAGTGAGGCCCATGCATTTTTCTTTCTTGCAGGCACTGCGATGGTGCTGCTGGCCCCCGGACCTGCTATGAGCAGCACTGCTGTCCATGACTCTGCCTGGGCCCTTCTCTGAAGCCTGGAAGCACCGCAGTTTCCAACCTGGGATTTTATGAGGGTTCAGTAAATGTTTGATGAGAAACTTCATGATATCCAGTTTTCCTGTTTCACTCCCTGCCAAGGACTTGGCGACCTTACATTTGTGGAGTGTTTTCAATTTCCATGCATGATGTTACATGTGTGGAGTGGTTTCTAACATACATGCATCCTGTTATTGGGCTCAGTGGGGTATGGTTTTGCCATTTTATAAATTAAGACATGGAGACTGAGATGATGATTTACCTATGTCCAAAGGGCGGCCTATAGACCACGAGCCAGGCTTCTGGATGCAAAGTTCTGTGGTCTGTTCACTCCACCCTAGCTGCCTACCTCTGTTTTCCATCATAGAGAAGTGATCTCCATGCAATGCAATAGAATACAGGCTCTTTGGGGGAGGCAGAGGTGGAACCAGGTGAAGGAAGGAATCCTAAAACAGAGGCTGAGAGCTGGAGTCCTGAACATTGCGTCAGCACCCAGTTCTCCACCCATTAAATGGGGATAAGGGTCTTTCGGTCACAGTCCGTGCAGAGGGTTGAATGTGTGCCCAGGGTTGTCCCACAGTGAGCTGTTGCTGGTCTTCCTGGTGAGTAAGGGGAGACACTGAGGGCCAAGGACAGTGAGGCTGCTGCTGCTGTCCACTGTGGATGCCCCATAGACCAAGGCAAATGTTAGTGAGTTTTGTTTAACTCTGAAATGGCAGCATTTTTTTTTTTTTTTTTTTTTTTTGAGACAGGGTCTCTCTCTGCCACCCAGGCTGGAGTGCAGTGGTGTGATCACGGTTCACTGTAGCTTCAACTGCCTGCGCTTAAGGGATCTTGAGTCCGAGTAGCTGGGCTGCTCAGCCTCCCACGTAGCTGGGACTACAGATGTGCCGTCACACCCAGTTAATTTAAAATCTATTTTTCTTTTCTTTCTTTTTTTTTTTTAATAGAGATGGGGTCTTGCTATGTAGCCAGGCTGGGAAAACATCATTTTTGGTGAAATCAAATCTTGGTTCTTTTCATTTTGAAACAAGAACGCTTGTGGCTTAAAGGTCATTTCGCTTCTTTTCTTCTTTTGATGCAAATTAAGGCACTTGAAAGGGGGTTGAAGAAATTGGTCAACTTGCATGTAAGCATGTTAGGAAAGAACAGGGATCACTAGAGGGGAATGCTAATAGTGTCTCTTTATCAAGCACCTACTACGTGTGCCGATCACAGCTCTTACGGGAGGAGGTGTGATGTGGGGACACCAAGGCTCCCAAGGTCGCCTATGCAAGCTTGCATTTGACCTTGTGCAGCTCAGTCTCCAAAGTCAGCTCTCCTCACCATTCTGATATCATCTCCCCTGTACCAAAAACCAAAATCTGCCACTGATTTTAAAAAATCTAAATTTGGGAAGAGAATCTTCTCCATCTTTTCTTCTCTCAGCTTCAGCTGTTTTCTAAACAGGTGAATCCAGATGCTTATTTCACTTCCTGTCACGTGTCCTCTGAAGCCCAGTGGTGTGAGATACTCCGAGACTGGGAGAAGGAGAGAAAAGTGGGGAGGCAAGGGGATCCCAGAAGCAGTAAGAGGGAGAAGGCCAAGTCGGAGCCACCGATGCTCCAAAACTGGTGCCCAACCTGGCGATCCCCAAACTGAGTAACTCGAGCCTCCCTGCCGTCACATCACCCCAGCCATCATCAGCAGAGCAGCTATTCCTTCTAGCTCCTCGTCTAAGGAGACACTGAATTCTCTACGTTTTCCAGATGAGGACACTGAGATGTAAAGAGGTTACATAATGTGTCCAAGAACACAGCATGTAAGTAGACGGTTGGGCTGAAGCACCCAAACCTAAGCTGGCCAGCTCTAAACATGCGACCCTTTCCCCGTTCTGTGCTGCTGCTGGAGGAAAGAGACTGGGCCCAGACGTTAGTAATGGTCTCTCCAGGGGCAACTCGTGGGGAGCGGCCATGGTCTCCCTGAGCTCACAAGAGGCTGGAGGATTTTCACAGGTGCTGGAGGACGCCCCTGGGCCACAAGTCTCATGGGCTACGAGTCTCAGCCTGACTAGGACTCAATCTGACACCTCCTTGAGGCCAAGAAGAGTTTGATGAAGGAATGTTGATCCAGCTCCAGGGAGGAAGGGCAGAGGCAAGGGTGGTGGGCGGAGGGCATGTTCATTGCAGCTCAGTTTCATTGTACTTGGCTTTGATTCAAAAAGTCTGCGTGGAGGTGCAAGTGGCTCTCAATGTGGACAAATCCCCGAGACAGGCTTTCTTGTTTGTTTGTTTGTTTGTTTGTTTGTTTTGAGACGGACTGCGTGGAGGTGCAAGTGGCTCTCAATGTGGACAAATCCCCGAGACAGGCTTTCTTGTTTGTTTGTTTGTTTGTTTGTTTTGAGACGGACTGCGTGGAAGGTGCAAGTGGCTCTCAATGTGGACAAATCCCCGAGACAGGCTTTCTTGTTTGTTTGTTTGTTTGTTTGTTTTGAGACGGACTGCGTGGAGGCGCAAGTGGCTCTTAATGTGGACAAATCCCCGAGACAGGCTTTCTTGTTTGTTTGTTTGTTTGTTTGTTTTGAGACGGAGTTTTACTCTTGTTGCCCAGGCTGGGGTGCAATGGCGCAATCGTGGCTCACCGCAGCCTCCATCTCCCAGGTTCAAGCGATTCCCCTGTCTCAGCCTCTTGAGTAGCTGGGAATACAGGCACCCGCCACCACGCCCGGCTAACTTTTTGTATTTTTAGTAGAGGGGGGTTTCACCGTGTTGACCAGGCTGGTCTGAATTTCTGACCTCAAGTGATCCACCCATCTCAGCTTCCCAAAGTGCTAGGATTACAGGTGTGAGCCACTGCGCCCAGCCCTGCAAGACAACTTTTTTGAGTGAAAAAGACAAGTCATAGGCAGATAGCATATGATTTATGTGAAGATGCATACACACACACAAATACCATAAAGTTTCTGTGGGCGTGTATGTGCCCACACTCGCATGCGTGCAAACACATGTGTGTCTAGCAGGAGTTGTTTCTCACTGGGGCTACCCCAGAGGATGGGATTGGAGTAGTGGTCAAGAAGGACTAGCCTCATCCAAATATTTTAATTCTAAAGAGCAGAGTGGATCTGTGCATTATTTTGGCAACAGAACCCTACGTATAACATGGCAGTTAAATAAAAAAGTGCCCTTTCTCTGACTGCCCCCTGAGGGCTGCCATTTGACAAACTCTGCATTGACCATCCCCTGAGTAACTGAGGCTTGGTGGTGTCTCTGTGAAGTCCTGTGACTTCAGTCTTGGAGTCAAGAGCAAAACGGGCTGAGGCTGTGTGAGTTCCCACTGCCCTTGGGTCTAGGTTGGAGGCCACTGTCATGACACTGGGAAGTCCTGCCCCAGCCCAGTGGGCCCTCCTTTTTTTTTTTTGAGACGGAGTCTGGCTCTGTCACCCAGGCTGGAGTGCAATGGCTTGAGGTCGGTTCACTGCAGCCTCCACCTTCTGGGATCAAGTGATTCTCCTGCCTCAGCCTCCCAAGTAGCTGGGATCACAGGTGCATGCTACCAAGCCTGGCTATTTTTTTTTTTTTTCTTTTTTGTATTTTAGTAGAGACGGGGTTTCACCGTGTTGCTCAAGCTGGTGTTGAACTCCTGATCTCAGCCAATCCACCTGCCTCGGCCTCCTAAAGTGCTAGGATTACAGGCGTGAGCCACTGCGCCCAGCCTGGCCTCCCTTTCTCACAGGCCTCTTACTTCTTCTACTCCCTGTCTTTTAAGTCTCTCTGACCCGTTGTTTTTGACGCCGCAAGGGAGCTCAGGAAAGGCTTAAAGGGTCTTTCTTTCCATACACACCTGAACCTTACCAGAGAGTCCAGACAAGAAGTTCTAGAAGGAGGGGCGAGTAGCCTGTGTCTGGGCTGCCGGGGTGTGTGTGGGGAGTGGTTATGCTGGTGCCTCCACTGCACACACTGAGGCTGGCCCAGCCTCGGCCACAGGGCACCAGTTGACTTGTCTATAAGTTACATTCAATCCTGCAAAGCAGGCAGATCTTTCTCACAGGGAATTCCTTCTCAACTCATTAGACACAGGATTAAACAGATACTATGTTTCCCCTTTACCTTAATCTCCAGTAATCCCAAATAATCTCCCTACTAAAGATGACAAAGTCCTCCTTGGGGTTGACTCACACGCCTGTGGCTTGGGCAGCCAGGTGCCTGTGGCAGCATGAACGGCCTCTCTCCAGGGCCACATCCAAGGTCTGGAGGGGACCCAGGAGCTGGCAAGTTGCCAAGTTGACCGGATTCAGAGTAAAATCCTCACCTCTTTCCTAACCGCGTGACAGAGGCTCAGTGCTCATATTCCGTGAGGACCAAACCACACAGCCCAATGTTGTGGGGGATCAGAGCCCAGCTCTTGGGGGCTTTCCTCCTGGGCCCCCCACTGGAGTGGCAAGGAAGCCCGGACTTTCTTGTCAGGTAGCAATGTTACACAATGCAGCAAAGGACTCATTCGGTGAGAAAAAGACATGACTGGTGAGTTCCAGGAGGATGTGGAAGCTCGAAGACATGGTTCAATAGAAAATAATTACATTCTATTAGGATGTAATGGATGAGCAGCCAGTCATGCCTGAGAGGATAATGGATGAGCAGCCAGTCATGCCTGAGAGGAATCTTCATTTCCTGGTGCGATATGCAGCTGGCGTGCTGTGCTTGGTGAGGCAGCCTGGTGCAGAGACAGGAATTTGGATTCTGGAGGCAGGAGAACGCAGTTCAAGTCCCAGTTCTGCCACTCACTGAGTGTGACCTTGGACAAACCCAGCACCTCTCTGGGCCCCAGTCTGGGCCCCAGTTTCCTCACCAGGAAGAGCAGCTGCAGTAACGGGGCCCCAGTTTCCTCACCAGGAAGAGCAGCTGCAGTAACTGTCCTTCCATGAATGGGAAGCTTAAAAATAATATATATAACAGTAATTCTTATCATAGCACCATTTTTGTTACATTAGTCAGGACTCACAGTTACAAGTGACATAAACCCAATCCCAGCAAGATATTTTTTAAAAAGCAATTTATTGGCTTATCTCACTTAAAAGTCTAGGAGCTTCAGGCATGGCTTAATCTAGGTGCTCAAACTGAACCGTGAAGAATCAGGCTTTCTCTTTCCTTTAAGCTGGCTTCGTCCAGGTGATGGCAAAGACGGGCACCAGGAGATTTGGATTCTGCCAGTTGAGCAACCCTAAGAGAAAAAAGACACATTTTCTAATAGCTTAGGCAAATTCCCAGATGATACTTGCGTGTGTTGGATAGGTCATCTGTCCATCCTCAGGCCCGTCACCATGTCCTGAGGTCATGCCTTGGTCACGTGTCGGATCTTGCAGCCAGGCACAGGGGTAAACCCCACATGAACCAGGAGGAGGTTAGGGGTATAATCCTGGGGAAAATTAGGTACGTGTGCCCTGGGTATGGGTCCCCTGATCTCCCAGGAAGATATCATGGCGGCTAGGCAGGTAAAAACAACAGACTCCCACGACTGACCAGGGGATGTGTTTAGTGGGCTCTAATTGCAAGATGGACTCACCAAGGAGAATTATTGTTCTACAGAGGGTTGCTGTTGGTTTCCTTGACTATAAGTTTTCTGATTTAATGGCTTTTCAGAAATGCAAATGAGTAGCTGAATTAACAAGTTCTTCTTAATGTATATGCAAGAATATCATTTAAAAATCCCCATTGTCCTCAATTTCCATGAGAGTAATCAAATTGAGTTTTAAAAGTAATTGGAATGGACAGGGTGCAGTGGTTCATGCCTCTAATCCCAGCACTTTAGGAAGCTGAGGCAGGTGGATCACTTGAGGTCAGGAGTTTGAGACCAGCCTGGCCAACATGGTGAAACCTTGTCTCTACTAAAAATACAAAAATTAGCCAGGCATGGTGGTGCGTGCCTGTAGTCCCAGCTACTCAGGCTGAGGCAGGAGAATGGCTTGCAGTTGGGAGGCAGAGGTTGAGGTGACTGCCCCACAGCCTGGGTGACAGAAAGAGACTCTGTCTAGAAAAAAAAAGTAATTGGAACAGACTTCAAGGACGTGTTTTTAGCTCTTACTATCAGTGTGGAGGGAAGTTAGTAGACACACCTAACACTGCAGCCTGCTTTAGGTATATTTCACCAGGACATTTGCTACAAATTATTTATGAGTTAGGTATCTTTGGGAGGGGAGGTTCCTAAAATACTAGAAGGTTCTCTTGTCATCAGAGAACACTGGGTTTGATTTGCTCCAATTCAGCAATGATTGACCTAGCAGCAACCTTGACAATACAAAGGAGAAAAACTCTTACCCAAAGGGCACAGTAAGTGCACAAATAATTAGTACAAGACAGAATGTGAATGTGATGGAAAATGAACGAAGGGCTATGGGGATTCAGAAAAGGATAATAATCATTTTGGGAGTGCAAAAGTCCTTTCATGGAAGGGAGAACATTGAGATGGACTTTGAAGGGAGAGGTTATGTTGGTGGAATCGTTTCCTGGCTAAATGAACCTGGGCAGATGTCTTGTAGGATTCAAGTCAACAAAAGATTTCTCCTTTCACAGCTCAAAAATAAACAGCGCCTCTCCCAATGGTAGACAGCCTCTTCTGAGGGCTTGCTCTGATTTGAACTTCTGGTTCAGAGGTGTGACCTGCCTTGTAAGGCATGCATCTCTCTCCCTGCAGCCTTCCTTGCATTGTATGTGGTAGACTTTGTGGGTGGATCTGGGAGCTGGATCAAATGCATTGCAAGTTTTGGAGTCTCACCACTCCTCGAAATTTTAACATTACATGTAAATGAGTTATAATTCATTAACAAAGTGCAAAAAGACAAGACTTTCCCCTTCTCTGAGCTGATGGGAGTGCAGTATCCAGCAGGGCTCTGCCTGAGTGATGGCTCCCTTGGAATCATGAAGGCGGAAATTCTCAACAGTCACTTGGATTGCTTCCTCCACTCCATACGCTTTTATCATGGCCTATTAATTTGTGCCCTGAAAAGCCTTTTTTGGATTTAAAGAAATTTTTAAAAAATGGCTTGACCCTTGCTCTTTATGACCTGATTAAAAGGGAACCCAGAGAGCAGCATGTTGTCAAGACCAGGTTTGAGGCTTCTGGGCTTGAATTTCTGCCATGGTGTATCACTCTCTCGTGGGGTACTTCGGGTTCTTTTGCTTTCTTGGCTGCCACTTCTCCATTTCTGGAAAAGAGACTCTGTTCTGGAAACAAGCTCGCTCACAGAACAGGAGCACTTTTCTGCCTTCACAGGTCTCTGTCAGAGGCCCTGCTTTGGGTGCTCGAGAGAATTCGGAGGAGGAAAAAGAAGTCCCCACCAGGTCAGTGGGTGATTCACGGCCCCTGGAGTCTTCCTGTGGGTCATGTCCTGACATCTGCCTTTTGTAAACAATTAATTTTTAAATTAATTTTTAACTGACAAAATTATACCTATTAATGATGTACAGCATGATGTTTTGAAATATGTATATATTACGGAATGGCTAAATTCCACAATGTATACATATTTAGCATGTGTGTTACTTCACATACTTAACATACATATTATTTCACATACTTATCATTTTTGTAGCAATTTTCAAGAATACATTAACTATAGTCTCCAAGTTGTAGAATTGTGGGTCCTTTGACCAATATCCCCCCGGTACCCTCCCCACCCCACATCAATCTTTGAGTCTCTCCTTTGATCTTTGAGTCTTCTTTGTTAGCCAGGCCTGGGCTCTGAGAGATGCCCCAGCCCCTGCTCGGCCTGTGGGTGCTTCTGCAGGGAGGCGGGAGGTGTCCATAGTTCCCCACCTAGATTTAAAGAGAAGGGAGTGGGAGAAGCTGCCTGGCACAGGAAGGCAGTATCTCTGAATTCAGGGACTTTGTTCTCACCTAGAAGGGGAGAACTGGTTTTAGAACCAAAATTGTTGACATGCCATTTGTGACTGTGCCAACCAAGATACCTTTCCTCTAGAAACCCAGAACATTCTACCTGTGAAAGCCACCAACCTACACGAGGACGGGAGACTCCCTGATATTTGGGTATGTTTACCAGAGAGGACGATAACAGCAGGATGCTTGATGGACGGGGGTCCCTGAAAGCTGCAGCCACAGTGAGGTACCAAGGTGAAAGGATGATGGCAGGAAGGGGAGGAGATCTGGGCCCACAGCCTGCCATGAAAACTGGTGAAGGAACGAGGAAGTGAGTGATTTTGGAGGGGTCCAGTTTAGCGGAGCGGGGAGTCTGAGATAAATACCCCTGCCTGGCTTCTCTGTAGTTCTCCTTTTGGCAGATTTTGAGAGTAGGGTGAGTGGGCGGGGCTGCGAGGGGCTCCCAAGGAAGGGAACCCTGCAGATGGCTGCTCCACTGAGGGCCACCTGGGAGCCGAGGGTGGGGTGGGCCGCCTGGGAGGTGCCCCCTGTTCACTAGGAAGTTTCTGCATGGGTTGCCGGAAGGACAGGGCATCAGGAGGGGGTGGCCAGCTGCAGTGGCTCACACCTGTAATCCTAGCACTTTGGGAGGCTGAGGTGGGAAGACTGCTTAGGGCCAGGAGTTGGAGACAAGCTTGGGCAACATAATGAGACCTCATCTCTACCAGAAAGAAAAAAAGTAGCTGGGTATGGTCGAGTGCACCTGTACTTCCATCTACTCAGGAGGCTGAGGCTGGAGAGTCCCTTGAGTTCAGGAGTTGGAGGCTGCAGTGAGCCATGATCGCACCACTGCACTCCAGCCTGGGCACGGAGCGAGGCCATGTCTTGAATAAAAAGAAAAAAAGTCAGGAAGAAATCAAGGGTGTTTAGGTGCCAATTTGATCTGGATTTTTCTGTGTGTGTGAGAGAGAGGGAGCTAGTGAGAGTGACGCACGGATTCCTCTTGAGCTAAGAATGGAGCTGTGATGGTTTCTCTCCACCTGCCTCCTGGGGACGCACTCTGGGGTAGTGGGGAGTCACAGCAGGGCACTGAGGTTCTTGGGGGAGTGGCTGGGGAGCGCTGGGTTCTGGACTAGAGAGCGCAGGCACTGTGGACCCTGGGAGCAGTGCACATTTATGAGCAAGCCAGCAGTGGGGCTCGGTGCTACCCACTTTCGTGGCCTGACTCCACCGGATCTCATATGCCTCCTGGGCTAGACAGGCAGGTGGGTTCCGGGTTTGGTTTTCTCCTTTGATAGAGGTGCAGAGAGTTTGGGTCTCTAGCTGAAGACGTGCCCCAGCCTTTGTCAGCAGGCAGCTCTCACCTCTTCTGTGGCTCACAGACCCATGAAACAGCTTTGCTGGGACATCATGGCTCCTCAAAGGACAGCATCTCATCGTGAGTACCATCTGTGATTCCGATGGGCCCATCTGAAGGCAAGGAGCCGACTCAAGCAGCCCTCAGAGAAGGGGAAACCAACAGACATGAAGCTTCTACTCGAGGCGTGCTGGCTTTAGGGGAACACACTCCAAACTTTGGACCACAGGACATAACTTTCTCCCCGGGATGAGGCAGCCCCTCTCACCTCTCCTACAACTTTATTACTTATTTCAGCCTTGGTGTTCTGAGCATAGACTGTGTGGCAGGCACTGGAGAAATAACTGTCCAAACAGACAGGAACTCTGCATCCTCCTGGAGTTTACACCCCAACGGCACAGGACACAGGAGGGTTATGTGAAAGGAAAATAAACCTCGGGCCTCACCATCACTAAGCCAAAGGGAAAAGTTGAGCGGGGCACTGCACTGACTGGGCAAACCTGCCTCCCGCTCTGTTCCTAAAACAGAGAGCTACAAAGATAAAAAAGCTACATACCTCCCTTGTAATTTGCCCACAAGGTACTTTCTTGTGGGTAAAGGACAGACAGAACTGAAAGCCATCCCTCTGCTCATGTGCGTCCGATGCATGTCCCATTCCCTCTTTTGCCCTGTTGTTTCGCGAAGCCAGACAAGGCATACGTCGCTGTAAATTGTGTATTCTGTAAAAGGCTTATCAGAAACTTAAAAGGATGCAACCGTTTGTCTCTTAGCTACCTAAGAACCGGAAGACCCCTCCCTGCTTCAAGTTGTCCTACCTTTTGGACCCAACCAATGTACGTCTTACACTCATGGATTGATGTCTCACGCCTTCCTAAAATGTATAACACCGAGCTGTGCCCCGGACCACCTTGGGCACGTGTCGTCAGGACCTCCTGAGGCTGAGTCACAGGAGCATCCTTAACCTTGGTGAAACAGACTTTTTTTTTTTGAGATGGAGTCTTGCTCTGTCACCCAGGCTGGAGTGCAGTGGTGCAATCTCGGCTCACCGCGACCTCCACCTCCCAGGTTCAAGCGATTCTCCTACCTCAGCCTCCTGAGTAGCTGGGATTACAAGCATGCACCACCACGCCCGGCTGATTTTGTATTTTTAGTAGAGACGGGGTTTCTCCACGTTGGTCAGGCTGGTCTCAAACTCCTGACCTCAGGTGATCCACCCGCCTCGGTCTCCCAAAGTGCTGGGATTACAGGTGTGAGCCACTAAGTTGACTGAGACCCGTCTCAGACACTTTTTGGTTTAAAGTTATGAACATGTGGGCTGTTAGATGGAGGTCAGTGCTGTGAGAAAAACAGAGCAAGGGAGAGCGACCTACAGGAGTTGCCATTTTAGACTGAGTGGCTGGAAAGGGTGTCACCAAGGGTGCCTTGGGGAAAGACCTGAGCCAGGTGGATCCCTAGGGGAGGCCGTTCCAGGCAGCGAGAATAGCAGGTGCAAGCACTCCGGAGTGTTTAAGGAACAGCAGGCCGTGTGGCTGGGACTGTGGCTGGGACTGGGGGTGCGGTCCCAGGAGTCGCGGTGGGGCTGCCGTGCTTGCGGCTCAGGGCGTAGCAGCCAGCTGTGAGGAGTCTGTGTTTTCTCTAGGGATGGGCATGGGGGAGCTGAGCCGTGGAGTCACACTCCGACTCATGGTGAAAGGTGGCCACTCTGGCTGGGTGTGGAGAATAGACTGAAGGGAGGCCAGGACAGAAACAGGGACCAGGAAGCCATCGTGGTGATCCGGAGAGAGATGACGGTGCTTGGACTGGGATGGGAGCATGGAGTGCCATGTGAGGGTGGAGCCAGGGCTGGATCTTGATCCTTTCCATGGCTTGTGTGCAGAGTGCGAGGTGCGAGAGAAAGGGAGGACTCCGGGAGGACCCTCCACGTTTTCCAGGTGACAGGAAGTGACCTGGAGTGACTTCACTAATGTGGGAAAGACTGGGAGAGGCGGGGCTGAGGGGGACGCTCAGGAACCCTCTACGGGACACACTAAGGTCGAGGAGTCCTTTAAACATCTTAGTGGGAGCGTAGAAAATGCACACACAAGTCTGGGTTCAAGGGTGAGGTCCAGGCTGGAGCAGGGGTGGCTTGAGGCCTCAGCACATGGATGGTGTGGAGGGAAGAGCTGACCAACAGGGAGCCCCGGGCCCCAGCATTAAAAGGTCACAGAGAAGACTGGCATGTGGGGAGCATTTTCTGATATTCCAGACACAGATTTGTCTAGAGAGAACTGCAGCTCACGTGGCTACTGGAAAGTCTGCTTCTAACCTTATCTGCCCGTAGATGTGTAGACAAGGTTCCCTTCCAACCTGGGACTTTGCAGGTGATGCTGGCCTGCGCCTTTTAATTCTGTTGGGACAACATGGACCTGCGGCACTTTGAAGGACTGGACTCCAGGCGCCTGAGAGGCAGACAGTGTTGCAGGGGAGAGGGGACCCGGGGGTGCTGGACACAGTCAGGGCTGGGTTCCACTTTCCATTCCTCCCTAATCTGCCAGCAATTCTGAACTCTCCAAGTCAGGGTTCTTTATCAGTGAAGCTGAGACAATAATGATACAGAATTTGGTGGTGTAGATACAATAACAGATAGGATGAGTTCAAGGAGTAAATGGTGATACAGGTTAACAGCACTTAGTGTCTAAACATGGTGAGCCCTTAAGACACGTCAGCTTATTCCTGTTGCTGTTTTTAATGCCATCTTACTTTAAAGTACTTTGAGATTTCAGGTGAAAAGTTGCCAAAAAAAAAGTATAATTAACCACCAGGAATTTCAGACAAATAAATGCATTTAAGTTAAGCCATATTTTACAAACTCTTAAAGGTTAAAGTTCCTGTATGTTCATGTAAATAAACTATTTACTAATATCTGCACTTGAAAATGTGCAAATTAAAGGCAGGGAATTTGGAGTATTCCCGTATTTCTCCATCGCTTGCTTCACTTAAATAAAATTCTGTTTGATCACCAGCTCACAGCGGTTGCTCTGAAGGGACGTGGATTAGAAAGGGCTAAAGCAGTAGAAACAGTTTTCTTTTCACTGAGACTAGCGAGACCCACTTGCTGTCCTTGGGATGCTTTGACTTCCTTCCACTTCCTCCACTTTTTCCTGTTTCTCTTGCAAACCAGTCCTAGAGGATTGCTCAGCTGTATCCGCCCAGTACACAGTGGGTACTCAGGCATGTTTGTTAAAAACAACAAAGTTATTGGTGACCGACCGACTGACCAGCTGACCGACTGAGGGAGTGAATGAACGAAGGAAGTTCAGTGCTTTCCCTTAAGAAGCTCCCATGGGGTGGAGACGGCAGATGTTCACCAGATCCGTAGAACGCAGTGTGTTATTATTAGGACAGACACCTTGCTGTAGGCAGGAGCTTTAAACGGGGCCTGCGTCCCTCAGGATGTCCTCAGAGACCTCTTGGGGTGGGAGTGGTCTGAGCTGGTTTGAAGGGAGTCAGCTGTGGATACTCACTCTCCATCCACTCTCCTAAGATGCGCTGCGGCGCGCACAGCTGTGATGGGGTGCCCGCCCCTGGCCTTCCCCAACACCTATGGGGTGCCCGCCCGCTGGTCCTTCCCCCAACACCCGTCGCCACGATGGGGTGCCTGCCCGCTGGCCCTTCCCTAACACCTCGCAGCACAGTCCTCTTCTCCCACTTGGCCAAAGAAAGTCAGGGCACCCCTCACCCATGCTGAACTTCACCATGGGGTCTTGCTCTGGACTGTAAGTCTTTGGGGGAGGCCGGGCGCGGTGGCTCACGCCTGTAATCTCAGCACTTTGGGAGGCTGAGGGGGGTGGATCACAAGGTCAGGAGATCGAGACCATCCTGGCTAACATGGTGAAACTCCATCTGTACTGAAAATACAAACAATTAGCCGGGCGTGGTGGCGGCGCTTGTGGTCCCAGCTACTCAGGAGGCTGAGGCAGGAGAATGGTGTGAACCCGGGAGGTGGAGCTTGCAGTGAGCAGAGATCGCTCCATTGCACTCCAGCCTGGGCAACAGAGCGAGACTCCGTTTCAAAAATAAAGAGTCTTTGGAGGCAATAAAGTTATGATTGAACATACTGCTGTAGGCAAAGCTTCTGTGACTGAACATAGCTGACTTGCAGAAAGACCACCAGTGTCTTTCTGTTTAGGGGGGTCTCAGAAGCAGAAGCTGAGACAGAGTTTGGGGTGCCAGGTGTTTATTAGGGATCAACAACTGTCAAGGAACAGGGGAGGAAGCAAGCTTGGGCAGAAGAAGTCAAACTTCATTATAGACCCAACAAAGGCTTAGTCAAACCCAGCAGGCAAGCTGGGGCAAGCATTGCCCACCTAAGTGGCCCTCTTTGGGCAGAAAAGGGAGACCAGGCTGGCCTCCTTGCAGCTGAGGCTGACTCAGAAGGAGCTGACAGCTGGAGGCCATCTGCTGGCCTCACTCCCACAGCTGGGCAGCAAAGGCTTCCCTGGAGGAGACCCACACGGTGCACTCCATCCAGCACACTTCCCTATGCTGGCGCCGTTCCACTAAGGGCAAAATGTCATGTTCAGAAGAGGGATATTTTGTCCTGAGTTGGAGTGTTTTGAACTCAGATGTTTTGTAGAGTGAGGCAGCAGGATCGATGAGAATGTCTGTCCAAGAAGCTCACTTCTTCCATCCCCTAAATAAATTATGTTGAAGAACGTATGTCCCTAAAGATAGAGTCCACAGAAATGAAGGGAGGAGGGTATCAAAGGCAATCGCAAAGGCTTTCTTTCATGGAGGCAACTGATTCACGGCTTGGTGCTGTGCTTTCTCCACGTCCCTCTCCGAGATGAACAGCTGGTCTACCAATCATTTGCCACCATGGCCTTGCCTCATTTCATTGCTCGTTTCTTTATTTGCACTTTGCGGATATCACATTATTTACCAGTGAAAGGCTTCTGTGTCAAGCAAGTCTATCTGAGCCATTTTCCAACAGCACGTGCTCACTTCATGTCTGTGTCACATTTTGGCAATTTTAGCAATATTTCAAACTTTTTATATTATATCTGTTATGGTGATCCGTGATCAACGATCTCTGAGGTTACTAATGTAATTTTTTTTTTTTTGAGGTGGAGTCTGGCTCTGTCGCCCAGACTCGAGTGCAGTGGCGTGATCTCGGCTCACTGCAACCTCTGCCTCCCAGGTTCAAGTGATTCTCCTGCCTTAGTCTCCCTAGTAGCTGGGATTTCAGGCACCCACCACCATGCGTGGCTAATTTTTGTATTTTTAGTAGAGACGAGGTTTCGCCATGCTGGTCACACCGATCTCAAACTCCGATCTCAAGTGATCCACCCACCTCGGCCTCCCAAAGTGCTGGGATTACAGGCATGAGCCACCGCGCCTGGCCTATTGTAATTGTTTTGGGGCACCATGAACCATGCCAATATGAGATGGCGAACTTAATCAATAGATGCTGTGTGTGTTTTGACTGCTTCACTAAATGGCCATTCCTTGTCTCCATCCCTTGCCTTGGGTCTCCCTGAGACACAACAATACTAAAAGTAGGCTAGTTAATAACCCTAATGGCTAAGAAGTGTTCCAGTGAAAGGAGGAGTTGCATGTCTCTAACAAGCTAGACATAAGCTGAATGAGGAGGGCGTGTTGAAAGCTGAGATAGGCCAAAAGCCCGGCCTCTTGAGCCAAACAGTTAGCCAAGTTGTGAATGTAAAGAAGAGTTCGTAAAGGAAATTGAAAGTGCTACTCCAACGAACACACGAATAATAAGACAGCAAAACCGCCTTATTGCTGACGTGGAGAAAGTTTGAGTGGTCTGGATAGAAGGTCAAACAAGCTATAATGTTCCTTTAAGCCAAACCCTAATCCAGAGTAAGGCTCAGGATTGAATCTCTTCAGTTCAGTGAAGGCTGAGAGTGGTGAGGAAGCTGCAGAAGAAAAGTCAGAAGCGAGCAGAGGTTAGTTCACGGGGTTTAAGGAGAGAAGCCGTCTCCATAACGTAAAAGCGCACAGTGAAAGAGCAAGTGGAGATATAGAAGCTGCAGCAGGTTATCCAGAAGATCTAGCTAAGATGAAGGTGGCCACACCAATCAACAGATTTTCAAAGTAGATAAAACAGCCTTAAATGTGAAGAAGATGCTACCTAGGACTTTCATAGCTAGAGAAGAGAAGTCAGTGCCCAACTTCAAAGGACAGGCTGACTCTCTTGTTAGAGGCTAATGCAGCTGGTGACTATAAGTTGAAGCCAATGCTCACTTACCATTTTGAAGATCTTAGGGCCCTTAAGAATTAGGGGCCGGGCGCAGTGGCTCACACCTGTAATCCCAGCACTTTGGGAGGCTGAGGTGGACGGGTCACAAGGTCAGGAATTTGAGACCAGCATGGCCAATATGGTGAAACCCCATCTCTACTAAAAATACAAAAAATTAGCCGGGCATAGTGGCATGCACCTGTAGTCCCAGCTACTTGGGAGGCTGAGGGAGGAGAATCACTGGAACCCGGGAGGCAGAGGTTGCAGTGAGCCGAGGTCATGTCACTGCACTCCAGCCTGGGCAACAGAGTGAGACTCCATCTGAAAAAAAAAAAAAAAAAAAAAAGAATTAGGCTAAATCTACTGCCTGTGCTCTAGAAATGGAACAACAAAGCCAAGATGACAGCACATCTGTCCACAACATGGTTCACTGAAGATTTTAAGCCCACTCTTGAGAACTACTGCTCAGAAACAAAGATTCTTTTCCAAATATGACTCCTCATTGGCAATGTGCCTGGTCACCCAAGAGCTCCAACAGGAGCAAGGAGATCAGTGTTGTTTTCATGCCTGTGAACACAGCGTCTGTTCAGCAGCTCATGGATCGAGCAGTCGTTTTGACTTTCAAGAGTCAGTATTTAAGAAATACATTTCATAAGGCTTTAGCTACCATACTTAGTGATTCCTCTAATGGATCTGGGCAAAGTACATTGACAACCTTCTAGAAAGGATTCACCATAGTAGATGCCATTAAGAACATTTGTGATTTATGGAAGGGGTCAAAGTGTCAATAATAACAGGAGTTTAGAAGAACTGGATTCCAGCCCTCATGGATGACTCTGAGGGGCCAACACTTCAGAGGAGGAAATCACTGCAGATATGGTGAAAAGAGCAAGAAAGCTAAAGTTAGAAGTGGAGTCCAAAAGTGTGAGTAAATTGCTGTGATTTCATGATAAAACTTTAATGTATGAGGAGTTGATTCTCATGGAAGAGCAAAGAAAGTGAGATGGACTCTACTCCTGGTGAAGACACTATGAACATTGCTGAATGACAACCAAGGATTTAGAATATTCCATAATCTTAGTTGAAAAAGCAGTGCAGGGTTTGAGATAATTGACTCCAGTTTTGAAAGAAGGCCTGCTGTGGGTCAGATGCTACCAACCAGCATCACCTGCTGCAGAGAACTCTTCTGTGAAAGGGAGAGTCAACTGATGTGGCAGACATCACTATTGTCTTATTTGAACACATTGCCACAGCCACCCCAGCCTTCAGCTGCCACCAACCCCATCAGTCAGCAGCCATCAACATCGAGGTGAGGCCCTCTACTAGCAAAAAGACTGTGACTCACTGAAGGCTCAGAAGGTCATTAGCATTTTTTTTAGCAATAAAATATTTTTGAATTAAGGCATGTACATCTTTAAAAAACACAACTCTATTGCACACTTAGCGGACTACAGTGTAGTGTAAACATAACTTTTATATGCACTAGAAAACCAAAACAATGTGTGAGTCACTTTATTGTGATGTTTGTGATATTTGTTTTATTGCAGTGGTCTGGAATGAAACCTGAGGTATGCAATACGCCTTGTACATCAATCTCTCATCTCAGAATTAGAACTCAGAAGTCAGATGGTTGGGAAGGGATGCATATTAACACATTGCTTTGAAACTGAAGTCAGTTTTTTCCTAACTGAAACTAGATCTGGTTTGGCTGCTGGCTTGATGAAGTGGCCTGCTTTGCCAAATAGGTTACATGGCAGACATTTCCATGAACTGAATGAGCTGCATCTAAAATGCCATGATTTGGATGAAAATGTACCTAATGCACATGATGAGATAAAATAACTTTATTGAAAATAGTGAGGGTGGAGCGAGAAATGAGGAGTAGCTGCTAATGGGTATGAGATTTCTTGCTGGGGAGATGCAAATGTCCTGGAATTAGGCAGTGGTGATGGCTGCACAACTTTCTGAAGATACTGAAACTCACTAAATTGCACACTTTAAAAGAGTGATCTTTCTGGTATGTCAATTACATCTCAATCTGAAAACCTATATATATATATATATATATATA
>NW_016805186.1:1889619-1900951 GCF_001698545.2 Rhinopithecus bieti | reverse complement strand
CTTTTTTTTTATATATATATATATAAGAGTGTATATTATATATATATATATATATATATATATATATATATATATATATATACATATATATAGTCAAAGTTGTGTTAAAATGACTAGTATTTTAATTTTCCTAACCTTTTCCATTTTAACAAGGAACCTCTAAGTAAAGGAGTAGCAGGTATAATTAGCAGTCATCTGAGAAGTTTGGGTGCAGTCTTTTTGGTATATTTCCCAGAATCAAGACAGTGAATGACAAATGACTGGGTAACAAATACATTTTCATGTCTCATGATTTCCATTTCTTTTCTTTTGACAAAATCAAAGGGGAATCAAGTTGATTTGTCAGGTGATAGGTCATTACTAATTTTTGATAATAGATTATAATGTAATTTTGACATCATAAAACTCCTTTCATTGATCTCTTGTTTTGAGGAGAACAAAGTTTCTCACAATTTTCTTTCTAAAATGTGAAATAGAAATGGAATTAATTTTGGACCCCACTTCATTTTAGCAATAAGTAATTTTCATCTGTTAATATATCAGCTAATTAAAAAAATGCCTTTTAATTATTTATTTAAACACATTATAGAGCTATGTTGTTTTGATCAATTGTATTCTGATGACTATTGAAATTATAAACTTGGTCTAAAAAAACTGTTTAAACCTTACAGTCTTACAATGATACTGAAATTAGAATTTTAGTGTATGTGCATTTTTATGTCAGAATAGAATGATAATGATGGGCATTTATGAAGATAACTTTCAAACATGACAATTGCTAAGAAGTACGAGGAGTCAATGGCATGGAAATATGAGTTCAAGGAGAAAATGGAACAAGAAGCAAATAAAGAAGACTTTTCCTGTATTTTAAAAATTGGTCATGGTGCGCACAAAATTGCTCTGCTGCTTAGTACCATTCACTAGCAGTGTTTAAAAGAGTGATGTAATGGTTTTATTTTAAAATGTTAATATTTACAATAGTAAGGAAATGACATTCTCTGCAACTATTTAAACTTACCATAAAAGTTTTGAAAATGTCATCTTAAAACTGTGTGAGGGAGCAAATGGGTTTTCCAATCCTGAGGGGCGACTGGATGTACTGGGGTGAGGGAGCTTCACAGAGGAGGTGCTGAGAGCTGCCCCTCGACAGGAGAAAGGTGTCTGCCAGTCGGACAAGGGCCCAGCCAGTTGCCCACTGGAGGCTGAGGTTTTAGGAGCAAAAGGCTGGCTCCTGGCACACTCACTAGGGTGCCCATTACCATAGCAACTGATATCATGGCCATTTGGTAGACACCCAAGTGGGCGGAGCAGCTTTGTGACGGTCAACAGTGCAGCTGCAGATGGCACCGCCCTTTGCTGGCCCCTGGTGAGTGTGTGTGCATGGCTCTCTCCTTTCTCGGTGGCAGCGGTTGTTCAGTGGCATCCTGAATTACCCTGGCTTCAAACTCCAACTGCCTTTCCTTGCCCCACATGCAGTCCTAGAGCCCACAGCGTGCTAAGAGGACAGGACCACTGTGCACCCCCAGGCTTCTGGAAATCAGGTGGCACTTTCCATCCTTGCCACTCAAGAGGATCAAGACAATGAGGCCGAGTTTGAAAACTGGACAAGAAGAAGCTCAAAAAGAGCAGAGCAGAGGCTTTATCTTTTGTTGTCTTAGTGAGAAGGAAAATCTTTGGTAAAGTTGGTATATGGGAGCGGGTCTTGGCCTGGAGGGTTTCCAATGGACTTGAAAAGATACTTGGGCCTTTTTGCCATCTGAACCCAGCTCAGAAGTTTGTAGGGGAAGCAAATTTGAACTGCAGACCTCAAAATTGTATTTGTGTTGACTGGGGAGCCACAGAGCCAGGTAACATGTTCGGAAGAGTTCTCCCACTTCTCGAAAATGCTGCAGTTGGAGCTTGCCCCGGGTGGGCTGTCCTGGGGCAGGAGAGCAGCTTCAGCCAGGGTCCGTGCAGAGAGGAGCCCCCGAGGCCTGTCCTGCCCCCACCTTCAGGGTGGATTCTGCATTTATGCGTATTTATTTTCAAGTGTGTATACAGATGTGTGGGCTTTCTGAAGGGATATGAGGGGAGGGAAGCAAATATAGCTGTGTGGAATGCTTTGAGCCACAGCCATTGGGATCCAGAGGAAAATGGTTGACTTTTTCCAGCCTGCCCAGATGGGCCAAGCGTGTGGCATGTTAGCTCTGTCAGGGCCCCCAGGCTCTGTACACATGGCTGCGGCCCTCGCCCCTGGGACTCCGTGGGGACTGCCAGGCCTTGCTGCCTGATGGGCTCTCGCAGAGTCTGGTCTCTGTGGCTCTGGGGAAAGCCTCAGGGACAGGGTGGGAGTCCAGTGATTTGACTCTGTCCCTTGAGGTCCATATGTCCACTTCCCAGAAGAGCCGGCCTGACAGCCAACGGGACGGTCTTCTTTTGGGGAGGAAGACCTTGCCAGCATCCAGGCTATGTGTGTTTCAGGAGCGGAGGGCAGGTTCAATGACCTGCGGCAAGTCGGATCTCGGAGAGGTCATGGGAGGCCCCTCACCCTGGAGCCAGCTCCCCTTCCCCACAATCCCTCTCTGTTGCTTTCTGGGTTCCGTTTTTATGTTCCCTCTGGATGAGTACATTTGCCTCCTGCCCTTCTCACTTCAATGGCCCAGATGCGGTCGTGTCCCGGCGACACACGTGCACGCTGAGCTCAGAGGCGTGGACGGGTGCCAGGTGCCAGGCTCCACCGTCAGCAAATCACACCCTCTCCTCGGCCCGCCACAGCCCTTCTGAGACTTGGGTCTATAAATTGCACCACGACAAGTCGCCTGGGAACTTCCCTTGCTGCTGGCAGCTCCACACCCATGCATTTCCTTTTCCTGTAAAAAAAAAAAAAAAAAATCCATTCCCAGCTCCAACTCAAGACAGAAGGTTAGTTATATCGAAACCTACTACACACAGACACTGTATTTTCAGGAAAATATTGTCACCTTTGAAATCTGTTACGCTGGGTTCCTTCCCGTTCCTGACCCCCTTCCTAGTCCCCTCCCTCCCCAGCCCTGACAGGAACAGTCAGCCTCAAGTCAAGCCTACAGCCACGCCCCTATGCCCCTACCCCAGGAGGATGTGTGCTTTCAGAAATGGTTCCAGGGGTAGTGAGGCCGTCAGCCCCCCAGGGCCCTCCTGTCAGCAGGGGAAGGTGACTGAGAGAGATGCCTGGGGTCAGGAGGTTGAGCCTTAAGACAGAGATCTCGGGTGCATGGCAGGTTTCTGCTTAGCTGATGATGTTGGGCAGTTTTCCCATCTTCACCCCTCCTTCCTCATTTCTGCAATAGGAGAGGAACAATTTCACAGGAGGAAATAAGCATCCACGTCCATCATGTTTCCAGTGTCTGGACGCCGCGTGGAGTGGTGCTCTCTTTTTAGCATCCGACCAGGGCATGCTTTTACGCCTTTCCATGGATATGAAGCCTTTGAATGAAAGCATCAGTCTCCAGTCTTGGGCTAAAATCAAATCTATGAACTTAGAAAGGAGGTAGAATGGACATTTGTTGTTTTTGCTGCTCCCCGTTCATGCTAATAGCACCCCATTTCCTTTCCAGGAAATGACCTCATCCCCGTCCTGTGTATTCCAGGGAATTAGCTCACCCGCATGGTAGACTGTCAGTCAAGGCGCCCTGCTCTCCCTGGCCAAGCGGTAGGCATGTTACCACAGTGGAGCCAACTGGATTCTCCTTTTTATGCACTGGAGCAGGGGCAGCCTCCCGAGTCAGGGCACACGCTGCTTGTGATACATACCAGAGTGCTTCCTCAGCCACAGCCATGGTTCCTGTCAGACCCCCAGAGAGTCCCTGGTCCTGTTCATTCTGGCCTGGGGCAGTGGCCACCTGAAAAAGACTGATGTTAGTTTCCTACCTGCCTGTGCTTAATGAGCAGAGAGGAAAGTTCTTCCCCTCTGAATGGGTGAGCTGAAGGGTCAAACCACAGAGCACCTAACATCATCATGCTGAGGATAAGAAATGAATCCACAAATGCTGCCTGAGCAAGGGACAACGGCACTCAGAAGTACTAGCACTCTTTCCACATAATGGAAACCGGATCCCGGGATCGTGAAACACGCAGCTGGCTCTTGAGCGACACGGGTTGGAACTGTGCGGGTCCACTTGGACATGGTTTTCCTTCCGTCCCTGCGCCTGGAGACAGCGAGGCCAACCCCTCCTCCTCCTCATCCTACTCCAACTCCACATGAAGACAATGAGGTCTTTAGGATGGTCTGCTTTCACTTAAAGAATAGGAAATGTATTTTCTGTTCCTTATGATCTTCTTAGTAACATTTATTTTCTCTAGTTAACTTTATTGTAAGAACACAGTATATAATACATACGACATACAAAATGTGTGTCAATCAACTGTTTATCTTCTCGGTTTCCAGTCAACAGTAGGTTACTAGTAGTTAGGTTTTTAAGGAGTTGAAAGTTCTGTGTGATTTTTGACAGCTCAAGGGATAATCACTCGTAACTCTCACAGTGCTCAACGGTCAACTGTGTATCTTCCTGCATTTGTGTCAAATAAGGAGGGGCCTTAGTCTCTTCTTTCTCCTCCTCTGCTCCTTCCTTGTCTTCGAAAAAACAAAACAAACTTTTTTTGAGAGACAATGTCTTCCTCTGTCACCCAGGCTGAGGTACAGTGGCACAATCAAAGCTCACTGTAGTGTCAAATTCCTAGACTCACGTGATCCTCCTGCCTCAGCTTTCTGAGTAGCTGAGACTGCAGGCATGCACCACCACAGCCAGCTAATTTTGTTTTATTTTATTTTGTGGAGATGTGGTCTTGTTATGTTGCCCAGGCTGGTCTCAAACTACTGGGCTCAAGTGAGCCTCCTGCCTCAGCCTCCCAAAGTGTTGGAATTATGAGCATGAGTCATCATGCCTGGCCCTTGTCTTCTTTTTATTTATTTATTTTGTTTCTTTATTTTAGGGAGCAAAGAAGATGGACCTTTTTTGATGGAAGCTAGTTTAATCTATGTCCCTTACGGTGTCTATTTCACCAGGGTAAGGGTCTCTCTGTATATCTGGATGATCAGGGGCCGTGCATCTGTAACTGGAGCCTGAAAACCAAATTTGCTCTTCTGAAGTAGCTTCTCTGGAGTTGAAGCTGTTGCTGAAACTCTGTCAAACCAATTTAGCAAAACAAGCGGAAGAGGCAAAGTCACCGCTCTCCCCTCCTTCTTCAGCCATGGCAGGGAAGGTGGTTTTCCCGCAATCAGTCACAAATCTTTCTCTGTCCTACCTGGTCTCTGGAAAGATACTTTTTCTATTAAGACAACTTTTCACCGCCTAAGCGCACAGGCAACCTTGAAGGGAGCTGCCTTTTCCTCAGCAAAATCTCACAGGGCTTACCTGTGAAGGTGCCGGTGATGAGGGAAAACCGTGGCAACCACGTGGGCTCTTCAGTGGAGGGGGCCACATTCCAGATGGGTCCCCAAGACCTGGAGATCCGGGTGACATCATCTCAAAGAACAGGTGGACATTAGCTCAGGACCTGGGGACAGCAGTTTCAGGGGTGGAATAACCCCAGCTTCCACTTCCTGTAGCTCAGCCTGGCAGCTGTGGAAAGGACTGTGGATACATTTTGACCAGCCTTTCCAATTTCTCTTTTGTATTAGTTACAGCAATTCGTGCTAGCAGTGATAACAAATAGTCCTCAAATTCCAATAACTGAATGCAAGTGTGTTTCACAGGTGTGCAAAGTCTGTTGAGAACTGGGTGGCTCCACGACAGCTGTCCTCCAAGCAGTGACTCAGGGATCATGGTGTGGCTTTGTGATCCGAGCTGGCTCAGGTACTTCTAGTCATGTGGACAGAAGAGAAAGAGTACAAGGAGCACCAGGTTCTTAACCGCCTGAATCAGAAGTGCGACGCCCTTGGCTACAACCATCTTGCCACCCTCCTAACTGCGGAAGGAGCCCATGGATACTGGTGAGCACAGCACCCTCTGCAGCGCCTCAGTGTCCAAGCTCTTCAGCAAATCCCCCTCTCCACTCCTAGAGAAACTTCTTTTCTACACATATCCCTTAGGAACGGTCTGAAACGTACACGATACTAAGGTAAAAAGGAAGTATAAATGAGTGACATGTACTCTTCCTCAGAAATACACTGTTTTAGGCAGGCTAAACATCTTAACCTAAGACACAGCTCTTTCAGCTACTACTTTAATGCAGAAGGATAAGCTTCTGCTGAGCGATGCTGGAGTTCTGCTAATTTCCAGGCTCCTGAAATGCAGGTGAACGTAGGTAAGGATGGCCTTGCTGACGGCTCAGCACCACACAGTACCCAGGCCCAACCCTGGCCTTAGAGGCCATCACTCTTGGGAGTAACAAGCGTGGAAGGCGTTCTCACGGGAGATCCCCATGTTAAATGAGGAGAGAGCTCAGTCTTTGGTTCCTCTGGCCCCGTGCTTGTCCCATTTGCCTTTTAATTTTCTGATCAGACGTATGCTTGGGGTTTTGAGCTCACAAACGGTGTGGGTGATTCCCAGTGGGTAGCTCTGTCGTTCAGTGGGTGACCCTGAACTTTATTTTTTGTGCTCTGATTTAGAACAGAACTCTACAGAAAGAAGATGAGAAAAAGTCTTCTTGGCTCACAATTACAATGTAAATCAGTAACGAAGCTTTAAGTTCAGTGTGTGGGGAAAAACATTGCTTTCTGTCCATCTATCTCCTGGTTCCAATTTCTAAGACCCAAGAAGACAGCTGGAGAGAACGAAGAGGAAATAAAATTGTAGGGAACTTGGGAGAAATAATCAAAGGGAGGTTGAACTCAGGATGGAAACATCAGGCCAAGGTAGCACCCTGAAGGCCCGTTGCCAGCCCTGGTGCCCGTATGTGTTTTGATTGGCCTCTTGTTTGTTGGTCCACACAGTATTTTGAAGAAAATATGAATTAGTAGCCAACTTTTAAATACCTGGAGATTTCATATAAAAAGTCAGATTTCTGCTTTCTCTTGAAAAATTAGAGTTTGGAGCAGCAATAAGCCCATATTCCAGCAAAGCAACAGTCGGCCTGAGCCCAGCAGGGGCTGCCCCTTCAGACAGGGCAGGGCTTGTCCCCTTCAAGTTGACGATGGCCCTACCCCTCCCTATGGCTCCCTGCACAAGCCTCCATGTCACTCCTCTTCATCTGGGATTTCTCAGTCCTGGTGGGTCTGAGAAATCACAGTTGCTTGGACTCCGGAGGGATTTGAGTCTGTAAGCCCTGACCTGGGGAACGTCTATGCTTTGCAAGTTGCTGAAGAGCACTGAAGGCAGTGATGGATTGGTGATGACAGACACCTGAATACAAGGGAAGAGCAGGAGAATAGAGTCACGGGAGTCTCATTGCTTCAGAGAATTCATGCGTTTTGATGGTCATGTGTCAGGAGGATAAACTGGGACTCCTTCTGTCTCCGTTGTCACTGATGCCCCAAAGGCCAAGCCTGGTGCAGTTTGATAGCTATGCCCTTCTTGTCCTCTTTTCAACTACTGGTAATAAACTTTACTGAAACCGGATTACATTTAATGTATTGGGTCTTATTTTCATGTAAGGTTGTGTAAGTTGCTCACTGCACAAGGCATCTGGCCAAGGGGATGAGCTGGGACAAAAGTCCAGTCCATGCTCTCTGCTTACAGCAGGGTGCCCTGGTGTGGGACTAAATGCCCCCAGAGTAAGGGACATGTCCCCCTTTTCTTGTTAGTTTGCACAAAGCACCTTTAGGCTAGAAGGGACTCTCCTTACTTTGTTCTCTAGTTTGGTGTGAGTTGATCCTGTCTTGGAAATGGGAGTGTAAGATCTCTGACGGAAGAGGCGTTCTTGCATTTGTTATCACCGGCAGCACATAAACAGGGTGTGCTTCCCCTAGTATGGGCCATGGAATGCTTCTATGAAATTTAAATAGACGTTATGTAAAAAGAAATCTATTAGAAAAAAAAGAGGGGGCTGGGGTGAATCTGCATAAAGAACAGTCTGTCAGCATCACAAACGCCATGGGGAAAAGCAGCCAGCTCGTTCCTCAATGACGCCTGACGGGGCTGCCGGTTCCTGTCCGCATGGGAGAGAGGAGAGAAGGGCTTCAGTCTCTGCGTTCATCCTCCAGAGGCTTCTGCATGGAAAACCCTGCTTGGAGGTCTGTGTGATGTCTCAGGTCAGTCCCACCCCCAGGGAAAGGTGTTCCACAGGCTGATCTGAGTGTGGTTTCCAAGAGTGAGACTCGGGTCCCAGAGCAATCTGACTCCATAATTTCTTTTCCCAGAAAGACGGGACTTGCAAGCTTCTCTCCACCACGGTCGGGCCCTGGAATTGTCCAAGAGCTCTTTCACCCATTTTCTTTAGACTTTTAACTCCTCCCAGGTTTCCCTCAAATCCATTCTAACCCTTTTCGTTTTCATTCTTTTCTTCATGAAAGAGCGAAATTGAAAAATGAGAGACAGTCTATCGTGTCGACTGAACAGTGGTGACAGCTGTGGGCACTGACATAAGGCTGCCTCAAGTTGTCAGTTTTAGTTGTGTGGACTTGGACAAGTAACTTCACTTCTCTGGGCCTCAGTTTCCTCATTAATAAAGTGGAGGCGATGCCAGGACTGTTGTGAGAATAAAGAAAGTAAATACATGTAAAATACTAGGGGGTTGGCCCATAGTCTATGCTCAGAAAATGACGAGGATGTCATCATCACCATTGTCATCAATGTCATTTTGATATATTGATAGTATACTTGGTGCACTGCAAAATTCTAACTGCAATCAGATTGCATTGATAAGCCCTGGAGAGTTCTGGTTTGACTGACTTGATTTGTCATATTGCTACACTCTTCTATTTTAAAAACGTGTACACAGCCGGGTGCAGTGGCTCACGCCTGTAATCCCAGCACTTTGGGAGGCTGAGGTGGGTGGATCATGAGGTCAGGAGATCGAGACCATCCTGGCCAACATGGTGAAATCCTGTCTCTACTAAAAATACAAAAATTAGCTGGGCGTGGAAGTGTGTGCCTGTAATTCCAGCTACTCGGGAGGCTAAGGTGGGAGAATCGCTTGAGCCCAGGAGGTGGAGGTTGCAGTGAGCTGAGATTGCGCCACTGCACTCCAGCCTCGGTGACAGAGTGAGACTCTATCTCCAAAAAAAATAAAAATAAAAATAAAAAATTCTTTAACAAATTATTAGAATTGATATGTGGAAAGGATTCTGTTTAACTTACCTAAGAAAATATCAGCCGGGCCAACAATGTTGAAACTCCATCTCTACTAAACATACAAAAATTAGCTGGGCGTGGAAGTGTGTGCCTGTAGTCCCAGCTACTCAGGAGGCTAAGGCGGGAGAATCGCTTGAGCCCAGGAGGTGGAGGTTGCAGTGAGCCGAGATGGCGCCACTCACTCCAGCCTGGCAACAGAGCGAGACTCCGTCTCAAAAAGGAAAAGAAGAAAGAGAAAGAAAAAAACGTGTACATGCCCCACACAATGCCAGGAAACATCGGCTTCGGTACTTTGTCTCTCATTGTATGACCCACCTTTCCCAGACAGAAGCCCTCCCCAGTCATTACCGGTGCCCCAGTTTGATGCTTGTCCTTGTGTGTTGGTCTGGTTTGGACCTGTGTCCAGCCCAAATCTCCTGTCAAACTGTAATCGCCGGTGTTGGAGGTGGGGCTTGGTGGGAGGCGATAGGATCATGGGGGCGGATTTCCCTCTTGGTCTTATGATAGTGGGTGAGTTCTCATGAGACCTGGTCATTTAAAAGTGTGGCACCTCCCCCCTTTCCTCCTGCTCCCACCATGTGAGACACCTCGCACCCCTTTGCCTTCCGCCATGATTGAAAGCTCCCTGAGGCCTCCCCAGGAGCTGATGCTGCCACACTTCCTGTGCAGCCTACAGAGCCTTGAGCCAATTAAACCTCTTTTCTTATAAATTACCCAGTCCCAGGTATTCCCTTAAAGCAGTGTGAGATCGGACTAGTAACTGGGTTCTAGGTGTAACTGCTTCTTTGTAGATCCTTGCTGCTGTTCACAAGCAGAGCACTGAAGACACAGGAGGATTAATTAAGGGCCCAGATTTGAGAGCCTGTGAGGCACCTTCCTTTAGAAGCAGGAGGCCAGGCAGATGCACTGGGCCCAGGCAGCATTGTCGTGTTTGGAAACCCTGCGAACAGCCTCATTCTGGTCGTTCTTCTAATTCCTGTCAGTCTTGAATCTCCATGAAGAGCTGTGCTGGCCTGATGAGAATGCCCCCAGGAAAGCGATGGCCAGACGCTTGCCTTCAGGGAGAGCTGCGTTCTCTCTGCAGGCCTTTGAACTTCCCCAGAGCATTTCTCTGGCCTCTAGAACTTATCCAAAATGTTTTCTTCAAGAGGCCTATTCCCTCGCCTGCAGCAGTGGCGTGGCACGGCCACTCTCTCATCTGGTTTCCAGCAGTTGGGTAGGGAGTGTATTTGCCTCTCGGCCAGCACACACACACAAGCCGGGGCTGCCCTCCACATGTTCTTGGAGAACTGGCACTCAGACCCCTATTCTTGACACTTTGTGAACACACACTTCAAATGACTGGGCAGGGCTTGATCTTAATCAAATGTCTCCTTAGTATCTGCCCTTGGCACAGATCCAATTCCTGCGCAGTGTCTACAGAGGCATTTGTGTAACACACACACACACACTCACACATATGGCTACACCACCCACCGTCATAACACAAAGATCCAAGCATATGATGAGTCTATTTTTTTTTTTCGGGCGGAGATGGTTTAAATAAACGGACAACGTAAGTACTTCCTCTCCCAGCCGCACATCCTCAAGGTCAGCGAGAAGCAAATGGGGTAAAAAGTCCTGAGCCTAATGTTCCCAACCTGTCTTGTTTTAAGCTTTAAGTGTAGGTGCAATCGGATGAGTGTTTGCTGGGGAAGTATCTGGATATTTGAACCCAGATTCCCATGTAAGATTCTTTCAGCCCACTGAGGAAGATGGATGCACACCAAGGGGGTCTCCTGGAGATGTGGTCTGAGGCGAATGGAAGCTCCAGAGCATAGAGCTGTATTTTTCAGCAGTGAGCTCTCAGGACTACCTGCATCCAATATCACGGGAGCCAGTCAAAATGCAGATTCCAGGGCCTCACTCACGACTGCACAACTCAGAAGACATGGAACCTACGTATTTTCATTGTTACAATACTTCCTGGGAGATTCTAAAATACACATGAGTTTGAGAGCCATCGATCCAGAGATTTTTAAGTAGAGGAGCACACGAGAATCACTCTCAGCACTCTGTTCTCTTTATATATAGATATAGAATATATATAGAATAAAGATACAGAATTATTCTATATTCTATATATATATATATATAATAAATAT
>NW_016805186.1:1872790-1889453 GCF_001698545.2 Rhinopithecus bieti | reverse complement strand
TATATATATATATATATATATATTTGAGACAGGGTCTTGCTCTGTCGCCCAAGCTGGAGTGCGGTGGTGCAATCTCAACTCACTGCAGCCTTGGCCTCCCAGATTCAAGCGATCCTCCCACCTCAGCCTCCCGAGTAGCTGGAATCACAGGTGCACACCATCACACCCTGTGAACCACTGTGCCTGGCAGATTTTCGTTTAATACATTTGGGGGTGGATCACAGACATCTGCATTTGGAAGAAGTCCCGTTGTGATCCCAATTCCAGCTCCCATGTGTCCCAGTGGTCCTCTAATTTTGGCAGGTGTGCGAGGGAATGAATGGGGGTAGAGGTGGAGGGGTGGGGTTCCGGTTAAAGGTGGATTCCTGGACCTTGCCTTTAGAGCCCTCTGTATGTTCTGATGTGGGAGCCCTTGGAGACAGGGACCCATTGAGGGCATCCAAGGACGTACCCCCTCGCCACTCCCCGGTCCCAGGGATTCCAAGACCACCGCCTTGCCCTTCCCACCCTGCACCCTTGGTACAGTCAGCACTGGAGCCAGGCCTGCCTATTGAGGGCGGAAATGTGCTCTGCAGTCTCTTCTTCCAGGGGATTATTCTAAGGCACTCCCCACCCTTCCTTTCATTTCAGTTCCATTTCCCTGGGATGATGATGACAAGTGCCAAAGAAATGTCTAGACCACAGATTCTGAATGTGAACAAAAATGTCTTCAAGTCCAAAAGAGATTTTCTGCAATGTGAAGCCCAGAGGATGTTTGGTTGTTGCTGCATTAAAGCAGGGCCATAAAACAAGAGTTGGAGTGGGAGACAGGCAGGCAGCCTCTCCGATGGCTTTGCTGCTGTGGTCAGTTAATACTTGCCAGGTGCTAGGAACAGAAATTGTGTTCATCAAGAAGGGTCGATAACCACATCACCCCCATCCTCAGACACCAAAGCAACGTCTAATGGCTTCTTCTTTTCTTTTATAATAGTTTTGTTTTGAAATAAATTTTAATGTTATCAAAGTAATATATGCACATACTTTTGAAAGTCAGATATCACTTCCAGGAAATTTTCTCGTATTTTCTTTGTGAACTTCAATGTCTTTTCTACTCTCTTTTTCTTGAACTCCTTTGCATGTTGAATCTCCTGGCTTAATCCTCTAATTGCGTATCTTTTTCTCTTCTGTAGTTCATTTTCATTTTATTTTTTGTCTTTTCTCCTGTCTGCAGGATTACATTATCTTTTAAAATCCAACCCTCTATTGACATTTTTACTTAGCTATAGTGTTTTTAATTTTCAAAATATCTTCTTCATTTTTAGGTTATCCTGGTACTGCTTTAGGGACGCGATATCTTCTATTAGTTCTTTGATGTTACTGACTTCTGAAGTTTTAATTTTGCCCTATAAATTGCTTCTGTTTCTTCCAAGGTACTGAAAAGGACCCAGTCTCCTGAACTGGGGGCTGAGGAGAGAAGAGATCTGTTGCTTGTGTTCTGGTTTTGGGGTGAGGGGACGCTGTGGGTATCACTGTTCAGAGTGAAGGTTTTCGTTTAGAGCTTCTGTTTTCAGTTCAGCTTGGATGCCGAACTCTCCCCATGCCCGAGTCCTTGGGTTCAGGGTCTCCTTGGTTGTGCTACACTAGACTGATGCTGTCTAATACCTTCACCTCTCACCATTGATGGTCCCGGAGCACTGGGAATGTGGCTGGTCAGAATTGAGATGTGTGGTGAGTGTAAAATATATACCTGATTTTGAAGATATTACAAAAAAACAGTAAAATATCTGTCTTTAAAGTATTGATTACACATGATCTCAATTTGTAAAGTATTGATTACACACTGAAATAATGATATATTAGGTTAAGCATATTATTAAAATTAATTTTGCCTTTCTCAATTTGGATGCTGGAAAATCTAAAATTATATCCATGGTTCACATTATATTCCTGTCTGACAGTGCTGCTCTTCTGTGGCTTCTGGGAAAGGGATCCAGTGGTCTCCCTGCTCCTGTCTTAGTCCCATGTGTCTATGAGAACCATTGCCTCGAGTTCCTGATCCTTTCCAGAGCTCAGCAGAACAAATCCTTGCCACCCCTTGGCATCCTCTGCAGCCTCTTGGTTTTAGCTTCCTCTGTTAAGTTTAGGTTAGTTACTATCTCCTCATGTGCTTTTCACTTTCAAAAAGTTGACTGAATGATCTCTTCTGCCATTCTCTTAGCATTTATGGGTTTACTATTTTCCTTTGCTGTTATTTGAGTGGGGTTTTGGAAGGGAATGGAGATAATGCATGTGATCAATCTGCCATTTGTAAGTTCTAGTGGCCCCTTGAATCAAATTAAATTGTCAGCTTTAAGGCGCATGATAATTTCCCCTTTATGCCGACAGCCTGTTAGTCAGCTTGGGCTGCCATAACAAAATCTTGCAGACTGGGTGGCTTAAACTACTGTGATTTATTTCCCACCGCTCTGGAGGCAGGCTGATTGGCTCCTGGTGAGGGCTCTCTTCCTGGCTTGCAGGTGGCTGCCTTCTTGCTGTGTCTTCATATGGTAGAGATGGGAGAGGACGTGAGCTCTCTGGCATGATTTTGTATAAGGGCACTAATGCCATCATGAGGGCTCCACCCATATGACCTCATACAAACTGAATGATCTTCCAAATGCCCACTTCCAAATACCATTACACTGAGGGTAAGGGCTTCAACTTATGATTCCTGGGGTGGGGCATGTCAGTCCATGGAGCACCCTCCATACTGGCTCATGTTCCTTATTTTGTCATTTGTTCCCCTCCCCCACCTGCTTGCCGCCAGGATATTCACCTCAAAGTTTCTTTCATGTTTTTCATCGCAAAGCCTTGCTTCTGCACCTTTGCTATGTAGCTTAAAGACTTTTATTCAGAAATTGACAAGACAATTTTAAGTTTTGTCTGGAAAAGCAAAGGACCAACAACAGCCTAAACTGTCTTGGAAAAGAAGAAAAAAGTGTCCAGACTCATAGTACCTGACTTTAAGACTACGCATCAGGTCAGGGTGGCAATTGTGGAAGCCTGTACATGTTGGTCAGTGGGACAGAATAGAGTGCCCAGAGACACACCACCCACAAATACACATCCAAATAATTTTTGATGAGTGTGACCAGCAATTTAATGTAGATAGAAAAATCTCTTTACTAAATTGTACGGAAACAATGAGATATTCATATATATATATATATACACACACAAATATATATCTATACATACATATATACACACACATATATACATACATATCTATATCCCTCTGTGTGCGTGTATAACCTCAATTCTTACTTTATACCAAATCTAAAAATCAACTTGAGATGGGTATAATATTTACATATAATATCTAAAACTATAAAGCTACTAGGAGAAAACCCAGAGGAGTATCTTCACGACCTTCAGGTAGGCAAAAATGTATTGGAGAGGTTACAGAAGGCACAAGTCATAAAAGAAAACAGTGTATGTAAACGAAACTTCATCAAAACTCTGAAAAACACCATCAAGAAAAATCAATAGGCAAGCCGCAGACTGGGAGAAAATATTTGCAACACATATATTGGACAAAGAACTTGTATCAATAATATGTAAAGAACTCCTGTAATGCAATAATAAAAAGACAAACAGCTTAATTTTGAAAAAATGGGCGAAAGACTGACAAACCAAAGAACATATGCAAATGGCCAATGGTCATATGAAAATGTGCTCGACGTCATCAGCCACCAGGGAAATGCAGAATTTATCATCAGACACTATGACACGCCTGCCCGAACACCTGAAATGAGAAGGACCAACACCACCAGCGACTGGAGACACCCTTTGTGGTTCTCGTGGCTCAGCAATGCCCAGTCTCATTCCAGAAAGATTTAATTCTGCTCCATCAAACTCAACACCTTCCTGGCTATCACAGTGAAACCCCGTCTCTACTAAAAATACAAAAAACTAGCCGGGCGAGGGGCCGGACGCCTGTAGTCCCAGCTACTCGGGAGGCTGAGGCAGGAGAATGGTGCGAACCTGGGAGGCGGAGGTTGCAGTGAGCTGAGATCACGCCACTGCACTCCAGCCTGGGTGACAGTGGGAGATTCCATCCCAAAAAACAAAAGAAAACAGAATAAAAGCTCAGCAAACATTCCATGATCTCAAAATGTTCTACCTGGCGGGACAGGTTTAAGAATACAACTGAAATGCCTGTAAAACGATGTCTTTCAAGAAGAATGAAGAGATTTTATTAAGCAATCAACTTGTGTAGCCTGTCTTGAGGAGATTTCCCTAGGTTCCAGGATATTCCACTTGGTCCCCAGTGTGACCATTCAAGAATGGGAAGGAGTCAGGAGCCTGACTTTTTAAGGGTTCTCATGTGAGGGTGATATTCCTGCTTAAGAGGAGGGGATTTGACGGCGACTTCTCTTGACCTCCATTCCTTGTCACGTGGGACAAGATGACTCAAGGATGCCTCCATGGCAGTTTCATCATATATGGCACCAGCTGTTGTTGGAGTGGTATCTAGTCTTCTTTGGAGTCAGGGGAAGTTGGAAGCATTCAGAAGTCGCCCAGAGCATCTAAAGGCCAGTTGACACAGTATTTTATGATGGCAGATGGAGGCCCATGTCACAGGAGATTCCGGAGTGGTTCGGTGTCAGCACCCCTGCAAGCGGGGGTCTTGTTAGTTGACCTAAGAGATTCCATTCCAATGTGCTGAAGATGGATTTTCAACTTGGCCTTTGCGGAGGCTAAGAAAGATTCATTGCAAATTTCTGTTTACTTGTCTGGCTTTCGTGGGATAGCCAGTGTTTTCCCTTGTTTTAGGTTATCTTTGGCTGGAGGGCAAGAAAAATAGTCAGTGATGCCTTGGAAGTTTAAGCCTACACTATATGGCTCTTTTAAAAAATATTTGGTTATCCAGCAAGATATTTCTCGTGTTTCTACATCTAAAATTTCTCTGTGGTTTGGCAGGACCAAAGCTTTTCATGGCTGCCAGTCATATCTTAATTGGATCACCTTGTGGAAACTTCAGAGAGGTTTTCCTAGAACTTGTTTCCAATTTCTGATGTCGACCCAGCATTTATTATCTAAGGTGAGACAGACACGGCAATCTCCTCATTTCCTCTCTCTTTAAAAGGACGCGCTGCATTTTTCAAAATACCTCCCAGAGAGTGCTCACTGGGAAGAAAATTCTCCTTTCTTGGCAAAGAATGTTCTTGCTAGCTCTGTTACTCCTCAAATGATAGTACCTTATTTGCAAATTCTATTGAGGCAATAGCCAACAGAAAATTCAAAGGGGGAGAAAAGTGCACTTTGTACTCACACCTAAACCCACTATATTTTTTAAAAATTGTACTTATTTGAACCCACCTTGTATTATGGACTACAAATGTGCTTGCTTGCTATTTCGTTTCTTATAAAATTATAAGCTCCTTGAGAGCAGGAAAAACATGCATTCTTCTTTTACTCTTTCAACATCAGCCAGAATGTCCGACATGTGATAGGTGCCTGGGACGTATTTGTGGAGTTAAAATGCTTGAAATATATCTCTGGGGAACACATGAGAAGGTATTAAAATATTTCCCAAAAATATTTAATGGCACATACGGTTTTAATTTTAAAAAGCCAAGCACACACTTTGCACATAATGGGATTCAACTTTTGTTATAAATGGGCACAGATACACGCACTTAGAAAAAGGACTGGAAGGAAATGTGAAAAAATAGTAAACAAGATAATTTCAGGGTGGTGGGATTAAAAGGCAATTTTAATTTTTAAAATTTATGATTTTAGTAAAATTCAAATTATCTGCAATAACCATGCATTGCTTTTATAACTAGAAAAAAGAAATTAATTCTTTTGTGCAGTTATTTTTTAAAAAATCATTTGCCTTGAATATTGTTTCATTTACTGAAAGTGATGGCAGCTGTTTCTATGCAGTGTGACTGCCCACCAGGCACTTTGCCAGTGTGTCACTTGCTCTGCGTGTATTTTTATGCCTGTTTTACAGATGAGGGAACCGATGCCCAGAGAGGCTAAGGGATGGCTCCTCCGGAAAAGTGGGGATCTGGATCTGGACCTGGTCTGGTGAAGGAAAGAGTCGAGTCACAGCCACTTACCCGCCTCGCTCCCGCTGGGGTGCTCCAGGGAGAGTGTCTTGTGAGCGCCTTGGGAACCTGTCGGTTTCGTGCTTTTCTCTTCGCCCTTGGCTCGCTCATTGAAAAGCTTCCCATCTGTATATTATCTTTCTGAAGTGTTTAGTCTTGTCTTTTAGGAATATCTGGAGACTTAAGAAACACTGAGGAGCAGCATCAGTAATAGTAAATGTCAAATTGGAGCATATCCTCCCCAGTTCTTTTTTATTTATTTATTTTGAGACGGAGTCTCGCTCTGTCGCCCAGGCTGGAGTGCAGTGGCCGGATCTCAGCTCACTGCAAGCTCCGCCTCCCGGGTTCACGCCATTCTCCTGCCTCAGCCTCCCGAGTAGCTGGGACTACAGGCGCCCGCCACCTCGCCCGGCTAGTTTTTTGTATTTTAGTAGAGGCGGGGTTTCACCGTGTTAGCCAGGATGGTCTCGATCTCCTGACCTAGTGATCCGCCCGTCTCGGCCTCCCAAAGGGCTGGGATTACTGGCTTGAGCCACCGCGCCCGGCCACTCCCAAGTTTTAATAACAGTTGTAGGGGACACTTACTTTCTAAGGAATATGATTTGTTAATGTTTTAACTTTGTATAATGAATATGTATTATTTTTAGTCCAAAAGGACAATGAAAATATGAGAAAAGGTGGAATTCATTAAAAGCAAACGTTTTCCGTAAAGAGTCAGATTGTAAATAGTTTTGGCTTTGCAGGTCATATGGTCTCTGTGGCAATCACTCAACTCTGCAACGAACACAGTCATAGATATTTCATAGAGGAACGGGCAAGGCTGTGTTCCAATAAATCTTTATTTACAAAAACAGGCAATGGGCCAGATTTGGTCACAGGCTATAGTTTGACAACTCTTGTGTATTAGTTTCCTGTTGCCACTGTGACAAATGACCAGAAATTAGTGGCCTGTAACAACACAGATGTATTCTCTCATAGGAAGACAGAAGTCTGAAATCACTATCACTGGGCTAAAATCAGGTTTTTAGCAGGCTACACTTCCTCTGGAAGTGCCAGGAGAGAGTCTGTTCCTTGTTTGCTCCAGGTTCCAAGGCCTGACGGCATTTCTTGGCCTGTGGCTGCATCATCCCAACCTTTGCTTCTTTATCATGGCATCACGTTCTCCTCTTGTGTAATCAAACCTACCTCTCACAAAGACCCTTGTGATTGCATTTAGTGCCCACCTGGATAAGCGAGGCTAACCTCCCCATCTCAAGGCGTTTAACTTAATCCATTGGCCTTGTAAGGTAATGTTTTTGTTTTTGAGACGGAGTCTTGCTCTGTCCCCAGGCTTGAGTGCAGTGGCACGATCTCGGCTCACTGTAACCTCCGCGTCCTGGGTTCAAGCGATCCTCCTGCCTCATCCTCCTGAGTAGCTGGGATTGCAGGTGCATACCACCACACCCAGCTAATTTTTTGTATTTTTAGTAGAGACGGGGTTTCACCATGTTGACCAGGATGGTCTCGATCTTTTGACCTCATTGATCCACCTGCCTCGGCCTCCCAAAGTGCTGGGATTACAGGCATGAGCCACCGTGCCTGGCTGTAAGGTAACGTTTACAGGTTCCCAGGATAGGATGTGGATGTCTTAGGGCGGGGACGGAGGGGCATTTTCATCCTATTACACCCTGGAATGGAGTAACAAAAAGGCAGGGGTTGGGGGGATTGCTGTAAAAAGAACATTGATTTAGGAGCAAGTTCACCAGAGCCAGAGGCCCAGCTCCAGTCACTGTATGCACAGTCTTGGGAGAGTCATTGGACCTCCCTAGCTTTTAGCTTTTCTCATTTGTGATGTGAGGGAATTAGACTATATGACCCCTGAGACTCTTTTAGCGCTGTCATCTTTAAATTTTTTGATTTTTGAGAAGGAGTATTTTCAACAGCTGCCTCTGTCATAGTGACCTTTGTTGTAAGAGATGTAGCTTAAATCTGTTCTGAGCAGCTTTGTGCTAAGTTGTATCAGGGAAGATTCAATATTTATAGGCAAAATAAAGGAAAAAATAAATTTTAACTATTCCCAAGTTAGTATAAGCATGGGGAAATTACAGGCCAATTCTGTCATTCAGAATGAAACTAAAATTTTTATGCCGTTCTGTACAGAAAAGCATTTGAGAAGTCCACAAAAGTACTTTCACTATCTAAGGATAAAGAATAATGAACTCAGAATGAGAGAGGAAGGATTCAGTTATCACATGGAGCTAGATTAAGAGATTTTCCAGTATGGCATGCCCTTAGGGCTTGTGTGGTTCTTAAAAATGAGCTGTAATTCTGTCTGTGAGTTTCCTAGCAGCAAAAGCAAAGATAGAAAGATGATTGTGTAAGAATAACACTATTAATAGAATGTTTTAAAAGTTGCTAGGAATTCCTACAGCATGAAGTGACATTTTCCATGGATCTTCCTAAACAGGGACACTCAGGGTTATTCTCACAATATCAGTTTATTCATCCATGCACTCAACAGATATTCATTGATTGCCTTCTACATATTTGACACTGTCCTAGTGACTAGAAAGATATGTCATGAACCAGATAGAAATAACTCTGTTCTCTTGGAGCTCACCGCCTGGCAGGATGTGCAATTATTGACAAGTCCAAGGAGTACTATGGGTGAAGAAGAACAGAGGCACAGACATGTATAGCAGGGGGACTTTATCTATGGGCTGGTCAGGGAAGGTCTCTCTGAAGAGGTGACATCCAAAGTCATTTCTCCATGGCATGACAGTAATTCAGCAGGCAAAGAGTAGAGGAGGAAGTTGTCAGGCAAGGCAGAGAGAAGACCAATGGAGACACCTATAGTTGTCCATGTCATTGTCTGGTATAGTTGGAGTGAAGACAGAACAGAGCATGTGCTGTGTCAGATGGTGAGCAACACGGTAAGGGTTCTGGGCTGTATCCAATGTAAACTGTATTATTAATAGTTAGAACACTCAGCTGCTGTGATAAACCTCGGGGTTTCAGTAGCTCTGTGCACAGTGTAACTTACTCCGGACTCCCCTGTTAGCCTAACGGGAGGTTTCTGATGTCTGGGCAGCTTTCGCCGTGGTGATTCTGTCGTGAGTCTCCTACACCCTCTACAGCCACCCTGTGACCATGGAGGGGAGAGAGAAAGTGGGGAAGAAGCAGGTCTTAATAATCTTGACCTCCAAAATGACCCACTGTTTCCACATAACTCACAGACAAGTAGTCACAACCCACCACCTAACTGCAAGGTGGGTTGGAAATGCAGTCCCTGGCTGGGCAACCACTTCACAGCAATAGCTCCATTCTGGAAACAGGGTATGGAGTTTAGTGCATGATTAGCTAGCTGTTCATGCTGCAGGAGGCCGCTGGAGAGTCGTGAGCAAGATAGAGGTATAATCAAATTTGAATGTGAAAAAGACCATCCTGGCTGCAGAATGGAGAAGGTATTGGAGGGTGCAAGACTGGATGCAGAACAACCAGTTATCGTAATGGGCAATAAACACGATACAGTTGCAACCACCGTGGAAGAGTTCTATAGGGCATCTCTCAGTGTCAGCCGAGGACGCGGTGCCAATTCACACTTCAGTGAAAAGTGTGATGTCAGTTATCAATACGACGTCAGTCTGTGATACCGTCAACCGTGACAACCAAAGAACTTTTTCCCTTTTACAACCAGAAGTCAGCAGCCCATTGACTGATGCCAACCTCACTATATTAATTCATTTTTAAAAAGTGTTTGAAAATACCACATTTTAAAAGTGGTTGATTAGAAAATCCTGTGGAGCTATTCTGCACATCTCTATTGCTAGATCACACCGTGTACTCTCAATGCTCTCCTTACTACTGGAAGCTTTAAATCTAGTCAGATTAGAGAGCCAATTCTAAAAACCCCAGGACCAATTCAGAAAATTCATCCCTAACATTCTATTCTGTTCTCCAGAACTACTCTTGGTATCAACATCTGTGTTAGTCAGGGTTCTGCAGAGAAACAGAGCTGATCTCACATGATTGTGAAGGCTGAGAAGTCCTGAGATCTGTAGTCGGTAAACTGGAGACCAAGGAGAGCCAATGGTGTGCTTCCAGTCCAAGTCCAAGGGCTTGAGAAGCAGGAGAGTCCATGGTGTAAATTCCAGCCTGAGTCTGAGTCCAAGTGCAGAAGGCTTATTCTCAACGACAGTCAGACAGAGTGAATTCTCCCTTACTTAGCATTTTGTTGTATTTGAGTCTTGAACATGTTGGATGAGATCCACCCACATTTGGGAGAACCATCTGCTTTCTCAGTCTACCAATTCAGATGTCAATCTCATTCAGAAACACCCTCACAAACTCACCCAGAATGATGTGAAACCAAATAGCTGGGCACCCTGTAGCCCAGTCAAGTTGACACACAAAAATTAATCTTCATAATAGGTGGGCTCCCCGAAGTTATTCTGTGGTCAAATTTAAAGAACACTGCATACTATAGCCCAGAGGCTGGCAAATGTCTCCAGTCAAGGGTGAGATAAAAGTAAATATTTTAGGCTTTGAGGGTCATACAGTCCCGGTGGTAACTATTCAGGTCTGTCCTTAGAGCCAGAGTTAATATGTAAATGAATAGGTGTGGCTGTGTTCCAACAGAAACAGGCATTGAGTCATACTTGGCCTGAGGACTGAGGATTGTAGACTGGACCTCTGCTGTACCCACTTCTTTGAGCTCTTTTCACATTAGCATATTTAAACTCGAAGGCTTTGAGAATTCCCACAGAAATGAAGTCTGATAGCCAAGTTTGACCCACGGTTTCTCAATCTATTTGACTGTGGAAAACTTTATTCATGCTATACTATTAACCTCTAATGGACTAGCATTCAACGAATTATCCATTTAAGAAATGGTGGTTTAGCACGAAAGTTTTATTTAAAAGATCTCTGCTGAGAGGATTAAGAAAAATAATATAAAGTTCTTTTCGTTTTCTTGAGTTACTGAAATTTGAAGGGCACTAAATTTGAAAGATTTAGGAATACATTTGCCTTTGAAAATGGATGTAATTTCCTACTATGTACAGTTGTGCAGTGAGCAATGCATTCCCTACTGGAATAATTTGGAAATGATTTACTAAATTTACAAAATAGTTTTAAATTTCTAGTCTTGGCTCTGGCTATGATTAGAAAAAAAAATTGGCACTAAGAATAGCAATAAAAAGCTAACTGTTAAGGAACTTTTTTCCATTTCTATGGTGTTCCTTGGTCCTTTGATTCAACTTGAGGTAATTTTGGATTCTGATATTCTGCCCAGCTTCAGCAATTGTAGTAAATTGTAATTTATATTTTCATTTACATCATTTAAAAAATGTTGAATGAGGCAACGTCCAGCTCTGAGGCCTATGACACATCACTAATGAACTGAATCCACTCATTTTGATTCAGTCATCCATCAGCCCAATGACCTCTATCCCCATGCTCTATCCCCAAATATCCTCATCTTGCCAATATTTTATTGTGCTTTTGTCAAGTGTTTCTCTGATATCCTTTTTCTACGACAGTCACATTTCCCTGAGCTACTACTCTAACAATTTTTAAAAAGAAACGCTGTTCACCCTCCATGGCTTGCTTTCAGTGAGCCTATCGAAGCTTCCACTACTCACCCAAGTCTTTAAATGATCTATTCTTGCGACTCGCCTGAGATTGAAACTGCATGGTTTTCAGAATCTGCCTTTTCCCTCTTTCAGGAAACTGAAATGCCATGTGCCCGCCTCTGGTCTTTGGTCATTCTGCTGGCCCCAGTCGTCCTCCGCAGTTGCTGGTAAAGGTTGCTTCTGCCTATGGCCTGGGTATTACTTGTCCAGGTCAGGAGATGAGTGTTCAATAGGAACACTCACTGCTTTCTTACACTCTGTCCACATTGGGATCCACTCCCTCATACTAATATTTATGTTACTTTTTTTGGCCTAAATATCACTGTATTTGAGAAAGAAGATGCAAGCTCCCTGCTTGCTTTTTGCTGTCTGTCAACCTGTAGGTTTTGATTTCAGGTGTCTTCTTTCCTAATGTGTTTTCCCTGGGAAGCTGGTATGATCCACTATATAGCTTGAAGGTGCAAAAATGGTCATGGCTATTTTAAAGGCTCAAATATTAAAATATAATATTAAATTACAAATATTAATTGTGAATGCCAATTATGAATATTACATTAGCAGGGTATCCAGTTCCTCTGAAACATCTGCCCTCCCTGCCTCTCCCAGTGTCAGGTTTTCGACATTCCCAGAGGAAGGTGCACAGTCCAAGCGCTGTTCTCATTTGGTGTAGACAGTGTCAGAGAATGTGGTTAACCCACTTGCGCCATTTATCCCAGCACCAGTTTATTGCCCTGTGCACTACTGTAATGGGGCTGTGGCCAGTCCATGCCTTTGCTAGTTCCTGATGCATTGTGCTCCATTGTTGGCCTTCCAAGGCTAGAGGCCTTGGGTTCACACTCTCAAGCCATGCACTGTCCCAAAGTAGTCTGTGAACACCAGGGTAGCTGGGTTAGAAGGGCCATCTAAGCTCAGCCACCCTTTGGGCCAGAAAGAGTCCTCCCCTCAAGATCCTGCAGACCCTGGTGTGAGACAAGGTTGCCCGCCACACTTCCCCTTCCCTGTAGTCGGTTCTCTGTGGGCTTTGGTGCTTCTCCTGACAGCAGACATCAGCCAGAGCACGCTGGGCCCAGTAAAGTGGTCCCACAATGCTGAAACGCTACAGGGAAGAGTGGAGTCCCCATTTCATTCCCAATGGCGGGGTCCTTGGTCTCCAGCACAGGTTTACTAACCCTCCCACCCTCGCAAGCCACAGGGGCAAAGGCAGCCTCTGCCAGGCCGCAAAGGCCTTCCCTCTCCCTTCCAGGGTAAAGGGCACGTGGGCTTCTTAAATTTGCATGACCAAGTGACCTTGCCCTGCTCTAAGAAGTCTTCCTGTCTCAACCCAAAAGGCAGCTTTAAAAAATGCAGCTTCTGTAGCCAAATTTCTGTCTCTCCAGCACCTGCTATTTGAGTATAATGCAAGACAGTCATTTCCATCGTCCTCAGAGTGTTTTTGCAAGCTTAGCTCCTTTGAAAGTTTGCCCTTCTTCCTTCTCTTCTAGAGGTCAATGTTAGTTTTATTAGAGTGGTTTCCCGACTATTTAATGGGCTAGCAGGAGAAGAAGGAGCGGGACTCTGTTAGTTTGGGTAGGCGAGGTTGCGGTAAAAAGACACCCAAACATGTCATGGCAACAATGAGGAAGTTGATTTGTCACTCTCAGGATGGTGCTGGGCTGGTCAGTGGTCAGTGAGACAGTCCTCCTCCACCTGGCCATTCTGGGTCCAGGCTTTTGGAGACTCAGCCATCTTCTACATGTGGCATGTCAAGAATCTATCTTCCACCTTTCTGTTTTTAAATTATTATTATTATAACTTTCATTTTGAAATGAAACACAAGAGATTTCCCACACTTCACCAAATGATAGTATCTTACATAACCATAGAACATATTTGAAAACCTGGGCACTACCATTGATCCAATACTCTTAACTCAGGTATGGACTTTATTTGCTTTTCACCTGATTCGACACACATTTTTTAAAAAAATGCCTTACTGTTAACTAAAGAGGACTTTCACTTTTTATGTACATGTGTGTCCCAGGCACTGCGCTAGACCCTAGGAGTAGATTTCTGTCTAGAGAACTGAGTGGTCCCCATCACTAGCAAGTTCTTCTTCCATCTGGCTGCTAATCAATGATCTAACTTCTATTCCCCACTCTCTATTGCCCATCCATGTGTGCCCTAGTGGTGTTCAGCCCTTAACCCACACGTATCCAGAGGAGATGATTTTCTAGATGTCCAGTCACTACTTAGTTTAAAGCCAACAGCATCTGATACGGAGCACATACTTTTTCCTCCCACCAAAAGTCCGATACCAATTAGATGGGACATTAACAAGTCTGTGCTCTTCAAAAGGTACCTTCAGTTTATTCTTCTCCTTCCTCTTATCCAATGGCCTGATAATCCTTTGAATGAGATCGGCTTCTGTTTGAGCTCCTGGTGAATAATGGCAGCATTTATGTAGTTTTCATTTTCAGCATAATACAATTGTTTGGAGAGAATACTTCCATCTGTATTTCCAGCTCTATGGTACCTCCTCGCCACTGCAAATACTTTTCTTAAATTGCACAGGAGAGTTGAAACAATTGTGAAATCCCTAAAACTGCCTGCTTCCTTGCCAAGAAGTCTTCTTCTGGCTGGCATCCAAAGTGGTGGCCACAGCTACCTTTCTGGAGCCCGATTTCCGACATGGCACCCTCTCATTCTTCTTAATAAATGGTTTGAACATCTAAAGTAGCCACAAGGATTCCTGGCATTTGTCAGAGGCGGAAATCCGCATGGCAGACTGAGAGGGAGAGTCATAAAATCTTTGTTTTAGTTTGGACTCATTTAAAAATTGGAATGAAATTAAAATTTTTTTTTTCTTATGTGGTCACGGAGGTTTCCTCTTAGGAGGTGGGAGTTCTACCAGGAAATGACGTGTAAGGAAAATGACTATGGAGTCTGTTCAGTGCTTTGTTTTGTGGGTCCATGGGAGCAGGAGTTGTCTCGCTTTCTGCTGAGTCCTGTGCGTCCCCTTCTTGCAGTCAGAGCCCCAGAGGTGATGTGTGCTCTTACCGGTAAGTCTCACAGTTTTTATTTCACACCGTGGTCTGCAAACGTGCCTTCAAAACGTGCCTTTCTTTGTGTGCAAACATTCACACCCACATTCTTATGTTTGCGGATTCTCTGTCTTCCAGAAACACTAGTGTCTGTCCAAACCTTTCAGACCAGAAGGGTGTAACTTTTGGTTTGTGGTTTCATCTCTCTGTGTCTCTCCTTACAATAATACACAGATGTTCAGAAAACTCTGGTGAAAAGGGAAGAAAGTGTCTCTGATTCCTGCTCCCCAAGCCGCTCTATTTCAGACACTTTCAAAGCCACGAGAATGGAAGGTGTCTGGCTGTTCCCTTGCTGCTGGACAATACTATTCGATTGATTAGAGACGTGGGCAGCATTTAAACTAGAAAACATGTTATCAGATACAGTTTCAAGCATTGGATGAAGTCTGACTCTGGAAGTTAAATGGGAGGTGATTCTTGTAAAGAAATAAGTTTAACTCTTGGAGCTTGAATCCATCCAAATTCTTTCATCTACCCAACACTTCCTGAGTGTCTCCACCTTGGGCCAGGCACTGTGTTTGATTCCAGGGACACAGTCCTGGCAGCCAGCCCTCATAAAGCTCCGGGTGCAGCGGTGATAGGCAAAGCAATTGCCTAATACTGTGTGATGAGGTCCACAAACAGGAGGGCACCACAGGTTAGTGGGGGTAGATGTGGCCCACGGAGGGGTTGGGCTATGCCCAGGTTGGGGCGGAAATGGACAAGAGGTGTTGGAAGCTGTTTTCAAGATGAAATAAGGCCTGGCCTGAATCTTGAAGGTGAGCCTTGTGGGCACAGATCAGGATGGGTATTTAGACATGGGGAAAGCATCCACGAAGCTTATGCGTGTGTGTGGGGGAGGAGCCGGCCTGTGGTGTGGTGAGGCTGAAGCCAGAAGAGGCTGAAAGCAAGGAGGGGCTTCCTCATGAAGAGCCAGTTGAAGGAGTTTGGACATTTGTTTTCTGTAGGCAATGTAGAGCTACTAAAAATATTTAAGCATGCTTATATAAATTTGACGGTAAAATAAAAAAAAAAACCATAAAAATGTTTAAGCACATGCATGATGTAGATTAGTTTGTGTTTTCATTGCACAAAACACAGATAGTCTGTATGATGCAAAACTAAGAAGTCAGTTAAGTCAACCTGGTCCCATCACTGAAAAATTATTGTCAAAGCAGCTTGACACCTTAATTGGTTAATTCTTTCAAAGTAAGGGTACAAGTAAAGACGTGTTTCCAGTAAAAAGATTTCTTTTATTTTCCCTGGTGCAATAGTGAAACTCAGTCCACTAGCTCTCCAATAGCCACTGTCCCTTCTTCTGCAATGTCAATCAGTAAACTTTGCACCTTGTACAACATGTATTGATTGATTTCCAGGAACAGCCTCAACTTCCAGTTTGCTCCGGATTTGAAGCGGGATCCATCCCTGTATCTTCCAGGGCTGTCTGTGATGTATTTATCTTCTTGGTGTTATGGCCATTATTGCGTAAATTGCTAATTATGTTATTGGCTCATATTCAGAGAAGAAAGAAATACAGAATGAAATTGAGTGAAATTCAAAATACTCATACTAACTGTAGATGTCTGCTTTACAGAACATTAAAATTCTTGAAAAAAAAAAACAGTATTTCATGGGATTAAACATAAAAATCAGATTTAACAGCTTGAGTGGTATGCTAAGAGACCCATAGAAGGCAACAACTTTAATGACTCCTTTAGGAGTACACTTTAGATAAAATGGGAGAAGACATTTTTCTTTGTTCTACCTTTTCTTTTATGGAGGAAATACAAAATTCCTGCTTGTCCTGGACAGTCCTGGTTTAAGCCTTTTACTGGGGTTCTATATGGTTTAGTATTGGTCCCAGGTCTTCCATTCCTTAATGAGGAAATTTTTTTTTTTTTTTTTTTTTTTT
>NW_016805186.1:1868323-1871356 GCF_001698545.2 Rhinopithecus bieti | reverse complement strand
AAAAAAAAAAAAAAAAAAAAAAAAAAGAAATTACAAGTAATATTACGCATTACTGGTATTGAAAACAAAGCTGAGAAAAAAGACTCCACAACTTACACGTACAAGAGGAAGTAACTGAATAAATTAGATGGCAAGGGCTCAGATAAGGTATAAAGTTTAATTTCAGGATTCTTTAGTTTCATTTAAAAAATTTTGAGTGTGGGAAAAATATTTTTGAGAAGGTTCTGTTATTTTTTACTTTTTTGAGACAGGGTGTCACTCTGTTGCCCAGGCTGGAGTGCAGTGGTCCCATCTCAGCTCACTGCAACTTCCACCTCCCGGGTTTAAGTAATTCTCCTGCCTCAGCCTCCCAAGTAGCTGAGACTACAGGTGCGTGCCACCATGCCCAGCTAATTTTTGTATTTTTAGTAGAGACAGAGTTTCACCATATTGGTCAAGCTGGTCTCAAACTCCTGACCTCAGGCAATCTACCCGCCTCGGCCTCCCAAAGTGCTGGGATTAAAGGCATGAGCCACCGCACCTGGCTGAAGGTTCTGTTTTAAATTAGATAAATGTTTATTCTGAACCCTAGTGAAATGACATTTTTAAATCTCCTATTCTGCTGTGTCTACATTTGGACCGTTTGACAAGTTTGACCCTGTTAAAAGTGTTTTGAACAGAGTTTAAAAAGACAAAAACTGTAAGTTTGGGTGGACATATTTACACATTTCAATTAGGAAAATCAGTATTGAGAATATTCTCTAGTTAGGAGCATTTGTGTACCTCCATCCTGAGAGAAGACTTTTTCTCAACTGAAAATACTATGGCCTATTGAGGTGACTTGAAGGTGTCAATAATTTAAAATTTATTAACTGGTCAGGCACAGTGGCTCACGCCTATAATCCCAGCACTTTGGGAGGCTGAGGTTGGGGGATCACCTGAGGTCAGGAGTTCGAGACCAGACTGATCAACATGGTGAAACCCTGTCTCTACTAAAAATACAAAAATTAGCCGGGCGTGTTGGCACGTGCCTGTAATCCCAGCTACTCAGAAGGCTGAGGCACTTGAATTACTTGAACCCGGGAGGCAGAGGTTGCAGTGAGCCGATATCGCGCCTAGCGGAAAAAGTAAGACTGTCAAAAAAAAAAATTATTAACCATAAAAAGTGACTTTGAAGAAGATTGCTGGCAATTTCACAAAAAAAGATGAAAGGATAATAAGACCAATTTGAAGAAAGCACGTTTTTCAGAAAAAAAAATTAGTATATTAGTGCCATGCGTTCAAGATATAGCTGAGAAACTGATCAAAGCATGTGGATAGGCACCAAAAGTAATTCTGCTTATTTTAATTTTTAGCACTCTGATAATCAATATGAAGAAATTTTCCATTGTTTTACATACCCTACAAAGGTTATGTGCTACTTATTTTCTAGAAAGTTTGTAAAATAGTCTTTGTATTGAACTATTTTATAGGTCTATCAATATAATAAAACCAATTTACTACTCCATAAAATAGTTAAAATTCTATAATTTTGTTTCTAGCAACATGAAATAGCAACTTAGAAAAATATTTTACATTGTTTTGACACCCCATTTCCCTCCAGAAGTAGGATGATAAATGCTTTTCAAAAATCTTTAGCCTGTGTGTTCGTTAGGTTTAGGTTTACAAGTTACAGACCCCTGACAGCCACAGTGTAAGCAAGGTGGATGCCTCTTTCTCTTCTGTAGACGTCTGGGGTCAGTTGTTGGGGACCCGAATGTAAGTCCTGCCTCTCCTCTCTTATTCTTCTAGTGTGTGTAGTTTCCCCTGCCATGTCTGGTTGTTCCATCTTCAGCTACCCCAGGAAAATTCAGTCAAAGGAAGGAAGGCAGAGGGGAGACAGGAAGTTAAGGACAGATGCCAGTTGCCTGTTGTTTTTAATAGACTTTATTTTTTGGAGCAGTTTTAGATTCATAGCGAAATTTAGTGCACGGTAAAGATAATTCCCATACGCCTACACGTGCATTGCCTTAATGCATAGACTCTAGTATCAACATCCGACACCAGGGTAGTGCCTTGTTACATTTTATGAACCTGCATTGCCATATCGTTGTCACCCAGAGTCGATATTAGGGGTCACTCTTGGTGGTGTACATTCCGTGGGTTTGGACAGCCTATGTATAGCCCATTATACGTGGGCATAATGACGGGTATCCGCCCTTATAGGGTCACACAGAGTAGATCTGCTGCCCTAAGAATTCTCCGTGCTCTGCCTGTTCATCCTTGCCGCTCTCCTAGCCCCCGGCAACCACTGATCCTTTTACTGTCTCCAGAGTTTTGCCTCTCCCAGAAGGTCATAGAGTTGGGCTTGCACAGTGTGTTGGTTTTTCAGATTGGTTTCTTTTTACTTCATCATACATTTATGTTTCCAGCATGAGTTTTCATGGTTTAACAGCTAATTTCTGTTTTATCTCTGAGTAATAGTTCATTGTTTGGAGGTATCACCTTGTTTTTTTTTAATTCATTCCCTTACTGAAGGACACCTTGGTTTCTTCCAAGCTTTGGCAATTACAAGCAAAGCTGCTAGAAACATCTGTGTGCAGGTGTTTGTGTGGACATCAAGGAGTATGACAACTGGATTGCATGCTAAGAGTATGTCTAGTTTTGTAATAAACTGCTAAGTTGAACTCCAAAGTGGCTGCACCATTTTGCATTCCCACCAGTAATGAATAGTTCCCGTTGCTTCACATTTTTGCCAAACTTTAGTGTGGTCAATGTTTTGGATTTTGACCATTCTGATTAGGTGTGTAATGGTTTCTCATAGTTGTTTTAATTTGCATTTCCCTGATGGCATGCTACGTATGTGTCTTTTCGTATGCTAATTTGCAATCTGCATATTTTCTTTGGTATCTATTAAGTCTTTGGGCCCATTTTTAACTAAGTTGCTTTTTCTTCTCCTTCTCCTTCTCCTTCTCCTTCTCCTTCTTCTTCTTCTTCTTCCTCTTCCTCTTCCTCTTCTTCTTTCTTCCTCTCCTCCTCCTCCCCTCCCCCCTCCCCTCTCTTCCTTCTCCCCCT
>NW_016805186.1:1835362-1865436 GCF_001698545.2 Rhinopithecus bieti | reverse complement strand
CTCCCCCTGCTTCTTCTCCTTCTCCTTTTTCTTCTTCAACAGGGTCTTGTTCTGTCACCAAGGCTGGAGTGTGGTGGCATAACTTTGGTTCATTGCAGCCTTGGCTCATTTCGGCCTTGACCACCTGGGCTTAAGTGATCCTCCCACCTCAGCCTCCCAAGTAGCTGGGACCACAGGTGTACACCACCATGTCTGGTGAATTTTTTCTTATTTTTTGTAGACATGGGGTTTTACCATGTTGCCCAGGCTGTGTTTTCTTATTCTGGAGTTTTAAGAGTTCTTTGTATATTTTGGGTAACAGTCCTTTATCAGATATATCCTTTGCAAATATTTTCTCCCAGTCTGTGGTTTGTCTTTTCATTCTCTTCACAATCTTTTTTTCCAGAGCAGAAAATTTCCACTTTAATGAATTCTAGCTTATCAATTATTTCTTTCATGGATTCTGCCTTTGTTGTTAGAATCTAAAAAGTCGTTACCCAACCCAAGGCTATTTAGATTTTCTATGTTATCTTCTGGGATATTTATAGTTTTGTGTTTTATATTTGGGTTTGTGATCCACTTAGAGTTCATTTTTGTGGAGGGTGTAAGGTCTGTGTCTAGATTCATTTTTAAAATTTTGCCTGTGGATTTACAGTTGTTCCAGCACCATTTGTTATAAAACTACTTTTTATTTATTGTATTACCCTTGCTCCTTTGTCAAATATCAGTTGGCTATATTTATGTACGTCTATTTTGGGGCTCTCTATTCTGTTTCATTGGTCTATTTGTGTATTCTTTCACCAGTAACACAGTTTCGATTCCTGTAACTTTATATATAGTAAGTCTTAAAGTCAGCTGGTGTCAGTCTTCCAACTTTTCTTCTCCTTCAATAACATGTTGGCTGTTCTGGATGCTTTTCCTCTCCTTATAAACTTTAGAATCAGTTTGATGATAGCCACAAAATAACTTGCTGAGAGTTTTGATTAGGATTGTACTGAATCCAAAGATCAAGTTGAGAAGAACTGACATCTTGACAATTTGAGTCTTCTTATCCATGAACATGGAATTTCTCCCTATTTATTTAGTTCTGTTTTGATCTTTTTTATTAGGGTTTTGTAGTTTTCCTCATACAGATTTTGCACATACGTGTTAGGGTCATACCTAACTATTTCACTTTGGAGGTACTAATGTACGTGTCTTTTTAATTTCAAATTCTACTTGTTAATTGCTGGTATATGAAAGTGATGACTTTTGTGTATTAACCTTGCACTCTGCAACTTTGCTGTAATTGCTTATTAATTGCAGGAGGTTTTTTTTCTGGTCAATTCTGTTTTTTTTTTTTTTTAACAAAAGTAATCATGTTATGTGCAAACAAAGACAATTTTATTTATGGTTCAAAATCTGTTGGATTTTTTCTTTTCTTGTCTTACTGCATTAGCTAGGACTCCCAGTACAATGCTGAAAAACAGTGGTGAGAAGGACATCCTCGTCTTGTTCTTGATCTCAGTGGGAAAGCTTCGAATTTATCACCATTAGCTATGATGTTCATTATAAACTTTTCATAGATATTCTTTATCAAGTTGAGGAAGTTTCCCTCTATTTCTAGTTTACTGAGAGTCCTTTTATTAAAAATCATGAAAGGGAGTTGGATTTTGCCAAATGCTTTTTATGTATCTATTGATACGACCATGTAATTATCAGTTGTCTTGTAAGGAAGTTTCCAGAAATTATCTCATCACATTTCAGCTTGCATCACCTTGACCAGAATTTAGTCACAGGGCTACACTTAGCTTCAGGGGAGGCTGGGAAATATCAATTTTTTTTTTTTTGTCATGGCTAGTGATGGCCCAAGATTTAAATAAAGGATTCTATTCTCAGAAAGATGGAAAGTACAGAATAGCAGTCTCTGCCACACATCATCCTACAAACACGTACTACCATCCAACAGCTCTACAGGCTGACTGTTTGGTTAGAGGATACACTTTGCCTGTGCTTTTAAAACGTTCCAAGAGGGATCCTTGATACCATAGGACTGAATTAGTATCCCTAGGAATACCTTCCACCATCGTAACATGTACTTCGATCTCTCATCTGAAGATACATGCAAATTTTGACAGGATTCTAAATAAATAAATATTTATCTCCTTGGTTTAAAATATGCTAAAGATTCTTATTGTAGGAAAAAAAACAAATGGCTTCGGAAAATGTTCCTATTGTGTCTGTGAGTGCACACATGCTCTGATTTAAGATCACAGTGTGTTTCTCTCATCTTAGATGGCTCAGCTGTCTAAAAGGCCTTTGTGCTTTTACAGAACTCTCCCAGGTCTAAATAAACACGTTTCTGGCCAGGCTCAGTGGCTCATGCCGGTAATCCCAGCATTTTGTGAGGCTGAGGTAGGCGGATCATGAGGTCAGGAGTTCGAGACTAGCCTGGCCAATATGGTGAAGCCCCGTTTCTACCAAAAAAAAAAAAAAAAAAAATTAGCCAGGTGTGGTGGCGGGCACCTGTAGTCCCAGCTACTCAGGAGGTTGACACAGGAGAATCGCTTGAACCTGGGAGTTGGAGGTTGCAGTTAGCTGAGATCACGCCACTGCACTTCAGCCTGGGCTACAGAGTAAGAGTCCATCTCAAAAAAATAAAATTAAATTTAAAAAGACACATATTTCTTCTGGTGGAGTTCAAGTGACTGGGAAGGCACTGTGGTTGCAGGGCTCCCGTCCTCCCTTCACACCTCCCGGGTAGAAACATGCTCCTTGTGGTAGAGTTCAAGTGACTGGGAAGGCACTGTGGTTGCAGGGCTCCCGTCCTCCATTCACACCTCCCGGGTAGAAACATGCTCCTTGGCCATACATTTTTTTCTGTTCTTGGGACTGGTTTGGGTTTTTGATAGACAATAATTTACTTTTCAAATTCATTGTTTTTTAAAAAATGCAGAAGCAAATTAAAGTTCTGAAGGAGGGGGCCTGGAAACCACGTGTTCTCTATGTGTTGTTCGTGTCAATATTTAAAATTCCAACGTCAATTACTTGGAACTTCAATAAGAAGCCATAGGCCCCTTGCATCCATCCGCTAATTATGATCACACTTAGCCAGAGAATACACAGCCTTCCTAGCAAGGAAATTGCTACAAGAATTATAAGACAACATGGGAATGTTGGCCACTTATGAGAGGCCCATGTTAAATTTTTAAATAAGACCATAGTTTCTATTAAAAGCTTATAGATACAATGTAGAGAAATCTTTTAGGAATTCTGAATGTGAGTGGAAAAGCATTTATTCACTAGAAAAGTCTTGATCATGTGCCCAAATGTGCCGGCCCTGCACTGGACAGTGAGGATAGACTGGTGACCAAGAACCAGTGTGGATGTCAGCCCACACATAGAGCAGACACTTAAACAAAATGCAACTAATCGTAATCAGTGCTAGGAAGGAAAAACACAGCCTGTGCACCAAAGACTGTGCACCAAACCATTCTGAGGGTCAGGCAAGGCTTCTCCAAGGCAAGCCACATCCAAAGGGTGACGAGGTTGGGGAATAGCATTCTGAGGCTAAACAGATTGTCCATGCAAAGGCTTTTAAGAATGGAAAAACCTTGTTTTTTTTAAGAAATTGAAAGAGAACTGCATTACAGCCCGCCTTAAGGAATTACCAAAGGGTTTAAGGAGAGAAAAGAGATGGTTGGATTTGCCTTGTCAAAGGCCCTGGAGGTTGGTGTTATTAGCCTGGGAGAACAGCAAGCAGGTTATCAGGGCTTGGCATAGAGTGGAGCCTGGATGGATAGAGATAAGTGATATTGGAAGCAAAACTGATGGCACCTGCACGTGGATCAAGTATCGGGGAGAGGCTGGGGGAGGACCATTTGCATATTTTTAGAGGAAAATGGGGATGGAGGTGGTGCCATGTACTGCAACAAGAAATGCAGCAGGGGTAGAAAAAGGGGGAAGATCACAAGACAACAGAATTTAAGAGATCAATGAGTCCAACCCCTTCACGGTTGCAGATTCTCAGGTCCAGAAATAAGAAATGATTGCATCTAAGGCCTTGCTTCTCAAGGGGTGCAAGCTTGTTAGAAATGCAAAGTCACAGCCTTCCCAGTCCTATGGAATCAGAACCTCCATTTTAACTAGGTTCCCAAGTGATTTGTAGACATCAAGCTTGAGAAGCACTGTTCCAAGGAAATTAACAAATATGCTGCACAGCTCAGTTAGTACTAAGTTAATATGATTTGGGATAAGTTTTCTTACTTTTATAAAACATTCTTTGTACATAGGCTATAAGGAGTGATGTCCAAGTTTGAAAGGTAAGTTGAGGATTGCCAAAATTAAAGGACATTTTATTCAATGAACAAAAGGCTACTAATGTTTTGCCTATAATATTAAGGAAGAAAGGAAGAAATGATAGAGGGAAGGGAGGGAGGACAAAAGGAAGGAAGGATGGAAGAAGAGGGAAAAAAAAGAGAAAGAATCTTCAAAGGCCGTGTATATAATGGATTATTCACAATATGTAAATACGGGATAAGAAAGAACTGGTCAAGTCAACTTGGCATTACATATTGTGGACACATGCTTCAATAGATTCTTTAAAAAGGAGTCAAAACTCCCAAATTCCTTTCTCTTACATAAGTTTCTTTTTTAAGGAAGGGGATATTGGTAATTGTTACAGATTTCTAAATGTTGCTTAACAAAAACAGTGCTATAAAATCTTCTCAGCCAGAAATTATTTTTGTTTGCCTTTGTCATTTACTGAGCTGCACTGGGCAGGGGTCCCAGCGAACACTTTGCCATATACCCACATGTCCAGCACATTGCTGCTGCTTAAGGACCAAGTCTCAGCACAGGTGGGGGTTGAGAAACTCCCCACCACAGTGCATGTTACCAAGTTTTGGGTAAGAAATTTTTTTAGTGATTTAACACAACAGACATTACTTGTCTCATCGTTTCTGTGGGTGAAGAACCTGGGTTTCACTTAACTGGTTGCCTCTGCTTCAAAGTCTTCATGAGGGTGCCGTCAAACTGTCAGTTGGGGCTGCAGTCTCATCTGAAGGTTTGACTGCAGGGGGCCCTGTCTGCTTCTGAGCTCACTCATGTGGTTGCCGGCAGGCCTCAGCCCCTTGCCTTGTGGGCCTCTCCACAGAGCTACTGCCTCAGGACAGGGCAGCTGCCTTCCCTCAGGGCGGGTAGAACAAGATGCCTAGGGCAGAAACCACAATACTTTATAGCCTAATATTAGACTTGTCACTTAAACCTCATCACTTTTGTCATATTCTAGTTTTTAGAAGCAAGTTAATAAGTTCAGCTCACATTCAGTGGGGGGAACCACGAAAAAGTGTGAATACTCAGAGGTGGGGGTTCTGAGTCCGTTCCAGAGGCTGCCTGCCACACTGGGTTATTTTCTTCTTCATTTCTGCTTTTATCAGAGCAATAAGATACTTAACAGCTTTCCTAAAAGTGTGTCTCAACTTTCCTAAAAGTGTCTCAACCCAGCCTACGGTGTTGGATTTTACCCCAGTGTTCCCAAGGGAGACCTTGATATACTTTTTCTTTTTTGACAGTGTCTGGTTCTGTCACTCAGGCTGAGTGCAGTGGTGCCCTCTTGACGGCCTGCAGCCTCAACCTCCTCGGGTCAGTTGCTCCTTCTCACTTCAGCCTCCCGAGCATTGGGACCACAGGTGTGAGCCACTAAGCCCAGCTAATTTTTGTATATTTTGCAGAGAGAGTTTTGCCATATTGCCCAGATTGGTTTTGAACTCCTGAGCTCAAGTGATCAGCCCACCTCAGCCTCTCAAAGTGCTGGGATGACAGGCCTGAGCCACTGCACCCAGCCATGGTATACCACTTTTGATGGGGCAAATGGGACAATACCAGAAAGCCTGGTGAGGGGATCTGCAAGGGCTGATGGTGGAGATGCAGGCAAAGGAGAGAGGCAAGCGGCTGTCCTGGACCGGCAGACCCCTCTCACACTCACGGTCTTCCTGACACAGGGAAGGCCTTCTCTTGTTCATTTCTTTCCTCCTCTCTGCCTTCACACTTGGGTCAATTGTATAGTTTAGTCAGGAACAGTGGCTCATGCCTGTAATCCCAGCACTTTGGGAGGCTGAGGCGGGTGGATCACTTGAGGCCAGGCATTTGAGATCAACCTGACCAACATGGCAAAACCCCATCTCTACAAAAAACAAAAAATTAACCGCTTGTGGTGGCACGTGCCTGTGGTCCCAGCTATTCAGAAGGCTTAGGCGGGAGGATTGCTTGAGCCCAGGAGATTGAGGCTATAGTGAGCCGTGATTGTGCACTCCAGCCTGAGTGGCAAAGCAAGACTCTGTCTCAAACAAAATAAAAAAATCTATACTTAGGTAGGGTCCCTTCTTTCCTCAGACCATTCCTTGCATTTTCAAAGGCCCAACATGGAGGTCACCAGCTTCCCTGGCAGGGCTTGGTCATCTCTCTCCTGCACTCTCTTAGCCCTTCCTGACTGAGAGTCTGCATTGTGCCAGGCTCTGGGTGGGTGTTCAGGACACCATTGCAGGCAAAACAGATTTACCCCCTGCCCTCAAGGACCTCTCAGTACATTTGGAGAGGCAGACACTGACGAAATGAACACACACAGAAATATACCTTTACTATAAAAGAAGGCGACCAAGACTGAGAGATCTAAGCTCGGCTGAGGGTTTGGCATGGGCTCTGAGGAAGGGACAGTTAGGCAGAGTCTTGAGAGGGGAGCAGAGTTGGCTGGGTATGGCAGTGGCGAGAGTTACCGGGCAGAAGCCGGCCCAGGATGAGGTGGAGAGTGGCCTATCTGAAACGGGCAAGAGGGCCTGCGGGTGTGGCGTGAAGATTTGGGGGAGCTACACAGGGAACACAGGTCCCAGCACAGAGGCACGGGCTACACCACTTAGTGCCCATTACACAGTATGGAAGGTGAAGACCAGAGGCACCCATAGCTCAGGGCAGGCTTGGAAATAGAAAAAAAAATTCCTAGCTTCCGGAGCCCAGCCGGAATGCGGCAGATCTCAGACGTGTGGGAGTCCCCCAGGACTTGACAGGCAAAGTAAGGAAGTGAAGTGGGCTGAGTCTTCAGCAGTGATGTTCCTCCCTCTCCTTTCCACATGTCCCGTTCCCTCTAGGGCCTGCATCTCTGCTTTCCTCCTCAGCACCAACACCTGGACTCCAATGTGCTTACAGCCCAGCCTGGGCTTCCCAGGGCTCCTCCTTTCTCAGCCCCTCCGGTCTGCCTTCTCCTTCCTGCACCTGGTTCCAGGCTGGGCCCTGCTCACAGGGCTCTGGCCACTGTCTTCTTTCTGTTCCACGGTGGAACACACCAAGCTTGTTCCAGCCCCCCGCCTTTGCCCTTGGAGTTCTCTGTTCCTGAAATGCTCTTGCCTCTAGTCCAAACGCCACTTTCTCAGAGCAGAACCTGCAACGTAATTTCTAGGGCCAGTGCAAAATAAAAATAGAAGTCCCTTGTGTAAAAAGCAGGGAAGTAGCTTGTTTCTTTCTTCTGCAGTCTCTCTTGACTGTCATAGTGTTTTTTTGATTAATTGATTGATTGAGACAGGGTCTTGCACTGTTGACTAGGCTGGAGTGCAGTGGCATGATCACGGCCCACTGAAACTTTGACCTCTCAGGCTTAAGTGATCCTCCTAATCTCAACCTCCCGAGTAGCTGGGACCACAGGTATATACCACCATGCCAGCTAATTTTTAATTTTTTTGTAGAGACAAGGTCTTACTGTGTTGCCCAGGCTTGTCTTGAACTCCTGAGCTCAAGGGGTTCTCCCACCTCAGTCTCCCAAAGTACTGAGATTACAGGTGTGGGCCACTGCACCTGGCCTATTGAGAGGTGAAGCCAGCTGCACTTCCTGGGTCGAGCGGGGACTTGGAGAACTTTTCCATCTTACAAGAGGATTGTAAAATGCACCAATCAGCACTCTGTGGCTAGGATTGTAAAATGCACCAATCAGGGCTCTATAGCTAGCAAGGGGATTGTAAAATGCACCAATCAGTGCTCCATAAAAATGCACCAATCCATGCTCTGTAGCTAGCAAGTGGATTGTAAAATGTACCCATCAATGCTCTGTAAAACGCACCAATCAGCGCTTTGTAAAATGCACCAATCAGCACCCTGTAAAATGCACCAATCAGCAGGACCCTAAAAGTAGCTAATTGCAGGGAGGATTGAAAAAAGGGCGTTCTGATAGGACAGAAATGGAATATGGGTGGGGACAAATAAGGGAATAAAAGTTAGCCACCCCCAGCCAGCAGTAGCAACCTGTTTGGGTCACCTTCCATGCTGTGGAAGATTTGTTCTTTTGCTCTCCACAATAAACCTTGCCACCAGGCACTCTTTGGGTTCGTGCCATCTTTAAGAGCTGTAACACTCACTGCGAAGGTCTGCGGCTCTGTTCTTGAAGTCAGTGAGACCAGGAACCCACTGGCAGGAACAAATTTTGGACACATCATCATGGTGTTTTAAATTGGCTAATCATTGCCATGCTTCATTGGGCACAGAATACTTCTGAGGCAAATACAGACCTTCCCAGGCTCTTGGGAAATGCACTGAACCTCTCCCACCTGGCACTGGTGCCCCTGCAGGGTGCAGAGGACAGTAACAGTTGCTGGACAGGTGCAGGCAGTGGGTGGCTGAGAACCTGTCCTGGGGTACTCCTGGAGCATGTGCCATTGTCCCAACAGAGGCCACTTACAAAACACAAAATCAAAGGTAAAGGTAAGAATTACAACTTGACGACAGAAGAGTGCTAGTCTCCACATGCAAGGCTTTTTTTTTCCCCCCTTTGAGACAGAGTCTCACTCTGTCGCCCAGGCTGGAGTGCAGTGGTGCAATCTCAGCTCATCGCAATCTCCGACTCCTGGGTTCAAGCGCTTCTCCTGCCTCAGGCTTCTGAGTGGTTGGGATTACAGGCGCCGCCACCACGTCCGGCTAAAGTGTTTTGTATTTTCAGTAGAGACGGACTTTTCACCATGTTGGTCAGGCTGGTCTCAAACTTCTGCTCTCGTGATCCGCCCACCTTGGACTCCCAAAGTGCTGAGATTACAGGCGTGAGCCACCGCGCCCGGCTGCAAGCCTTCTTTTGAGTGTGGGACCTTATGTGACCATGTGAGCCACATGCCTGTGAAGCCAGCCGTGTCTCAGTGACCTGCTTTGATCCCCTTATCCAAGACAGCCCCATTGCATCCAGCTGCAGAAGTCACACCCCATCACACCTTCCTGTTTTATGTCCTTTCGAACAATGTTATGTTCTGAAATGATCTTTTTAACCTGTTGTCTGTTTTTGTGGTCCACCACGAAAATGTAAACTTCATGAAAGCTTGTCCTAATTGTCTCCATGCCTAGGGCAGGAACTGGTACATGTAGAACTTCAATAAATGTTTGTTGATAGAGTGAATAAATGTAAAAGGGAATTTATTGTGCATAGCTCTCCACAAACTTGCTGTTTCTCCTAACTCATGCGTGCTGGCAATGTAACAGAACCGCCCGGTGGGGCACTGTTCGGTCGTGTATGTGGAGTTACCGGACAGGATCTGGATGCTCTGGCCCATACGGAGTCCACTGGAAGGCCAGCTCCAGCTTTCCTTCACTTTGAGGCTTGTCCTTGGGTTGCTCCAGGCCCCGGGGTCTCATCTCCCTGCTGCCTTCTGCCCTGGCTTATCTGTACCCTGCCTTTGGGCTGGGATGAAAGGAGTGCAGGGAGGCCCAGGTCTCCTGAGAGACCTGTTCTTTCCTAGCTCTCAACACCGTGGCTAAGCTTCCCCACACCGCTTGTCCCTCCCCATCTTGGTCTTTCTCCCACAATCCAGGAGAATCTGCCTGCCCAGGGCACCCAGCCAGTTACTGTGACGACAATGACCTCCCATGAAGCTGAGCAATTGCCACTAGCCTGCAATTAGCTGGATTTTTGGAAAGCCCCTGTGTGTACTAGGATCCCCGGAATGAATATGAACACTGTCCCATCAGGCTGAAGTCTAAGGGGCTTCAACATTCTTGATTAAAAATATATGTATATTGACTGCATTACTCATAACAAGCATGCCATTAACAGAGGCTAGGGAACTTTTTTAGTTATGCAGAGCTTTCACACTAAAAAACAACACAGTGTGAGGTCCATAATAGGAGGGAGAGGGAAGTGTGGCTTCAAGGGAATGCAAACAGCCCTATTGCAGAGGTGCAATGGAGGAACTCAGAGGCAAAATAACAATCCTCTCTTTTTCAAAGCAATTTTGGACCTGACTTTTCTAACAAAAGTAGCAATATTTTTGGAAAATCCCCTTATAGCATGTGTATATGTGTATGTTTCAATTTAAATGATGGTTTTGGGCATTTTCTGTGGCTATTCCATTTGACTAGACATATGAAGCCAAATTGTGCCTGTGGCATGCATAAACATGATCTTCTCCTGCTTTTAAAAGAAAGAAGTATTAATGGCTTCTAGTCTTCCTGAAGCGAGATATTTATTTATTTTCCTAACAAAGCATATGAGTGGAATGTGCTATATCTGTACATATGTGCTGACTTTTTTTAAAGTAAGCTTTTCAAAGAGTCAACATCTGGCTTTGCTGATTTTCTGTATGTTTGTTTTCTATTTCTTTAATTTCTGTCTTTATCTATATTTCTATTATTTGCCTTCCCCTACTGTGGGTTTAATTTGCTCTTAGTCTGGCTTCGTAAGGTGGAAACTTAGAACAGTGATTTTAAGGCTTTTTATCTTTTCTAATACAGACATTTAAAACAATAAATTTTTCTCTAAGGATTGTGTAGGGTGCATCCTACAAACTTGGACATACTGGGTATTTATTATCATTCAGTTTGAAATATTTTCTAGTTCCTTAAAGACTTCTCCCTTTTTAAAAAAATGGTGTGTGTTATTTGGAAATGTGTACTTAATTTCCAAATAGTTGGATTCTTTCTTTCTTTCTTTCTTTCTTTCTTTCTTTCTTTCTTTCTTTCTTTCTTTCTTTCTTTCTTTCTTTCTTTCTTTCTTTCTTTCCTTTCTTTCTTTCCTTTCTTTCTTTCTTTTTTGAGACAGAGTCTCGCTCTGTTGCCCAGGCTGGAGGGCAGTGGCCAGATCTCAGCTCACAGCAAGCTCCGCCTCCCGGGTTTACACCATTCTCCTGCCTCAGCCTCTCGAGTAGCTGGGACTACAGGCGCCCACCACCTCGCCTGGCTAATTTTTTGAATTTTCAGTAGAGACGGGGTTTCACCGTGTTAGCCAGGATGGTCTTGATCTTCTGACCTCGTGATCCGCCCGTGTCAGCTTCCCAAAGTGCTGGGATTACAGGCTTGAGCCACCGCGCCCGGCCCCAAATAGTTGGATATTTTCTAATTATCCTTTCTTTTCTTTTATCAGTAACAATTTTATTGTTACTGATTTCTAATTGAATTCCATTGTGGTCAGATTTCAAGTCACTGAAATTTACTGAGACTTGTTTTCTGACCTAGCATGAAATGTGCGCTTTTAGTGAACTGCCTCATCACTTTTTATCTTTAAATTTTACTTCAAAATTCTCTTCCCTTTTTAATTTTAGCCTGGAAACTGATACAAATGTGCATACTAAGACTAGGAATAAATAATGCCAAGGCAGGCTTTACCTCTGTTGGAAAAATCTGTTTACTTTGCAATTAACAGAGATTGGCAGGCTTCTTCTAAAATGTTGCCTGCAGGGCACAGATTTAAAATACTCTCTCCTGAAATCAGGTGGTGAAGACAAGGAAAATATGGCTACTTCTGTCTATGGTTTTTAGTGAATTACCTCTCAGAGGCAAGGGGAATTGGCATAGTCTGAAGACTAGGGTCTGTCCTTGTCTCTCAGTATTTAGGGGTCTGTATCACTTCCCCACCACAGTTTCCACTCCTTTGACCTTCCCAGTGCTCCACAGACTTGGACATGAAACACACTTAGGAAATTCTATTTAGCTGAGTAAGGAACAGATATTGAGCATCCTTCAGCTGTGAAATCAGAAATAATGGCATTGAGAAAACAAATGTATGAAAATGGACATTTCCCATTGAACACTGCAAGGATATCGTTAATGAAATTGATATATTGGGTGTTGCCAACTCACTCAAGTGGCTGTTAATAAATACTAGCGCTTTTATGAGAATACATCTTCCTCTTTAGAAAATGCAAACCTAAAATGAAGTCCCCAATTTTTTTTTTTTTTTTGAGACGGAGTCTTGCTCTGTCACCCAGGCTGGAGTGCAGTGGCCGGATCTCAGCTCACTGCAAGCTCTGCCTCCCGGGTTTACACCATTCTCCTGCCTCAGCCTCCCGAGTAGCTGGGACTACAGGCGCCCGCCACCTCGCCCGGCTAGTTTTTTGTATTTTTTAGTAGAGACGGGGTTTCACAGTGTTAGCCAGGATGGTCTCGATCTCCTGACCTCGTGATCCACCCGTCTCGGCCTCCCAAAGTGCTGGGATTACAGGCTTGAGCCACCGCGCCTGGCCGAAGTCCCCAAATTTTAACATAAATGTAGTTGGAAGGTTTCTTTATGAATTAAGAAGTAAAGTGTCAAATAGTATAAAATATAGCAAAAGGCAGATTTGATGGGAGGTGAGAGGTAGTGGAGAGAAGGAGATTTCTCTTTTACAGGTGTTTGATGTATTTACATGGATTGGTGGATTAAAAGAAATGCCTGCAAGACAGTTTTATCCTCGTGATTAAATTTAATCTTGTACGAAAAATGGTGTGCCAATTATGTGTGCTTTGTTATGGCTTTGTTTACCAGATTCCAGAAGAATGTGTTGAATCAGTATATTTCATTTTCCAATCAACCAGTGTCATGTAGCCAAAATGATGTGCTGAAGGTTGGAGCTGTTCTGTTGTCACCTGGCTATTTTGGTGGTGTACTGTGCCTAGCAGTTTATTCTATACGTAGTAGCTACTTAGTAAATATCACTTAGATTTAACTGAATTTTTTGTAGAGCTGAAATGAATGTTCATTTTTTATTAGATTGACTTCTATTTAGAATCAGTAGCTAAAGAACTAAAGAATACAGAATAATTTTTCTTCTGTATCAACCCTGTTTCTATTCCCTGCACATTTCACCAAGCCCTATGGTTCTGCTCACCCTTGCTCAAGCCCTTGTAAACTGTGAACTCTCTTGGGTGACCCCTGTGCCTCTGTTTCTGGGACCCCGGATAACCTGGGCTCCCTGGAAGGAGACCCTGAGGAGATTTGCCGGCAGGAGGTTTATCGGGGAGTGCTTTTGGAAAGAAAACTCAAAAAGGAGTGGGACAACCAGATGAGACAGAGGGAGAAGCCGAAATGCCACACAGCTGCAGCCACAGGCAGGGCTGATCTGCGGGGATCCTGGAGCCGGGAGGGCTGTTCCTGAGCTGCACAGGATTGAGGCCACAGGCCCTGCTTTCGTATCCCTGTCATTGGCTTCAGGCTACCTCTGGGGATGGGATGTTACTTTGGAGGGGACAACTCCCTTTTGCCAAAGGCATTTCCAAACGAACAAGTGAGCTGTGAGTCTTCAGCAGCAATGATCTGGCCACTGTGAGGGTGAGCTCCACCATCATGCCTTCACCACAGTGCCCCCTAGACCTGCGGGGGCGGGGGTGGGGAGGCAAGTTGAGGAGGGTGAGGGGAGGGACAGTCAGGGGAGTGGGTACCATGACACGTCATGGACTCTGAGCGCTGCAGAGGAGAGAGGGATGCGGGGAAGGGTCAGTGAGTTGTGGGTGTCGGGGAGAAGGGGAGGGTGGAGTTCTGCAGCTGCAGCTGGGAATGGAAGGGAGGCCCACGACGGGTGCGTGGGGTCGGGGGAGGCTGGGGGAGAGTGAGGGAGTGGGAAACCTCTCCCGTAGTGACAGTAAAATCCCAAAACTTATGGTTTTGAAAGTTACTAAAATGTTTTAAAAATCAATTCACATGCTTTTACTGTTCTTATTTGTGTTTTGAAAAGTCCTCCAAGGGAAGGGAGGGAGGTAATGAATTGAATACATGCTTTGTTTAAAACAAGACAACCAGTTTAGTCAGATTTTAGGTCTTCAAGTGAGATTTCTTAGAATAAAAAAGCTCTTTCCATCAGGAGGCTGTGCCCTCATCCTTTAAACAATGTTTGTGACTGTGGTGCAGCCGCTGTTCCTTCGGCGCTCTCTCCAAGCCTAAAGCAATCTGTCCAGACACTCATCTCTGCCCCATCCGGTGCCCTTCTCCTTGGGAGGTGCGTCTGCAGCCATCTGCACATGGCGCTGCCTTCTGGGCTGCCTCGCTGCAGGCCAGGTGTGGCCTCCAGATGTCTGACCTCCTCTCCGGGAGAGCAAGGGGACCACCTCTTCTGCCTGGAGGCTTTTCCGTTTTGTGTCATTCTCCGAACCTGGTTTTGGCTTCCAGCTACCAGGAGAAAGCCAACTTTGATCACACTGTGCTTAGGGAACCCCACTAAAAATCAGCAAGCGCCGTACATTTCATTCGGATAAAGCATTTTAAAGGCTAATGGATGAAATCGAATGCAAGAAATGTATTCTAATTTCTGTCCATTTCTGGAAAAAAAAAATGCCACTCCTATTTCATACTTATTTCTAGTGATCTAGAGTCCTCTGGCCTTCCACGCCGAGTTCTGTCATTTTCATTTCTGGGTCTAACTTTTCAGGTTTTTTCCTCCTACGCTGACTTTTTTTCCACCAGGTAATCTCCATTTTGGATAATAATCTTTCTTGTAGCTGTCCTTCTTCCTCCTTCCAGTTTTACATCCTGATTTTTCGAATTCCCTTTCCTGAACAATTCCCACCTTAGGCTTCAGCTCCATATTCAAGACTTTCTTTTTCAAATGAGTCTCGGAATGCCCTGCGGCCTTTCCAAAGCGCTATGGAGATAGTTTGTCCTTGCAGTTATGGGGCCTACCGGTGTTCCGAGGCCATCTCTCCACTTTGCAACTGTTTTTAGTTCAAGAAATGGGAACGTTGTAAAAATTTAAAGTTCAGTTTGTACATGGAGTTCATGTTGCTGATTCTCATGTTTCCCCCACTACTTTGGAGACCTTAGGTGGATAGTCATTAATATCATCATCGTCAAACGCCACAAATGCAGTTTCCTCAGTGTGCGGGGAGGAAGGGGAGGATCTTTATCCTAACAGCACATACCATATCCCATATCATGCCCTGTTGAGTACTACTGTCAAAATCACAGAAGGTGGACCTTTGTCTCCAGAATTCCAGGATTAGTTTTGCAAGTGGAGTTGTGAACATATGTATTTTCTTAATTATTCAATTAACTAACATTTTAAAGCACTTGTCTGATTATAAAGTGAATAAAGGTTAATTGCAGAACAATTGGAAAATGATGAAAAGTATAGAAAAAAATAAAAGTCACCCATAATTGCATTGACTAGAATCACTCTTAAGCACTGGGCTATTGCTTTGTAGTCTTCCTTGGATAAAGCTTATAAACTTTTGTTCTCTTCACGTTATGAAAAGTTTCTCATATCTTTAAAGGTAAGATGATTTTACAATGATAGTATATTGTTCTATCAGATGGTGTATCTGAATATTTCCCATTCGTCCTACATGTTTCAAATGTTTTATTATCATAAACAATTTTGCCATAAACACTGAACACTCTTGTACAAGTGGAATGATGGGTCAAATTGTGATGTTTTAGGATTTGATAGAAGCTTGCAAGAGGATGAAGGCAAAATCTCAAAACCAAGTCTATGAAAATTTTATAACCTTTAAAAAGATTTTTATTATCACTCTGGACACTGCGTGAAGGATTTCTTTTATTTCTTCTTTCGTTAGTAGCTTCTATAATTGTTACAAAAATCTCCTTGTGGAATATTCATCTCAACTATTTTATTGATGCCAAAGACTGGAGGGTACACACTACTGGGTATACATCCAAAAGAAAATAAATTGTTCTACCAAAAAGGCACATACACTTGTATGTTCATCGCAGCAGTATTCACAATAGCAAAGACATAGACTCAACCTAGGTGCCCATCGATGGTGGATTGGATAAAGAAAATGTGGTACACATACACCATGGAATACTATGCAGCAATAAGAAAGAATGAAATTATGTCCTGGGTAGCAACATGGATGCAGCTGGAGGCCATTATCCTAAGGGAATTCACGCAGGAACAAAAAATCAAACACTACATGCTCTCACTTATAAATGGGAACTAAACATTGGGTACACACAGACATAAAGATTGGAAGAGTGGACACTGGTGACTACTAGAAGTGAGTTGGGGGAAGGGTTAGAAAACCACTGGGTTCTATGCTCAGTACCTAGGTGCCAGGATAAGTCGTACCCCAAACCTCAGCATCTTGCAGTATGTTTGTGTAACAAGCCTGCACCTGTACCCTCTGATTCTAAAATAAAAGTTGAAATTATGTGCATTAAAAAAAAACTGGAGGGAGGGCACAGTAAGTGATGGCTAAGGAAGGTCCCTCCCTAACCAAGCTAAAATCGCCAGTGCAGTCAATGTGTCTCAATACTCGTGTACTTGACTGAAAGCAAAAGAAGACTGTCATCCTCAACTTTGTCTAAACTTGCATGGCCTGACCCCACAGTCCATAATCCTGTCATCCAAATCCCAAGCCATCATTTTGCTCTAATGTCTATAAAGCTATTTGTCACCACCATTTCTCAGCACTGCATTTGCTGTTGACCAGAACATAAAGACAGGGTTCCTAATTTCCTGTGGCCATTAAGATTCTTCTACTCTTTGCTCAGGGATGACCCCAGGGCGATAATTTCTACTTCTCTCTTTTATGCATCTTCATTCTTCAACAACTCAGCTCACTTCTTCTGTGATGTCATCTTTTCTCCTCGGAGATCACGATTCTCTTTCATTCTCTCATTTCTCATTGTATAGCAAATTATCATGGTGTGTGATAATCACTGGTTTCCTCATCCAAGACTCCTTGTTTATCCCTGTATCCCCTCTCTTTGCACAGAGTCTGCTAGTGGGTGTAATACTAGCTGTCTCAAAATTGTTAAATGTATGAATGAGTGCTGAGCTATACCTTGTGGCCTGCTTGCGTACAACTCATGGACTGTTAGGGGGAAACAGACTATGTAAAAAGAAGACTATGTATGTGTATGGTGATCAAAATCATTTTTTCAGATGACTTGTGACTTCCCAATGCACAAGAGTCTTCCACTTGTTTTTTCAAAATTTTCATGCATGACTCTTATACTTTGGTAAGATGTTTTTTGTTGTTGTCCATGGAATTTTGGCTTGTTTTTCAGTCTGGGTACATCTAAGACTGGACCATTCTGCTCCCCAATTCATGGGAGTTGATGGGAACACTTAATCAAAGTTGGATCCATTCCTTTTGGTTACCTCCATGCTGCCCGTCAAGTCTTTCCCTGCACTGCTCTTGATTTTTAAACTCTGTAAATGTACAGTCTTGTGTAAATGTGCATGTCATAATATGTGTGAAGAGAGGCACTTTCACAGTTTGATAAAGATGAACCACGAACAGACTCAGATAATTAGTATTATTGTTTTACTTTAACTAGGGGTTCAAATTCCACATCAAACATAATGCTTTCCCTTTAGCATAGAAAATATTGGCCCCCTACAAAAGGGCCTTTTCAACATGGAATTTTATTTTAACTTTGTGTCTTTGAGGTGTTTTTAAATACAAGAGTATATTTGAGATGTATTAAATCTTCTAGGAAGCAAATTAGCAAGTGGAAATAATTAGGGTAAATTAATCTATTTTCTAACTGAGAAAAGTGATATGTTGTCTTAGTCTGCTTTTTGCTGCTATAACAGAATATTTGAGACAGTAATTTATAATGAACAGAAATTTGTTTCTCACGGTTCTGGAGGCTGGGAAGTCCAAGATCAAGATGCTGGCAGGTTTGGTGTCTGGTGAGGGGCACAGTCTCCATTTCCAAGATGGTGCCTTGAATGCTGCATCCTCCAGAGGGGAGGAATGCTGTTCCCCACATGACGGAAGATTGGAAGAGACTGAACCCACTCACATAAGCCCTTGTAATAGTGGCATTGGTCCGTTCACGAGGGCAGAGCCTTCACAACCTACACACCTCCCAGCACTGTTGCCTTGGGGATTGCTTCCAACATGCGAATTTCACCCATAGCAAATGTAACATTGTCACTCCATAATAGACTATAATTAATCGAGAAGTTGTTTTTAGAATATTTATTTTATAACATTCAAGTCTCAAAGAACTTGCTTCTGGGCACATTTTAAACATGTTATCTTTTTTAATTAATTTAGGTAAATAAAAACATACAAGTTTAATAAATGACTTTTACATATCTGCTTTAGTCTGATTGGCAGTATTGCCTTTTTAGATTTGTAATATTGCTAAGCTAAAACACTTGGGTCATGCTGTTTAGAAGAGCCTCTGCAGTTTTGGCCCAGCTAACCAAATATCTAAGGATACACGAGGTTAGTAAAATAAAAAAACATGCCAACTGGAACAGGCATGCTGCCACATGGGTTAGTCTAACGGTTCTGCACAGTGCTCAAAATACACCAAAGGAACCTCATTAAAAAAATAAAAAGAGTATAAACAAATAAAGTCAAAGGCAATGTAAGGCTTACATTTCAACTTGAGTCCAAAGAAATAACATTCTCTAACTATTATGCTAAAGCTACTTTGTTTAGTTTTAATTTTTGAAAAGTCTACTGCATTAAAAGAATAAAGAATTTACTTTTGTTAAAGCTCCATCATTGGTGTAATAATTAGGCAGCTACTGATTTTCTGGGGGTTTCCTTTCTAGGAGTCTCAGAGAAGAATGGGACAGCTTTTTTGGTCAGCATTTTGAAATAAAAATTGTGGACCAGGTAGAGTTTCTGGTATTCCATCTGTGACTTAGGAAAGGAGGAGGTTAGAAAACATGGCTTATTTTATGCTTATTGCTCTTCCCATTCTTTCAGCATTCTAATGAGCTAACAAGATTTGAAAAGGGAGCTCGGACTTTCGCTCGAGTTGCCTGAGGACACACTGACCAGTTCCTTTCCTACACCCCAGGAAAGACGGCGCAGTGATCTGTTTCACCTGCAGACATTCGTATAAAACACCTGTGCTCGAGACTGTGCTCTCAACTCTGCAGACACAGCAGCCCACATGTGGAAGGGCATGACTGTCCTCAAAGCTGGCTCTGTCCGCTCCCCACTGGGTCCGGCTGGGTGTTCTGTCGGAGAGTCGTGATTGTGCAGATGAGGGCTACTTGCCCTTGTTGCACAACCAGGCAAAGCTACTGTGGGCTTTAAATAGTGTGATCTGGTGGGGGATCTCACCACTCTTCACCAGGGAGTGAAGGTGGTCACCATTCTCTTTGCCACCTGCAACTTTAGCCTTTAGGGACCAGTGACTGTGAAGGCTGCTGGAGCACCCTCCAGTAAGAGATGCCGCTGTGTCCTCTCCTCACGGGCCGATTAGGGCTTCATCAGTACGTGAAATAGGTGAGTTAGACGGTTAGACGACGACAGTATGTGAAGCAGGTTAGTTAGGTGGTTACATGAGAAAAACATGGCTATTCGACTTCGGAGGGGCCCAACCACAGTTCACCATCAGAGACAGTTGGTGGTAGAGCTCGCTGCTTCCCTGAACCTTCCTACACCCAGGCGGTTGTGATGGGAAGGGCCGAGCAAGGTTGCTGCCTGCTATGTTACTGACTTTGTTTGCAGGCTTTTCATTCAGGTAAATTATGCTCACATTTCAGATATATAGTGTATTTGCCCCTCCACATGTGGTTGAAATAAACAGCTCATTTTCTTCTCTTATTTTGGAGCACATGTACTTGATTCAACAAATACTTGAAGACTTACTTGGTTTTCAGTAGCCGTTTCATAGTTTTTCCCTAACTTATTAAAAATGGCTACTCAGTTTTATTAAATGTCTATTTAGGAAGCTGGCAGTGTACTTTTTCTACCTTACTTTGGAGGTATAACATATGTATATGGTATGTTATGAGGATTCCTTATGTTGAACCATTTTTTAAGTCTTAGGAGATGCCCTAGGGAGTTGCCTTTGTTCACTGTCTGTTGTTATAACTCAATACCACAGACTGGGTAATTTATAAAGAATAGAGGTTTATTTAGCTCTTGGTTCTGGAAGCTGGGAAAATCCAGGGTTCATAGGCTGGGATCCAGTGAGGGTCTTTATGCTGTATTATCCCACTGCAGAAAGGTGGGAGGGCAAGCCAGTGCAGGCAAAAAAAGAGAAAGCAGGAGAGTCCAGGTTCACTTTATAGCAACCCACTCTCTTGGTAACTACCCCACTCCTACAATAACAACATTAACCCACGTAGGCTCTACATTCATGATCCAATCCCCTCTCGTTAGGCTGCACCTGCCAACACTGCCACATTGGCTACCCAGTTTCCACATGAATTTTGGAGCCACAAACACCCAAACCATAGCAGGAGCCGTGGTGTGTAATCATGTTGTATACTTCTGAGTTCCATTTGCAGATACTTTATTTAGAATTTTTGCATTTGTATTAATTTGAAATATTTGACTTGGAATTTGTATTTAGAAGTGGAATTAACGTGTAGTGTTAGTCTGTCTTTATCTGATTTGTGTATCATGCATAGATTTGAAAATGAACTAGGAAGCCCTTTATCCTTCTCAGTGGCCTTGAGTAGCACAGTAGTGATCTGTTTTCCTCAGTCATTGACTGAGGCTTGGTCTTTGCTTCTGCAGAATGAGAACCACAGATCTTTTCTGCTTTCAGAACTGCTGTGAAGATCAAATGCACATGAAAATATTTTTCAAATTCTGACATGCGATACAAATATTGTTAAAATAATTATTACTTGCATTCTAAATCCAAAGTTTAAATTGTTTTTCTGTTTATGGCTGTATTGCATCCAAACACCCTATTTTTCCTTTATTCTTTCATTTTCTATGTACTTTGCAAGTTTTGGAAATTGACTTGGAAATTCAGTATAATTAAGAGTTCAGGCCGGGTGCAGTGGCTCAAGCCTGTAATCCCAGCACTTTGGGAGGCCGAGACGGGTGGATCACGAGGTCAGGAGATCGAGACCATCCTGGCTAACATGGTGAAACCCCGTCTCTACTAAAAAATACAAAAAACTAGCCGGGTGAGGTGGCGGCGCCTGTAGTCCCAGCTACTCGGGAGGCTGAGGCAGGAGAATGGCGTGAACCCGGGAGGCGGAGCTTGCAGTGAGCTGAAGTGAGCTGAGATCCGGCCACTGCACTCCAGCCCAGGCGGCAGAGCGAGACTCTATCTCAAAAAAAAAAAAAAAAAAAAAAAAGAGTTCAGCTTTGGGAGGCCGAGGTAGGCAAGGTCAGGAGTTTGAGACCAGCCTGGCCAACATGATGAAACTCTGTCTCTACCAAAAATACAAAAATTAGCCAGGCGTAGTGGCAGGTACCTGTAATCCCAGCTACATGGGAGGCAGAGGCATGAGAATCTTCTGAACTCGGGAGGCAGAGGTTGCAGTGAGCCAAGACTGTACCACTGCACTCCAGCCTGGGTGACAGAGTGAGACTTTGTCTCAAAAAACAAACAAACAAACAAAAAACACACAAACAAACAAAAAACACAAAAAAACTCAGACTTCAATCTTTGCCTCTGACATGTATTAGTTTTGTGACTTTTGTTCCAATCACTAAATATTTTTAAGCCTCAGTTTCTTTGTGTATGAAATGGGGACAATGGAACCTACCTGATGGTAGTTGTGAGGGTTAAGACATTTTGATCCCCCTCTTAAGTATACTTGTAAACTAAGTTAGCTATTATTACTGTTATGGGATTCTTGGGGTGTTGTTTTGCTAGTTGGAAATCTCTGTGGCCAGTGACTCCTTTGCCTGAGTTTTGTTCAGGCCTGCTGGGTTCATTTGGCCCACTCAACCTGGCAGGCTATGCTCAGCTAGCCCTGTTGGACTGGATCCCATGCTGGCCAAGGGTGAGCCAGGCATGGAGTGGTGAGGGACGTGTGGGCGAGTGTGCGGTCCAGCCACTGTGCACAGCCAGGAATGCTGGCTGTGTGGGGTGGGCAGCTCCAGGCACCAGCATGGGTGCTGGCTCCCTGCAAGGCTGCAGCTGGGCCTGGAGTGCCACAAGCAGCTTCCACCGAGGTTGGCACTGAGGAACACCATGGTACCTGGAAGCTTGGAGACACCAGGAACTGCAGAGCCCCAAAGAGTGTGTCATAGCCCTGGCTCGGAGCTCCTAGGTCTGGGCTCCCTGAGGGTTGCAGCTCTTCTTTCCTTGTTGTTGCTGAAAAGGGGCATGTTTCAGCTGTTTGTGTTACAGCTCTTTTAGCCCTGCCATTTGGCAGGTCTCGAGTTCCTGTCCTGCATTCAGGAAGAATGAGATATGTAGACAAGTGGAGGGTGAATAAGGTGAAGGGAGTTTTATCGACCTACAGAACACCTCAGAGACACCCACATTGGGTAGCTCCTCTCCACTGGGCAGTGTTCAGCTCTCAGAAAGGAGACCCTGGAGTGGGTAGCTCCTCTCCACTGGGCAGTGTTCAGCTCTCAGAAAGGAGACCCTGGAGTGGGTAGCTCCTCTCCACTGGGCAGTGTTCAGCTCTCAGAAAGGAGACCCTGGAGTGGGTAGCTCCTCTCCACTGGGCAGTGTTCAGCTCTCAGAAAGGAGACCCTGGAGTGGGTAGCTCCTCTCTGCAGCTGGTCCTCCTGTTGTGTCTTAGGGTCTGGCTAAGTCCAGGGTTTTATGGGCCTCAGAGGGGAGGAAGTGCATGCTGATTGGTCCATGAGCAGCCATGGGCCCTGGAAAAAGAACCACAAGTTCCCACTTCAGTCTGTGGGACTGGCAGTCCCACCCCCAGGCTCCAGATCCTCCTGAGCTCGAAGGTGGGGCTTCACCAAGGACCCACCCCCTTCTGCCCAGGAGCCTGTTTGCCTCCTTCCACCATTCATGATATCCAGGCTGTTGGTGCCAAGGTGCTCCTGCAGGCCAGCAGTGAGCTGTCTTCAGCTCCCCACTCAGCCTCAGCATCCAAAGTGGGGAGGGAGACAAGGCAGCAGGGAGCTGGTGGTACACATACCAGGCTGGGTGCAGGGAGAGTGGGTGCAGAGAGAATGGGCACAGGGAGTAGGGAGAGGCCAGGCAGCAGGAGCAGACACCTCCATGCCTGTCCGGACATGGGGGCCTTCCCAGGTCCCTGAGAGTGCAGAGATGTCTGGGTCTGCAGTGGCAGCTTGGGTGGCTGCAGCTGCACCCTGGGTGGGGCTCCTGCCTGCTCCTGGCCCCCAAGAGCACAGGGAGGCATGAGTCCACAGCCTGACTTGGGCAGCTGCAGCTGCAGCTGCATCCAGGAGGGTGGGGCTCCTGCCTGCTCCTAGCTCCTGTGGGCTCTGTGGGGCATGTAGCCCAGCTGCACCTCCCTGCTGCAGCCGGTGTCATGGCAGCAGCTGCTCCGGGTGGGCCACTGCTGCCACCATTCCTATCAATAATAAGATTATTTTTGTAGATTGACTCTGAATTACTTGAGAGCTGGGATGGGTATGACTTTTGACTTACTAAGAAGCTAATTAATATCCTATCTTTAGTAGGGGGAAAGGATTTCAATTCCAGGTTTCCCCCCTATGGCATTCTGATATACACTAAATATTATTTTTCTAGTAAATCTGCAGTTTAGCTACTACAAGCTTTGTGATTCTTAGCCATTTGGGGAAGAATTTGATGTGACTTTCTCATCGTTTGGTGCTCTGGAATTTGAAACGCAAAGGCAAATATTTAGAGCCGTGTTATTACATTCAGGCACCACCTCAACTAGCACCTTCATTGAAAGAGGGGGAAAAAGAGATCTTGAAAAGTTTTAATTTCTTTCCTCCAGCTATGCATCCTTCCTGCTAATCAGTCCTGACTGATTATATCTATGATCCAGATGTCCCCAAAGCAGGGCCCAGCATGACAGAAAATGAAGCAAATCAAGGAATGTTGCTTTTTTCTCGAGGCCGGTCATACCCCAAACTCTCATAAGCAGGATCTGGACTCACAGCCCGCCACAGAAAGTTGGTTTTCCAGAAAAATTTTACAGGGGAATTTATTATTATTTCCCAAATAAACCTGAGGACAAGCTATGCCATTTCCACTTGGTGCACAGTCAGAGTAGCTGACCGCAAAGGGCAAACCTAAACCTTTCAGATGCGTTTTCTCAGCAAGCACTTTACCTCAGGCTTAGCCTTTGTGGTTATTTCCGCGTTTGGATCAAGCCAGCATGTTCCGAGCCACAGTGTTGACAGAGGGCCTCGTTTCTGATCATTTACCCAAGTGGAAAATCATACGATTCCTGTAATGAGCAGTCTAGAAAAATAGCAGCAAACAGATGTGTCTTCTGTGACCAGAAAGTTTGAAACCTGGGAGACTCCCTTGAGGAGTAAGGAGCATCTTGGGAGACGTGTGTGCAGAAATGCTTGACTGTAAAGCAGTTCACAGAGACGGAGGCAACTGCAGTCACGTAATTGCTGTTTTTCTTCAACATTTTATGGCAAGTAAGGAAGACTATTTTAGTGTGGCTATATGACCAGCCAAACGATGGTTTTATCTCCCTGGTTTCCATCCAAAGCATCTAAAATATTGTATTTTTGACCTGGTGACAAAGCTGTCGGTTATAATTGCCCTTCCTTCACCTCAATCTTCACTTCTGTCTTAATTTGGAAAGTTTTGAGGGATTTTGGTGATCATTTTGGTGGCATAAGTAAGGTATTTAAGTGTGCAAACCTTTTGTGAACATCATTAATTGCCAGTGCAGGAGGCAGCTTGCATCAGCTCTCACCAGTTCATGAGAGCTGGCTGCATCTCCTCCCAAACCTATGCTCAGTGTAGCCGTTTTGGTAGCTTGACATCAGCCATAGTGGGAGTATTTACACATGGGAATCAGTGGATGCTACAAACCATCCCCCAAGAAAGTTGTCGTCAAACATTTCCTGGCCCTCTGCCTCCTATAATATTTTTGAAGACTTGATCAGTTGAGGCTGGGCTGCTATTCTAAGACATTTGCTTCTTGGACTCCACAATCTATGAAGATGGCTTCTTAGAAATACCCTTCCTTGGAAAAGGAGATGAGTTTTATTTCGGTGGTGGGCATGTGGCTTCCTGCCTCCGTTTACCTTTCACTGGATAATTGCACCCCTACTTCCACCTTCTGTTTGTGCATCATTTCATCACATAGCATCTAGGATGCTAAGTTAAATAAACCAGATATAGAAACAGAAATAGTACATGATCTCACTTACATGCGGAATCTTAAAAAAAAAAAAAAAAAAAAAGGTCAGGGCTGGGCAAGGTGGCTCACGCCTGTAATCCCAGCGCTTTGGGAGGCCAAGGTTGGCAGATCACGAGGTCAGGAGATCTAGACCATCCTGGCTAATACGGTGAAACCCTGTCTCTACTAAAAATACAAAAAAATTAGCCGGGCGAGGTGGTGGGCGCCTGTGGTCCCAGCTACTCGGGAGGCTGAGGCAGGAGAATGGAATGAACCCAGGAGGCGGGGCTTGCAGTGAGCCGAGATCGCGCCACTGCACTCCAGCCTGGGCGACAGAGTGAGACTCCGTCTCAAAAAAAAAAAGAAAAGAAAAGGGAAAGAAAACAGGGGTTACTAGGTTTGGTGGGTTAGGAAATGGGAAGATGTAGGTCAAAGGACACAGAGTAGCAGATGCGTAGGATGACCTCTAATCCCAGCACTTTGGGAGGCCGAGGCAGGCGGATCATGAGGTCAGGAGTTCAAGACCATCCTAGCCAACATGGTGAAACCCCATCTCTACTAAAAATACAAAAAAAAAAAAAAAATCTGGGCATGGTGGTCGGTGCCTGTAATCCCAGCTACTTGGGAGGCTGGGGCAGGAGAATCACTTGAACCTGGGAGGTGGAGGTTACAGTGAGCTGAGATCTCACCACTGCACTCCAGCCTGGGCAACAGAGTGAGACTCTGTCTCAAAAATAATAAATAAATAAATAAATAAATAAATAAATAAATAAATAAAAGAAAGAAAGAAAAAGAAATGTCTAANAAAAAAAAAAAAAATCTGGGCATGGTGGCCGGTGCCTGTAATCCCAGCTACTTGGGAGGCTGGGGCAGGAGAATCACTTGAACCTGGGAGGTGGAGGTTACAGTGAGCTGAGATCTCACCACTGCACTCCAGCCTGGGCAACAGAGTGAGACTCTGTCTCAATAAATAAATAAATAAATAAATAAAAGAAAGAAAGAAAAAGAAAGGTCTAAAGTGCAACAGGCAGACACTGGTTAATGACAGCATATTGCATTCAGGATTTTTGCTAAATGAGTAGATTACAGCTGATCTTGTCATGGGGGGTAAAATGGGTAACTATGTGAGGTGTTGGATAAGTTAATTTGTTTACTATCATAACCATTTTACTATATATATGTGTGTATCTTATAACATCATGTTGTACACCTCAAATATACACAATAAAATTATTAAAAAACAAAGATTGGAGTTGCTGCTTCCATTTTATTACCACCAGAGCACAAACTTTGGCAAGCCAAGCAGCTCCGAGGGAGTGGCCTTGAGGGTTGGAGGGACGCCACCGGGGCCTGGTGCCACCGGGGCCTGGTGGCAGTGTCCTTCTTTTGAGGTCCTGTCTGAAGCCCACTCTTGCCACCGACTTTTCAATTATGTGATCCAGCATATTTCCTTCTTACTTAAGACATCTTGGGCCGGGTTTTCTATCACTGTCTTCCAAAGGACCTTCTCTGGTATAACTGAGACTATTAACCCCGTTGTTAGTTGAAGGAAATCAACTCCAGGTTTCCATAACCTGGAATGACACAGTCTACTTTATTCATATCCATTTTATAAAAGACTAACAGCAATTCTTAGATAATATCATTTATTCATTAATATCTATCCATCCTAATTTGGACACAACTGAAAGGGAGCCTGGAGAAACTTAAATGATGAACTCTTCATTTAATTTGTTGCCTGAATCTTCAGAAACAGGATGTGGTTCCAAGAAACAAGGAACATTTGGACAATCCTACAATTCATCAGTGGTGGCCTCTCATGACAAGCACTCTTAGGATATTTGCACAGAGCCCTCTAAGCCAAGGAAGAACATACGCTTTCTGCCATTGCCCAAATCCATGTGTCATTGAGCCCCATGGGGAAAACGCCCTTCTTTGATCTACAGAGGACACTGTGTTAGTAACCACAGTGTAATTCCCTACAGTCTCATTATTGGGCAAGAAAGATGAGGCTAATTGGATGCATGCCCTTTCCCCAACCCCAGGTTTGCCAGCATGCAGTGTGACCTTGTGCAGTGCTTGGCACATGGCAGGTTCTCAAAAACTGTCAGCCAGGCGTGGTGGCTCATGCCTGGAATCCCAGCACTTTGGGAGGCCGAGGCGGGCGGATCATGAGGTCAGGAGATCGAGACCATCCTGGCTGACACGGTGAAACCCCGTCTCTACTAAAAACATAAAAAATTAGCCGGGCATGGTGGTGGGGGCCTGTAGTCCCAGCTACTCCGGAGGCTGAGGCAGGAGAATGGTGTGAACCCAGGAGGCAGAGCTTGCAGTGAGCCGAGATGGTGCCACTGCACTCCAGCCTGGGCGACAGAGCGAGACTCCGTCTTAAAAAAACAAACTAAAAAACAAAAAAACTGTCAATAAGTGTGTTGGATGGAAAACCAATGAACAACTAAATTGCCTGATATAGTGAGCCCTCCAGGGTGCAAAAACAATGTATGTCTATTAGCCAGCAACATAGGTGCCACTAATACTGAAACAGTAGTGTTAAATATTTATTTTAGCTTGTAAAGAATTAAGGAACCGTTAGAACACAGGCTCTTTATTCCATTGATTGTAACTTTGCTTATTTCCATTTTCACAGGAAGAAGATAACGTTCTTAGCCCACTCTTGGTGAAACAAATGCACTTAGCATCTCCCCTTCCTACGCTACTTCCAAACCCAATTCTCTCTGGTGGCTGGTGATGCTCACGTAAGATTACATGGCCAGGGCAGCTTTAGAGAGGAGCTGGCTGGTTTCCCTGGCTAAGAATCACAGCAGTCTCAGTGCCAATGAGGTCAAGCTAGTGAGTTTAAACTGGAAAGAAGCAAGTAGTATCATAAAAAGAAAAATAAGAAAAGGTTTCACTGTATCATGATCAGTCACAGCAAACAACCCCAAACCCGGCTTTGTAGCTGGCAAGTCTATTTGTTTTGTCACAAGTAGACAGGGCAAGATACCACAAACCCCTTGTCATATCCTCCTGATGAGGCTCAGGAATGGCATCTGAATCTGGAGAATGGGCACATTTTAGGTTGCGAGAACTCACCAGGAAAGCCCAAAGTAACAAACCAGGTCCTTCACATTTCCTTTGATTATATAAGGATTTTCTTTCATGAGACCTTTGTGTTTCTGTCTTTACACTTGAAGACCCATGAAATCCTTGGAATCTAGAGGTTTTCCATGGCCTTCAGATGAAACAGTTTTAAAAGGAGCAATATCACTGTTAATTCAATAACAGCACAGGTCAGACGTTCTCAAACTTTCTCAGTTCCTGACTCCCTTAATTTCCCAGTAAGTTTCCTCGTGACACTCAAGGCCAAAAGAAACACCCAATAGTTCCACTTAGGAAGCAAGTCCAAACACCTTAATAATATTTATGTTCTAACAACTCAGTAGCTGTTTGAAAAAATAAGACACATAGACTGAAAGAAAAAAATAACATTTTATTTCATTCTTTAATAACCACAATTATTTATGGGATATGTGAGCCTTTTGGCATTGCCTGACTTCCCAAATCTTGGAATCAGATTGACCATCTCCCCATCATTTCCTCTTCCACATTGGTTTTCATGCAGTACTGGCTTTTTATCACATAAACCACTGGAAATCTAGTTTTTACAAAGATATGATATCATCAGAAGGAATCTAGCATAATCTCATGTTGAAACTGTGAATTCTGCTCAGCTATTGGTTCACTGAGTGTCTGACAGATGTTAAGTAGCTTTGCATTTCCTTCAAAAATTTAAAATATTCTGTCGGTTGGGCACAGTGGCTCACGCCTATAATCCCAGCACTTTGGGAGGTCGAAGCAGCCAGATTGCTTGAGCTCACAAGTTTGAGACCAGTCTGGGTAACATGGTAAAACCTTGTCTCTACATAAAACAAACAAACAAACAAAGTAGCCAGGTGCGGTGGTTGTGCCTAAAGTCCCAGGTACTCAGCAGGCTGAGACGGGAGGATCACTTGAGTTCAGGAGGCAGAGGTTGCAGTGAGCCGAGGTCATGCCACTGCACTCCAGCCTGGTTGACAGAGTGAGACTCTGTCTCAACAACAACAACAAAAAAGTTTGTCATATTCTTGGATCTTTACTGCAGCAACCCTGGGTGCCTTGGCACACAGTTTAAGAACCACAGGCATAAGCAATATTAATAAACACCATTAGTTCATCATTAATGGTGACAATCTTTATCATCCTTAAGTAGTTATTTTGAAAGCTGTGCTTTCTCGTGTTTTTCTTTGATGTCTAAAGGTTCTGAATGGCTCTAATATTTTTTTTTCAAAACTTCCACTCTATTGGTACCTAGGGTTAACACGAGTAGTTTTCTGTCTCTTATAGTTTTGAGGACCTCATCCACATTTAAGCATGAACAGGTTAACTTTTGTCATTAATGTTCATGCTCTTCATAAAAGACTATATGGAGAAGTTGTTGAACTAAATTGAATTAGTAATGGAACCATGATGGACCAGATGGAGAATGAGTAGCAGAAGAAGGAGAGCAGTGAGATGTGGGAAGAACTGACCTTTAAGCGGAAGGAGAATTAGGAATCCTCATTCACCCTACAGCACTGAACTCTTGAATAACGTCCCCAGCAAGGCTTCCTGCATCCTCCCCCTTGAAGGAACCACTTTGTGCTGACCCCATCACATCCATCATGCTGTACTACAGCTGCTGGCTCCCCTCCAGCCTCGCCCCCTACCTGGAGCTCTTAGGAAGCAGGGGCTATTCTGTCCTTTGTCTTTGTTATCCAAGAACCAAGCACAATTCCTCACCATGACTGACTAGATGAATCACAATATTAATAATAAGAACTAGAAGAGTTTTAAAAAAATGGTGCAGAGTGTTGAAGGGGAAGTAATGTTTAGGCTGGATCTCCTTTTTTTTTTTTTTTTTTT